>NW_027667984.1:865000-867500 GCF_963924665.1 Micromys minutus | reverse complement strand
TCACCGGGACAGCGTTATCTATCACAAAGGACATGAAGCCGATTCCAGGGCGTACCCAGTCGTTTTTGGTGGATTGCGGGTTGTTTCACCTTTTCAGTCTTTGAAAGTTTTTTCAATCACTTTCTATGAGCAGCCCATTTTGAGAACTTCCCAGTCGTTTTGGGTGGTTGGCGGGTCGCTTCAACTTCTTAGTCACCAGTACAGCATTTTCTGTCAACTCCGACGTGCAGCCCGTTCAGAAGACTTACCAGTCGTTTTGGGAGCTTCACGGGTCGTTTGACCTTTTGAGTCACAGGGATATGTTTTCAGTCACTTTCGACGTACAGTTCTTTCTCAGGACTTCCCAGTCATTTTCCATGATTTGCGGGTCATTTCAACTTTTCAATCACCGAAGAAAAGTTTTCAGTCAATTCCAACGTGCAACCCGTTCCGTGGTCTTCCCACTCGTTTTGAGTTGTGTGCGGGTCGTTTCAACTTTTCTGCCAAAGGGGCAGCGATTCAGTCACTTCAGACATGCAATCCGTTCCGTAGTCTTCCAACTCGTTTTGAGCTGTGTGCGGGTCTTTTTAACTATTCTGTCAAATGAGCAACGTTTCAGTCATGTCAGACATGCAGCCTATCCGGTGACTTCCCATTCGTTTTGGGTGGTTCTCGAAACGTTTAAACTTTACAGTCACCGGGTAGAATTTTCAGTCATTTTCGACGTGCATCCCATTCCGGATACTTCCCAGTCGTTTTGGTGGCTCACATGTTGTTTCAACTTCTTAGTCACCGGGGAAACTTTTTCAGTACCTTCCGACGTTCATCCCATAACGGAGACTTCCCAGTAAAGATGGGCGATTGGCGTTTCATTACAAGTTTTCAGTCATTGGGGCACTATTCTCAGTCAATTCCTATGAGCAGCCCGTTTCGATGACTTCTGAGTTCTTTTTTGCGTGGTCCGCTCGAAATTGGAATATTTCATTCACCTGGACAACGTTTTCAGTCAATTCCGACGTGCAGCTCGTTCCAGGAACTTCCCAGTTGTTTTGGGTAATTCTCAGGTCGTTTCAACTCTTCAGTTACCGCAAAATCATTTTCAGTTAATTCGGACGTGCAACCCATTCTGAGGACTTCCCAGTCTTTTTGTGAATTTTGTGGGTTGTTTGAACTTTTCAGTCACCCGGTAAGCATTTTAGTCACTTCCAATGTGAAGCACATTCCGGAGACTTCCCAGTCGTTTTCAGAGGTTCGCGAGTGTTTTCTATTTTCATTCACTTGGGGCAGCGTTTTCCGTAACTTCCTACGTGCAGCCCATTCGGTGACCTTCCCAGTCGTCTTTGGTGGTTTGTGAGTTGTTTCAACTTTACAGTAAGCGGGACTGCAGCACATTCCGGGTCTTCCAGTCGTTTAAGGAGGATCACGGTTCAAGTTTTCTGTCATCAGAGCAGCGTTCTCAATTAATTCCAACGTGCAGTTTAATCTCGGGACTTCCTAGTCATTTTGGGTGATTCGCGGGTCTTTTCAACTTTAAGTCAATGAGCAGTGTCTTCTGTCAATTTCTAAGTGCATCCCGTTCTGATGACCTCTCAATCCTTTTGTGTGGTTCGCGTGTCGTTTCAATATTCAGTTACCGATGCAGCGTTGTCAGTCATGTCCGACGTGCAGACCGTTTCATGGACTTACCATTTGTTTTGTGTGGTTCTCGGTTTCATTCAACTTTTCAGTAACAAGACACGCATTTTCAGTCACGTTATGCAGCACATTTCTGGGACTTCCCAGTCATTTCGGGTGGTTCACATACCGTTTCACCTTTAAAGTTTCTGGGGCAGTTCGTTTCTACATTTCACTGTTTAGGGGTAGCGTTTTTAGTCACTTTTAAATAGTCGCTGTGCCGGGGGTTCACCAGTCGCTTTTGGTGGATAGCAGATAGTTTCAACTTTTTAAGTCTCTGAGGCAGTGTTTTTCGTCACAACCGACATGAAATACGTTTCAGAGACAGTCGTTTTGTGTGGTTGGCGGGTCGAATAATTTTGTAAGTCACCAGCGCACCGATTTTAGTCACTTTCTACGGGCACCCCTTCCGGTGACTTATAAGATGTTTCGGGTGGTTCCCGGTTCGTTTCAAAGTCAACAGTGCAGCGTTTTCAGTCACTTCTGACATGTCACCCATTCCTGTGACTACCCAGTCGTTTAGGATTGTGCACGGGTCGTTTCAACTTTTCAGTCACCCGCGTAGCGTTTTCAATCACTTCCGACGTGCAACCCACTCCGTGGACTTCCCAGTTGCTTTGACTGGTTCGCTGATCGTTTCAAATCTACAGTCACCTGTGTAGCATTTTCACTTATTTCCGATGTGCAGCTCATTTCGAAAAATTACCAGTAGTTTCGTGTGGTTTCCAGGTCGTTTCAACTCTTCAGTCACTCGGGCATTGTTTTCAGTCACTCTTAAAGTGCAACTGATTCCTTGGTCTTCCCAGAGACATTGACAGTTTCGCGGGTCTATTTAAATTTACCGGTG
>NW_027667984.1:752500-762500 GCF_963924665.1 Micromys minutus | reverse complement strand
GCAGCCCGTTCAGAAGACTTACCAGTCGTTTTGGGAGCTTCACGGGTCGTTTGACCTTTTGAGTCACAGGGATATGTTTTCAGTCACTTTCGACGTACAGTTCTTTCTCAGGACTTCCCAGTCATTTTCCATGATTTGCGGGTCATTTCAACTTTTCAATCACCGAAGAAAAGTTTTCAGTCAATTCCAACGTGCAACCCGTTCCGTGGTCTTCCCACTCGTTTTGAGTTGTGTGCGGGTCGTTTCAACTTTTCTGCCAAATGAGCAACGTTTCAGTCATGTCAGACATGCAGCCCATCCGGTGACTTCCCATTCGTTTTGGGTGGTTCTCGAAACGTTTAAACTTTACAGTCACCGGGTAGAATTTTCAGTCATTTCCGACGTGCATCCCATTCCGGATACTTCCCAGTCGTTTTGGTGGATCACATGTTGTTTCAACTTCTTAGTCACCGGGGAAACTTTTTCAGTACCTTCCGACGTTCATCCCATAACGGAGACTTCCCAGTAAAGATGGGCGATTGGCGTTTCATTACAAGTTTTCAGTCATTGGGGCACTATTCTCAGTCAATTCCTATGAGCAGCCCGTTTCGATGACTTCTGAGTTCTTTTTTGCGTGGTTCGCTCGAAATTGGAATATTTCATTCACCTGGACAACGTTTTCAGTCAATTCCGACGTGCAGCTCGTTCCAGGAACTTCCCAGTTGTTTTGGGTAATTCTCAGGTCGTTTCAACTCTTCAGTCACCGCAAAATCATTTTCAGTTAATTCGGACGTGCAACCCATTCTGAGGACTTCCCAGTCTTTTTGTGAATTTTGTGGGTTGTTTGAACTTTTCAGTCACCCGGTAAGCATTTTAGTCACTTCCAATGTGAAGCACATTCCGAAGACTTCCCAGTCGTTTTCAGAGGTTCGCGAGTGTTTTCTATTTTCATTCACTTGGGGCAGCGTTTTCCGTAACTTCCTACGTGCAGCCCATTCGGTGACCTTCCCAGTCGTTTTTGGTGGTTTGTGAGTTGTTTCAACTTTACAGTAAGCGGGACTGCGGCACATTCCGGGTCTTCCAGTCGTTTAAGGAGGATCACGGTTCAAGTTTTCTGTCATCAGAGCAGCGTTCTCAATTAATTCCAACGTGCAGTTTAATCTCGGGACTTCCTAGTCATTTTGGGTGATTCGCGGGTCATTTCAACTTTAAGTCAATGGGCAGTGTCTTCTGTCAATTTCTAAGTGCATCTCGTTCTGATGACCTCTCAATCCTTTTGTGTGGTTCGCGTGTCGTTTCAATATTCAGTTACCGATGCAGCGTTGTCAGTCATGTCCGACGTGCAGACCGTTTCATGGACTTACCATTTGTTTTGTGTGGTTCTCGGTTTCATTCAACTTTTCAGTAACAAGACACGCATTTTCAGTCACGTTATGCAGCACATTTCTGGGACTTCCCAGTCATTTCGGGTGGTTCACATACCGTTTCACCTTTAAAGTTTCTGGGGCAGTTCGTTTCTACATTTCACTGTTTAGGGGTAGCGTTTTTAGTCACTTTTAAATAGCCGCTGTGCCGGGGTTCACCAGTCGCTTTTGGTGGATAGCAGATTGTTTCAACTTTTTAAGTCTCTGAGGCAGTGTTTTTCGTCACAACCGACATGAAATACGTTTCAGAGACAGTCGTTTTGTGTGGTTGGCGGGTCGAATAATTTTGTAAGTCACCAGCGCACCGATTTTAGTCACTTTCTACGGGCACCCCTTCCGGTGACTTATAAGATGTTTCGGGTGGTTCCCGGTTCGTTTCAACTTTTCAGTCAACAGTGCAGCGTTTTCAGTCACTTCTGACATGTCACCCATTCCTGTGACTACCCAGTCGTTTAGGATTGTGCACGGGTCGTTTCAACTTTTCAGTCACCCGCGTAGCGTTTTCAATCACTTCCGACGTGCAACCCACTCCGTGGACTTCCCAGTTGCTTTAACTGGTTCGCTGATCGTTTCAAATTTACAGTCACCTGTGTAGCATTTTCACTTATTTCCGATGTGCAGCTCATTTCGAAAAATTACCAGTAGTTTCGTGTGGTTTCCAGGTCGTTTCAACTCTTCAGTCACTCGGGCATTGTTTTCAGTCACTCCCAAAGTGCAACTGATTCCTTGGTCTTCCCAGAGACATTGACAGGTTCGCGGGTCTATTTAAATTTACCGGTGAAGTTTGCAGTAACTTCCGACGTGCAGTCCATTCTGGGTACTTCCAAGTCTTTTTTTGTAAATCACACATTCTTTCAACTCTTCAGTCAGCGGGACAGCGTTTTCAGTCATAACCGATGTTCATCTTATTCCGGGTACTTCCTAGTCGTTTTTGCTGTTTCGCCTGTCGTTTCTACTTTCAGTCACGGGGCAGCGTTTTCAGGAACTACCAACGTGCAGCTAATCCAAGGTCTTCACAGTCGTTTTGGGTTATTCGCAGATCGTTTCTACCGAGGCAGCGTTTTCAAACACTCCCTACGTGCAGTCTACTCTATGGACTTCCCAGTCACTTAGGGTGGGACTCAGTTCATTTCAACTTTTCATTCACCAGGAAAGCGTTTTCAGGTACTTCCAATGTGCAGCCTATTCTGGGAACATGCCTGTCGCTTTTGATGGATCCCAGTTCTTTTCAACTTTTCTGTCAGTCGGGCAGTGTTTTCAGTCACTTCTTATGTGCAGCCTATTCCAAAAACTTCCTGGTCGTTTTGGGTCATTTCCGGGTCGTTTTACCCTTTCAGTATCCGGGGCAACGTTTTCTATTATAACCCACGCGCCGTATGTTTCTGGTACTTTATAGTCGTTTAGTGAGGTTTGCGAAGCGTGTAACCTTTTCAGTCACCAAGGAAGCGTTTTCAGTCATTTACGACATACAACCTATTACTGAGATTTCACAGTCGTTTCGTGTGGTTCGCGTGTCGTTAAAACTTCTTAGTCACCTGGGCAGCGTTTTTAATGACTTGTGACGTGCAACCCGTTTCGTGAACTTCACTGTCGTTTCAGGTGATTTCGAGTCGTTTCAACATTTCAATCACCGGGTAGACTTTTCATTTACCTCCGACGTGCAGCTCATTCCGTGGACTTACCTGTCCTTTGGAGTGGTTCGCAGGTCATTTCATCTTTTCAGTCACCGGGGCACGTTTTCATTCATATCGGACGTGCAGTTTATTCCGAGGACTTCCCAGTCGTTTTGGCTGGTTAGACTGTCCTTTCAACTTTTCATTCACCGAGGCTGGGTATTCAGTAAATATTGACATGCAACCCATTCCGGGGACTTCTTAGTCGTTTTGGGTGTTTCGTGGGTCTTTTCAACTTTTCAGATACAGGGGCAGCGTTTTCAGATACTTCCGATGTGCAGCTCATATCGGAGAGTCCCAGTCTTTTCGGTTTGTACCCGGGTTAGGGTTAGTGTTAGGGTTAGGGTTAGGGTTCGGGTTCGGGTTCAGTTTAAAGTTAGGGTTAGGGCTAGAGTTAGAGTGGTGCGCATGTGCAGTGTGTTGCGCATGCACCGAGTGTTGCAGATGCGCAGTTGTTAAAATTAGGGTTTGGTTAGGGTTATGGTTATTGTTCGGTTTAGGGTTTAGGGTTTAGTGTTTAGGGTTTAGGTTTTAGGGTTTAGGATTGTTTAAGATTTAGGGTGGTTTAGGTTTAGGGTTTAGGGTTAAGAGTTTAGGATTGTTTAAGGTTTAGGAATGTTTAGGGTATAGTGTTTAGGGTTAAAAGTTTAGGGATGTTTAGGGTTTAGTGTTTAGGGTTCAGGGTTGTTTAAGGTTTAGCGTTCAAGGTTTAGGGTTTAGGGTTGTTTTAGGTTTAGTGTTTAGTGTTGTTTAGGGTATAGTGTTAATGGTTTAGGGTTTAGGGTTATTTAGGGTTTAGTGTTTAAGGTTTAGGGTATAGGGTTGTTTAGTGTTTAGTGTTTAGGGTTGTTTATGGTTTAGTGAATAGGGTTGTTTAGGGTTGTTTAGAGGTTAGTGTTTAGGGTTATTCAGGGTTTAAGATTTAAGGTTGTTCAGGGTTTAGGATTTATGGTTGTTCAGGGTTTAGAATTTAGGGTTTAAGGTTAAAGGGTTAGGGTTAGGGTTAGGGTTAGGGTTAGGGTTAGGGTTAGGGTTAGGGTAAAGGTTAGAGGTTAGGGTTAGGGTTAGCGTTAGGTTTAAGGTTAGGGTTAAGGTTAGGGTTAGGGTTAGGGTTAGGGCTAGGGTTAGGGTCAGGGTAAGGGTCAGAAGTTAGGGATAGGATTAGCGTTAGGGTTAGGGTTAGGGTTAGGGTTAGGGTTAGGGTTAGATTTGGGTTAGGGTTAGGGTTAGGGTTAGGGTTAGGGTTAGGGTTAGGGTTAGGGTTAGGGGTTAGGGTTTTGGTTAGTGTTAGGGGTTAGTGGTTAGGGATAGTGTTAGTGTTAGGGTTAGGGTTAGGGTTAGGGTTAGGTTTAGAGTTAGGGTTAGGGTTAGGGTTAGGGTTAGGGTAAGGGTTCGGGTTAGGGTTAGGGTTAGGGTTAGGGTTAGGGTTAGTGTTAGGGTAAATGTTAGGGGTTAGGGTTAGGGTTAGGGTTAGCGTTAGAGTTAGGGTTAGGGTTAAGGTTAGGGTTAGGGTTAGGGTTAGGGTTAGGGTTAGGGTTAGGGTTAGGGTTAGGGTTAGGGTTAGGGTTAGGGTTAGGGTTAGGGTTAGGGCTAGGGCTAGGGCTAGGGCTAGGGCTAGGGTTAGGGTTAGGGTTAGGGTTAGGGTTAGGGTTAGGGTTAGGGTTAGGGTTAGGGTTAGGGTTAGGGTTAGGGTTAGGGTTAGGGTTAGGGTTAGGGTTAGGGTTAGGGTTAGGGTTAGGGTTAGGGTTAGGGTTAGGGTTAGGGTTAGGGTTACGGTTAGGGTTAGGGTTAGGGTTAGGGTTAGGGTTAAGTTTAGGGTTTAGGGTATATTGTTAGGATTAGGGTTAGGGTTAGGGTTAGGGTTAGGGTTAGGGTTAGGGTTAGGGTTAGGTTTAGGGTTAGGGTAAGGTTAGGGTTAGGGTTAGGGTTAGGGTTAGGGTTAGGGTTAGGGTTAGGGTTAGGGTTAGGGTTAGGGTTAGGGTTAGGGTTAGGGTTAGGGTTAGGGTTTAGGATATATTGTTAGGATTAGGGTTAGGGTTAGGGTTAGGGTTTGGGTTATGGTTAGTGTTATGGTTATTGTTAAGTTTAAGGTTTAGGGTTTAAGGTTTAGGGTTTAAGGTTTTGGGTTTAGGATTGTTTAAATTTTAGCGTGGTTTAGGTTTAGGGTTTAGTGTTTAGGGTTTTGAAGTGAGAGAAGCGTAAAAGACAGGGGAGAAGCAAGAGAGAGGAGAGAGAAAAAGAGATAGAGGAGAGAGAGAATAAAGAGTAGACAGAAAAAAGAGAGAAGAGTGAAAGTTAGAAAGAGGAGAAAGAGAGGAGAGAAGACAGAGGAGAGAGGAGAGAGGAGAGACAGAAAGAGTGAGAGAAGAGAGAGGAGAAAGACACAACAAAGAGACAGAGAGGAGCGAGGAAAGTGAGAGATAGGAGAAAGGCGAGAAAGAGAAAGAGAAAGAGGACAGAGAGGAGGGAGAGAATAATACATAATGGAGAGAAAGAGAGAGGAGAGAGAAAGAGAAAAAAATGAGAGAAAGAGGAGAGAGAGGAGAGAGGAGAGAGAGGAACGAATAAGAGAGAGAGTAGAAAGAGAGTTGAGAGAGAGAGGGGAGAGACAGAAAGATAGAGGGGAAGGAGAGAGTGGAGAGAGATAAAGGAGATAGAGAAATAGAGAGGAGAAAGAGAGAGAAAGAGAAAAACAGAGAAAGAGAGGATAAAGAGAAGAAAAAGGAGAGTGAAAAATTGAGAGATGACAAAAAGGAAAAAGAGTCGAGAGCAGCAACAGATGGAGAGAAAAAGGAGAGAAAGGAGATAAAGGTAAAGAGCAAGAATGGAGAGATGAAGAAAAAAAGAGAGAAGAGGTAGGAGAGAGAAAGAAACAGAAAAAAGGGAAAGTAGTAGTTTCAACTTTTCAGTCACTGGGGTAGTGTCTTCAGTCAATAACGAAGTACAGCAGGTTTCGGGTATTTCCCAGTTGTTTTGTGTGATTCGCGTGTAGTTTCAACTTTCAGTCACCGTTTCAGCATTTTTAGTCAAGACGTGCAGCATGTGTCGGGGACTTTCCACTCGTTATGTGTGGTTCACGAGACGTATCAACTTTTCAGTCACCGGGACAGCGTTATCTATCACAAAGGACATGAAGCCGATTCCAGGGCGTACCCAGTCGTTTTTGGTGGATTGCGGGTTGTTTCACCTTTTCAGTCTTTGAAAGTTTTTTCAATCACTTTCTATGAGCAGCCCATTTTGAGAACTTCCCAGTCGTTTTGGGTGGTTGGCGGGTCGCTTCAACTTCTTAGTCACCAGTACAGCATTTTCTGTCAACTCCGACGTGCAGCCCGTTCAGAAGACTTACCAGTCGTTTTGGGAGCTTCACGGGTCGTTTGACCTTTTGAGTCACAGGGATATGTTTTCAGTCACTTTCGACGTACAGTTCTTTCTCAGGACTTCCCAGTCATTTTCCATGATTTGCGGGTCATTTCAACTTTTCAATCACCGAAGAAAAGTTTTCAGTCAATTCCAACGTGCAACCCGTTCCGTGGTCTTCCCACTCGTTTTGTGTGCGGGTCGTTTCAACTTTTCTGCCAAATGAGCAACGTTTCAGTCATGTCAGACATGCAGCCCATCCGGTGACTTCCCATTCGTTTTGGGTGGTTCTCGAAACGTTTAAACTTTACAGTCACCGGGTAGAATTTTCAGTCATTTCCGACGTGCATCCCATTCCGGATACTTCCCAGTCGTTTTGGTGGATCACATGTTGTTTCAACTTCTTAGTCACCGGGGAAACTTTTTCAGTACCTTCCGACGTTCATCCCATAACGGAGACTTCCCAGTAAAGATGGGCGATTGGCGTTTCATTACAAGTTTTCAGTCATTGGGGCACTATTCTCAGTCAATTCCTATGAGCAGCCCGTTTTGATGACTTCTGAGTTCTTTTTTGCGTGGTTCGCTCGAAATTGGAATATTTCATTCACCTGGACAACGTTTTCAGTCAATTCCGACGTGCAGCTCGTTCCAGGAACTTCCCAGTTGTTTTGGGTAATTCTCAGGTCGTTTCAACTCTTCAGTCACCGCAAAATCATTTTCAGTTAATTCGGACGTGCAACCCATTCTGAGGACTTCCCAGTCTTTTTGTGAATTTTGTGGGTTGTTTGAACTTTTCAGTCACCCGGTAAGCATTTTAGTCACTTCCAATGTGAAGCACATTCCGAAGACTTCCCAGTCGTTTTCAGAGGTTCGCGAGTGTTTTCTATTTTCATTCACTTGGGGCAGCGTTTTCCGTAACTTCCTACGTGCAGCCCATTCGGTGACCTTCCCAGTCGTTTTTGGTGGTTTGTGAGTTGTTTCAACTTTACAGTAAGCGGGACTGCGGCACATTCCGGGTCTTCCAGTCGTTTAAGGAGGATCACGGTTCAAGTTTTCTGTCATCAGAGCAGCGTTCTCAATTAATTCCAACGTGCAGTTTAATCTCGGGACTTCCTAGTCATTTTGGGTGATTCGCGGGTCATTTCAACTTTAAGTCAATGGGCAGTGTCTTCTGTCAATTTCTAAGTGCATCCCGTTCTGATGACCTCTCAATCCTTTTGTGTGGTTCGCGTGTCGTTTCAATATTCAGTTACCGATGCAGCGTTGTCAGTCATGTCCGACGTGCAGACCGTTTCATGGACTTACCATTTGTTTTGTGTGGTTCTCGGTTTCATTCAACTTTTCAGTAACAAGACACGCATTTTCAGTCACGTTATGCAGCACATTTCTGGGACTTCCCAGTCATTTCGGGTGGTTCACATACCGTTTCACCTTTAAAGTTTCTGGGGCAGTTCGTTTCTACATTTCACTGTTTAGGGGTAGCGTTTTTAGTCACTTTTAAATAGCCGCTGTGCCGGGGTTCACCAGTCGCTTTTGGTGGATAGCAGATTGTTTCAACTTTTTAAGTCTCTGAGGCAGTGTTTTTCGTCACAACCGACATGAAATACGTTTCAGAGACAGTCGTTTTGTGTGGTTGGCGGGTCGAATAATTTTGTAAGTCACCAGCGCACCGATTTTAGTCACTTTCTACGGGCACCCCTTCCGGTGACTTATAAGATGTTTCGGGTGGTTCCCGGTTCGTTTCAACTTTTCAGTCAACAGTGCAGCGTTTTCAGTCACTTCTGACATGTCACCCATTCCTGTGACTACCCAGTCGTTTAGGATTGTGCACGGGTCGTTTCAACTTTTCAGTCACCCGCGTAGCGTTTTCAATCACTTCCGACGTGCAACCCACTCCGTGGACTTCCCAGTTGCTTTGACTGGTTCGCTGATCGTTTCAAATTTACAGTCACCTGTGTAGCATTTTCACTTATTTCCGATGTGCAGCTCATTTCGAAAAATTACCAGTAGTTTCGTGTGGTTTCCAGGTCGTTTCAACTCTTCAGTCACTCGGGCATTGTTTTCAGTCACTCCCAAAGTGCAACTGATTCCTTGGTCTTCCCAGAGACATTGACAGGTTCGCGGGTCTATTTAAATTTACCGGTGAAGTTTGCAGTCACTTCCGACGTGCAGTCCATTCTGGGTACTTCCAAGTCTTTTTTTGTAAATCACACATTCTTTCAACTCTTCAGTCAGCGGGACAGCGTTTTCAGTCATAACCGATGTTCATCTTATTCCGGGTACTTCCTAGTCGTTTTTGCTGTTTCGCCTGTCGTTTCTACTTTCAGTCACGGGGCAGCGTTTTCAAGAACTACCAACGTGCAGCTAATCCAAGGTCTTCACAGTCGTTTTGGGTTATTCGCAGATCGTTTCTACCGAGGCAGCGTTTTCAAACACTCCCTACGTGCAGTCTACTCTATGGACTTCCCAGTCACTTAGGGTGGGACTCAGTTCATTTCAACTTTTCATTCACCAGGAAAGCGTTTTCAGGTACTTCCAATGTGCAGCCTATTCTGGGAACATGCCTGTCGCTTTTGATGGATCCCAGTTCTTTTCAACTTTTCTGTCAGTCGGGCAGTGTTTTCAGTCACTTCTTATGTGCAGCCTATTCCAAAAACTTCCTGGTCGTTTTGGGTCATTTCCGGGTCGTTTTACCCTTTCAGTATCCGGTGCAACGTTTTCTATTATAACCCACGCGCCGTATGTTTCTGGTACTTTATAGTCGTTTAGTGAGGTTTGCGAAGCGTGTAACCTTTTCAGTCACCAAGGAAGCGTTTTCAGTCATTTACGACATGCAACCTATTACTGAGATTTCACAGTCGTTTCGTGTGGTTCGCGTGTCGTTAAAACTTCTTAGTCACCTGGGCAGCGTTTTTAATGACTTGTGACGTGCAACCCGTTTCGTGAACTCCACTGTCGTTTCAGGTGATTTCGAGGCGTTTCAACATTTCAATCACCGGGTAGACTTTTCATTTACCTCCGACGTGCAGCTCATTCCGTGGACTTACCTGTCCTGTGGAGTGGTTCGCAGGTCATTTCATCTTTTCAGTCACCGGGGCACGTTTTCATTCATATCGGACGTGCAGTTTATTCCGAGGACTTCCCAGTCGTTTTGGCTGGTTAGACTGTCCTTTCAACTTTTCATTCACCGAGGCTGGGTATTCAGTAAATATTGACATGCAACCCATTCCGGGGACTTCTTAGTCGTTTTGGGTGTTTCGTGGGTCTTTTCAACTTTTCAGATACAGGGGCAGCGTTTTCAGATACTTCCGATGTGCAGCTCATATCGGAGAGTCCCAGTCTTTTCGGTTTGTACCCGGGTTAGGGTTAGTGTTAGGGTTAGGGTTAGGGTTCGGGTTCAGGTTCAGTTTAAAGTTAGGGTTAGGGCTAGAGTTAGAGTGGTGCACATGTGCAGTGTGTTGCGCATGCACCGAGTGTTGCAGATGCGCAGAGTTGTTAAAATTAGGGTTTGGTTAGGGTTATGGTTATTGTTCGGTTTAGGGTTTAGGGTTTAGTGTTTAGGGTTTA
>NW_027667984.1:692500-695000 GCF_963924665.1 Micromys minutus | reverse complement strand
CAGTCGTTTTCAGAGGTTCGCGAGTGTTTTCTATTTTCATTCACTTGGGGCAGCGTTTTCCGTAACTTCCTACGTGCAGCCCATTCGGTGACCTTCCCAGTCGTTTTTGGTGGTTTGTGAGTTGTTTCAACTTTACAGTAAGCGGGACTGCGGCACATTCCGGGTCTTCCAGTCGTTTAAGGAGGATCACGGTTCAAGTTTTCTGTCATCAGAGCAGCGTTCTCAATTAATTCCAACGTGCAGTTTAATCTCGGGACTTCCTAGTCATTTTGGGTGATTCGCGGGTCATTTCAACTTTAAGTCAATGGGCAGTGTCTTCTGTCAATTTCTAAGTGCATCCCGTTCTGATGACCTCTCAATCCTTTTGTGTGGTTCGCGTGTCGTTTCAATATTCAGTTACCGATGCAGCGTTGTCAGTCATGTCCGACGTGCAGACCGTTTCATGGACTTACCATTTGTTTTGTGTGGTTCTCGGTTTCATTCAACTTTTCAGTAACAAGACACGCATTTTCAGTCACGTTATGCAGCACATTTCTGGGACTTCCCAGTCATTTCGGGTGGTTCACATACCGTTTCACCTTTAAAGTTTCTGGGGCAGTTCGTTTCTACATTTCACTGTTTAGGGGTAGCGTTTTTAGTCACTTTTAAATAGCTGCTGTGCCGGGGGTTCACCAGTCGCTTTTGGTGGATAGCAGATAGTTTCAACTTTTTAAGTCTCTGAGGCAGTGTTTTTCGTCACAACCGACATGAAATACGTTTCAGAGACAGTCGTTTTGTGTGGTTGGCGGGTCGAATAATTTTGTAAGTCACCAGCGCACCGATTTTAGTCACTTTCTACGGGCAACCCTTCCGGTGACTTATAAGATGTTTCGGGTGGTTCCCGGTTCGTTTCAACTTTTCAGTCAACAATGCAGCGTTTTCAGTCACTTCTGACATGTCACCCATTCCTGTGACTACCCAGTCGTTTAGGATTGTGCACGGGTCGTTTCAAATTTTCAGTCACCCGCGTAGCGTTTTCAATCACTTCCGACGTGCAACCCACTCCGTGGACTTCCCAGTTGCTTTGACTGGTTCGCTGATCGTTTCAAATTTACAGTCATCTGTGTAGCATTTTCACTTATTTCCGATGTGCAGCTCATTTCGAAAAATTACCAGTAGTTTCGTGTGGTTTCCAGGTCGTTTCAACTCTTCAGTCACTCGGGCATTGTTTTCAGTCACTCCCAAAGTGCAACTGATTCCTTGGTCTTCCCAGAGACATTGACAGGTTCGCGGGTCTATTTAAATTTACCGGTGAAGTTTGCAGTCACTTCCGACGTGCAGTCCATTCTGGGTACTTCCAAGTCTTTTTTTGTAAATCACACATTCTTTCAACTCTTCAGTCAGCGGGACAGCGTTTTCAGTCATAACCGATGTTCATCTTATTCCGGGTACTTCCTAGTCGTTTTTGCTGTTTCGCCTGTCGTTTCTACTTTCAGTCACGGGGCAGCGTTTTCAGGAACTACCAACGTGCAGCTAATCCAAGGTCTTCACAGTCGTTTTGGGTTATTCGCAGATCGTTTCTACCGAGGCAGCGTTTTCAAACACTCCCTACGTGCAGTCTACTCTATGGACTTCCCAGTCTCTTAGGGTGAGACTCAGTTCATTTCAAGTTTTCATTCACCAGGAAAGCGTTTTCAGGTACTTCCAATGTGCAGCCTATTCTGGGAACATGCCTGTCGCTTTTGATGGATCCCAGTTCTTTTCAACTTTTCTGTCAGTCGGGCAGTGTTTTCAGTCACTTCTTATGTGCAGCCTATTCCAAAAACTTCCTGGTCGTTTTGGGTCATTTCCGGGTCGTTTTACCCTTTCAGTATCCGGGGCAACGTTTTCTATTATAACCCACGCGCCGTATGTTTCTGGTACTTTATAGTCGTTTAGTGAGGTTTGCGAAGCGTGTAACCTTTTCAGTCACCAAGGAAGCGTTTTCAGTGATTTACGACATGCAACCTATTACTGAGATGTCACAGTCGTTTCGTGTGGTTCGCGTGTCGTTAAAACTTCTTAGTCACCTGGGCAGCGTTTTTAATGACTTGTGACGTGCAACCCGTTTCGTGAACTTCACTGTCGTTTCAGGTGATTTCGAGTCGTTTCAACATTTCAATCACCGGGTAGACTTTTCATTTACCTCCGATGTGCAGCTCATTCCGTGGACTTACCTGTCCTGTGGAGTGGTTCGCAGGTCATTTCATCTTTTCAGTCACCGGGGCACGTTTTCATTCATATCGGACGTGCAGTTTATTCCGAGGACTTCCCAGTCGTTTTGGCTGGTTAGACTGTCCTTTCAGCTTTTCATTCACCGAGGCTGGGTATTCAGTAAATATTGACATGCAATCCATTCCGGGGACTTCTTAGTCGTTTTGGGTGTTTCGTGGGTCTTTTCAACTTTTCAGATACAGGGGCAGCGTTTGCAGATACTTCCGATGTGCAGCTCATATCGGAGAGTTCCAGTCTTTTCGGTTTG
>NW_027667984.1:7500-15000 GCF_963924665.1 Micromys minutus | reverse complement strand
ACGACCCGTGCACAAGCCTAAACGACTGGGTAGTCACAGGAATGGGTGACATGTCAGAAGTGACTGAAAACGCTGCACTGTTGACTGAAAAGTTGAAACGAACCGGGAACCACCCGAAACATCTTATAAGTCACCGGAAGGGTTGCCCGTAGAAAGTGACTAAAATCGGTGCGCTGGTGACTTACAAAATTATTCGACCCGCCAACCACACAAAACGACTGTCTCTGAAACGTATTTCATGTCGGTTGTGACGAAAAACACTGCCTCAGAGACTTAAAAAGTTGAAACTATCTGCTATCCACCAAAAGCGACTGGTGAACCCCCGGCACAGCGGCTATTTAAAAGTGACTAAAAACGCTACCCCTAAACAGTGAAATGTAGAAACGAACTGCCCCAGAAACTTTAAAGGTGAAACGGTATGTGAACCACCCGAAATGACTGGGAAGTCCCAGAAATGTGCTGCATAACGTGACTGAAAATGCGTGTCTTGTTACTGAAAAGTTGAATGAAACCGAGAACCACACAAAACAAATGGTAAGTCCATGAAACGGTCTGCACGTCGGACATGACTGACAACGCTGCATCGGTAACTGAATATTGAAACGACACGCGAACCACACAAAAGGATTGAGAGGTCATCAGAACGGGATGCACTTAGAAATTGACAGAAGACACTGCCCATTGACTTAAAGTTGAAATGACCCGCGAATCACCCAAAATGACTAGGAAGTCCCGAGATTAAACTGCACGTTGGAATTAATTGAGAACGCTGCTCTGATGACAGAAAACTTGAACCGTGATCCTCCTTAAACGACTGGAAGACCCGGAATGTGCCGCAGTCCCGCTTACTGTAAAGTTGAAACAACTCACAAACCACCAAAAACGACTGGGAAGGTCACCGAATGGGCTGCACGTAGGAAGTTACGGAAAACGCTGCCCCAAGTGAATGAAAATAGAAAACACTCGCGAACCTCTGAAAACGACTGGGAAGTCTCCGGAATGTGCTTCACATTGGAAGTGACTAAAATGCTTACCGGGTGACTGAAAAGTTCAAACAACCCACAAAATTCACAAAAAGACTGGGAAGTCCTCAGAATGGGTTGCACGTCCGAATTAACTGAAAATGATTTTGCGGTGACTGAAGAGTTGAAACGACCTGAGAATTACCCAAAACAACTGGGAAGTTCCTGGAACGAGCTGCACGTCGGAATTGACTGAAAACGTTGTCCAGGTGAATGAAATATTCCAATTTCGAGCGAACCACGCAAAAAAGAACTCAGAAGTCATCGAAACGGGCTGCTCATAGGAATTGACTGAGAATAGTGCCCCAATGACTGAAAACTTGTAATGAAACGCCAATCGCCCATCTTTACTGGGAAGTCTCCGTTATGGGATGAACGTCGGAAGGTACTGAAAAAGTTTCCCCGGTGACTAAGAAGTTGAAACAACATGTGATCCACCAAAACGACTGGGAAGTATCCGGAATGGGATGCACGTCAGAAATGACTGAAAATTCTACCCGGTGACTGTAAAGTTTAAACGTTTCGAGAACCACCCAAAACGAATGGGAAGTCACCGGATGGGCTGCATGTCTGACATGACTGAAACGTTGCTCATTTGACAGAATAGTTAAAAAGACCCGCACACAGCTCAAAACGAGTTGGAAGACTACGGAACGGGTTGCATGTCTGAAGTGACTGAATCGCTGCCCCTTTGGCAGAAAAGTTGAAACGACCCGCACACAACTCAAAACGAGTGGGAAGACCACGGAACGGGTTGCACGTTGGAATTGACTGAAAACTTTTCTTCGGTGATTGAAAAGTTGAAATGACCCGCAAATCATCGAAAATGACTGGGAAGTCCTGAGAAAGAACTGTACGTCGAAAGTGACTGAAAACATATCCCTGTGACTCAAAAGGTCAAACGACCCGTGAAGCTCCCAAAACGACTGGTAAGTCTTCTGAATGGGCTGCACGTCGGAGTTGACAGAAAATGCTGTACTGGTGACTAAGAAGTTGAAGCGACCCGCCAACCACCCAAAACGACTGGGAAGTTCTCAAAATGGGCTGCTCATAGAAAGTGATTGAAAAAACTTTCAAAGACTGAAAAGGTGAAACAACCCGCAATCCACCAAAAACGACTGGGTACGCCCTGGAATCGGCTTCATGTCCTTTGTGATAGATAACGCTGTCCCGGTGACTGAAAAGTTGATACGTCTCGTGAACCACACATAACGAGTGGAAAGTCCCCGACACATGCTGCACGTCGTGACTAAAAATGCTGAAACGGTGACTGAAAGTTGAAACTACACGCGAATCACACAAAACAACTGGGAAGTACCCGAAACCTACTGTACTTCGTTATTGACTGAAGACACTACCCCAGTGACTGAAAAGTTGAAACTACTACTTTCCCTTTTTTCTGTTTCTTTCTCTCTCCTACCTCTTCTCTCTTTTTTTCTTCATCTCTCCATTCTTGCTCTTTACCTTTATCTCCTTTCTCTCCTTTTTCTCTCCATCTGTTGCTGCTCTCGACTCTTTTTCCTTTTTGTCATCTCTCAATTTTTCACTCTCCTTTTTCTTCTCTTTATCCTCTCTTTCTCTGTTTTTCTCTTTCTCTCTCTTTCTCCTCTCTATTTCTCTATCTCCTTTATCTCTCTCCACTCTCTCCTTCCCCTCTATCTTTCTGTCTCTCCCCTCTCTCTCTCAACTCTCTCTTTCTACTCTCTCTCTTATTCGTTCCTCTCTCTCCTCTCTCCTCTCTCTCCTCTTTCTCTCATTTTTTTCTCTTTCTCTCTCCTCTCTCTTTCTCTCCATTATGTATTATTCTCTCCCTCCTCTCTGTCCTCTTTCTCTTTCTCTTTCTCGCCTTCCTCCTATCTCTCACTTTCCTCGCTCCTCTCTGTCTCTTTGTTGTGTCTTTCTCCTCTCTCTTCTCTCACTCTGTCTCTCCTCTCTCCTCTCTCCTCTGTCTTCTCTCCTCTCTTTCTCCTCTTTCTAACTTTCACTCTTCTCTCTTTTTTCTGTCTACTCTTTATTCTCTCTCTCCTCTATCTCTTTTTCTCTCTCCTCTCTCTTGCTTCTCCCCTGTCTTTTACGCTTCTCTCACTTCAAAACCCTAAACACTAAACCCTAAACCTAAACCACGCTAAAATTTAAACAATCCTAAACCCAAAACCTTAAACCCTAAACCCTAAACCCTAAACCTTAAACTTAACAATAACCATAACACTAACCATAACCCAAACCCTAACCCTAACCCTAACCCTAATCCTAACAATATACCCTAAACCCTAAACTTAACCCTAACCCTAACCCTAACCCTAACCTTAACCCTAACCCTAACCCTAACCCTAACCCTAACCCTAACCCTAACCCTAACCCTAACCCTAACCCTAACCCTAACCCTAACCCTAACCCTAACCCTAACCCTAACCCTAACCCTATCCCTAAACCTAGCCCTAACCTTAACCCTAACCCTAACCCTAACCCTAACCCTAACCCTAACCCTAACCCTAACCCTAACCCTAACCCTAACCCTCACCCTCACCCTAACCCTAACCCTAACCCTAACCCTAACCCTAACCCTAACCCTAACCCTAACCCTATCCCTAACCCTAACCCTAACCCTAACCCTAACCCTAACCCTAACCCTAACCCTAACCCTAACCCTAACACTAACGCTAACCCTAACCCTAACCCTAACCCTAACCCTAACCCTAACCTAACCCTAACCCTAATACTAACTCTAACCCTAACCCTCACCCTAACGCTAACCCTAGCCCTAACCCTAACCCTAACGCTAACCCTAGCCCTAACCCTAAACTTGGCCCTAACCCTAAACCTAACCCTAACCCTAACCCTAACCCAAACCCTAACCCTAACCCTAACACTAACCCTAACCCTAACCCTAACCCTAACCCTAACCCTAACCCTAACCCTAACCCTAACCCTAACCTTAACCCTAACCCTAACCCTAACCCTAACCCTAACCCTAACCCTAACCCTAACCCTAACCCTAACCCTAACCCAAATCTAACCCTAACCCTAACCCTAACCCTAACCCTAACCCTAACCCTAACGCTAACCCTATTTCTAACCCCTAACCCTTACCCTGACCCTAACCCTAGCCCTAACCCTAACCCTAACCCTAACCTTAACTCTAACCTTAACCCTAACGCTAACCCTAACCCTAACCTCTAACCTTTACCCTAACCCTAACCCTAACCCTAACCCTTTAACCTTAAATTCTAAATTCTAAACCCTGAACAACCATAAATCCTAAACCCTGAACAACCTTAAATCTTAAACCCTGAATAACCCTAAACACTAACCTCTAAACAACCCTAAACAACCCTAATCACTAAACCATAAACAACCCTAAACACTAAACACTAAACAACCCTATACCCTAAACCTTAAACACTAAACCCTAAATAACCCTAAACCCTAAAACATTAACACTATACCCTAAACAACACTAAACACTAAACCTAAAACAACCCTAAACCCTAAACCTTGAACGCTAAACCTTAAACAACCCTGAACCCTAAACACTAAACCCTAAACATCCCTAAACTTTTAATCCTAAACACTATACCCTAAACAATCCTAAACCTTAAACAATCCTAAACTCTTAACCCTAAACCCTAAACCTAAACCACCCTAAATCTTAAACAATCCTAAACCCTAAAACCTAAACCCTAAACACTAAACCCTAAACCCTAAACCTAACAATAACCATAACCCTAACCAAACCCTAATTCTAACAACTCTGCGCATCTGCAACACTCGGTGCATGCGCAACACACTGCACATGCGCACCACTCTAACTCTAGCCCTAACCCTAACTTTAAACTGAACCCGAACCCGAACCCTAACCCTAACCCTAACACTAACCCTAACCCGGGTACAAACCGAAAAGACTGGGACTCTCCGATATGAGCTGCACATCGGAAGTATCTGAAAACGCTGCCCCTGTATCTGAAAAGTTGAAAAGACCCACGAAACACCCAAAACGACTAAGAAGTCCCCGGAATGGGTTGCATGTCAATATTTACTGAATACCCAGCCTCGGTGAATGAAAAGTTGAAAGGACAGTCTAACCAGCCAAAACGACTGGGAAGTCCTCGGAATAAACTGCACGTCCGATATGAATGAAAACGTGCCCCGGTGACTGAAAAGATGAAATGACCTGCGAAACACTCCACAGGACAGGTAAGTCCACGGAATGAGCTGCACGTCGGAGGTAAATGAAAAGTCTACCCGGTGATTGAAATGTTGAAACGACTCGAAATCACCTGAAACGACAGTGAAGTTCACGAAACGGGTTGCACGTCACAAGTCATTAAAAACGCTGCCCAGGTGACTAAGAAGTTTTAACGACACGCGAACCACACGAAACGACTGTGAAATCTCAGTAATAGGTTGCATGTCGTAAATCACTGAAAACGCTTCCTTGGTGACTGAAAAGGTTACACGCTTCGCAAACCTCACTAAACGACTATAAAGTACCAGAAACATACGGAGTGTGGGTTATAATAGAAAACGTTGCCCCGGATACTGAAAGGGTAAAACGACCCGGAAATGACCCAAAACGACCAGGAAGTTTTTGGAATAGGCTGCACATAAGAAGTGACTGAAAACACTGCCCGACTGACAGAAAAGTTGAAAAGAACTGGGATCCTTCAAAAGCGACAGGCATGTTCCCAGAATAGGCTGCACATTGGAAGTACCTGAAAACGCTTTCCTGGTGAATGAAAAGTTGAAATGAACTCAGTCCCACCCTAAGTGACTGGGAAGTCCATAGAGTAGACTGCACGTAGGGAGTGTTTGAAAACGCTGCCTCGGTAGAAACGATCTGCGAATAACCCAAAACGACTGTGAAGACCTTGGATTAGCTGCACGTTGGTAGTTCTTGAAAACGCTGCCCCGTGACTGAAAGTAGAAACGACAGGCGAAACAGCAAAAACGACTAGGAAGTACCCGGAATAAGATGAACATCGGTTATGACTGAAAACGCTGTCCCGCTGACTGAAGAGTTGAAAGAATGTGTGATTTACAAAAAAAGACTTGGAAGTACCCAGAATGGACTGCACGTCGGAAGTGACTGCAAACTTCACCGGTAAATTTAAATAGACCCGCGAACCTGTTAATGTCTCTGGGAAGACCAAGGAATCAGTTGCACTTTGGGAGTGACTGAAAACAATGCCCGAGTGACTGAAGAGTTGAAACGACCTGGAAACCACACGAAACTACTGGTAATTTTTCGAAATGAGCTGCACATCGGAAATAAGTGAAAATGCTACACAGGTGACTGTAAATTTGAAACGATCAGCGAACCAGTCAAAGCAACTGGGAAGTCCACGGAGTGGGTTGCACGTCGGAAGTGATTGAAAACGCTACGCGGGTGACTGAAAAGTTGAAACGACCCGTGCACAAGCCTAAACGACTGGGTAGTCACAGGAATGGGTGACATGTCAGAAGTGACTGAAAACGCTGCACTGTTGACTGAAAAGTTGAAACGAACCGGGAACCACCCGAAACATCTTATAAGTCACCGGAAGGGTTGCCCGTAGAAAGTGACTAAAATCGGTGCGCTGGTGACTTACAAAATTATTCGACCCGCCAACCACACAAAACGACTGTCTCTGAAACGTATTTCATGTCGGTTGTGACGAAAAACACTGCCTCAGAGACTTAAAAAGTTGAAACTATCTGCTATCCACCAAAAGCGACTGGTGAACCCCCGGCACAGCGGCTATTTAAAAGTGACTAAAAACGCTACCCCTAAACAGTGAAATGTAGAAACGAACTGCCCCAGAAACTTTAAAGGTGAAACGGTATGTGAACCACCCGAAATGACTGGGAAGTCCCAGAAATGTGCTGCATAACGTGACTGAAAATGCGTGTCTTGTTACTGAAAAGTTGAATGAAACCGAGAACCACACAAAACAAATGGTAAGTCCATGAAACGGTCTGCACGTCGGACATGACTGACAACGCTGCATCGGTAACTGAATATTGAAACGACACGCGAACCACACAAAAGGATTGAGAGGTCATCAGAACGGGATGCACTTAGAAATTGACAGAAGACACTGCCCATTGACTTAAAGTTGAAATGACCCGCGAATCACCCAAAATGACTAGGAAGTCCCGAGATTAAACTGCACGTTGGAATTAATTGAGAACGCTGCTCTGATGACAGAAAACCTGAACCGTGATCCTCCTTAAACGACTGGAAGACCCGGAATGTGCCGCAGTCCCGCTTACTGTAAAGTTGAAACAACTCACAAACCACCAAAAACGACTGGGAAGGTCACCGAATGGGCTGCACGTAGGAAGTTACGGAAAACGCTGCCCCAAGTGAATGAAAATAGAAAACACTCGCGAACCTCTGAAAACGACTGGGAAGTCTCCGGAATGTGCTTCACATTGGAAGTGACTAAAATGCTTACCGGGTGACTGAAAAGTTCAAACAACCCACAAAATTCACAAA
>NC_137970.1:128014795-128372295 GCF_963924665.1 Micromys minutus | reverse complement strand
AAAGATTAAAACAAAAAAAAAAAAAAAAAGAAAAGAAAAGAAGATTAAAGAAACTGGCAATTTCTGAGAGTAGTGAAAAGCCAAAGTCACATGGATTTCCTTTGTCTCCTTTCACTCTCATATCCTTGGTTAATGGCAATTTTTCTTTCTTATTTCTTCACACAGCTTGGCCATGTAAACCCACCACAGAGAGGAGACACAATGATATAGATGAACACCTGGAAGGAGAAAGAAAGCAATTTTACTTACATGACTATCACAAGATTTACAGACCTCATTAAAGAAACACTACCAGTACTAGGAGAGCAATAGCTCTTCAATAATGTAACTAATAGCGACACTATATAAAAAGTATTATGAAGACAGATTTTATTATTTTCTTTTAAAAATGTTGGCATCTAAAATATGGTGGCATGCAGATTCATGGTTCTGTAAACTATCAAAGAAGTGTATGTACATAATACACTTCTTGGGTTATGACTGAATCAATACAAAGCATATCACATAGCTAACAAATGTTAGTTGAATAGATGAAATCACATATTAATTCCTATATAATTCTATTAGTAGGCTGAACTAGTTAAAAATTTTACATACTAAATGTGTGTCAATGTATATGCAGAAGTTAGAGAACCTTCAGTGTTCTCCTCTACTGTTTTCCTATATATTTTTTGAAACCAAGTCTCTTACTGGCTATGAAGCTCACCCTTTCAACTAGGTTGTGTTACTAAACAAGGTCTCAGGATCTACATGTCTAGATTGCACATGCTGGGATTAAAGACATCCATGGTTATGTCTAGGCTTTTAGGTAGGTCTTGGAGATTTTTTATTTATCTCATTATGCACAAAAATTCTTAACAGGATAAAAAGGAGTTTAAGTGGAGGGTGATATTTAATGCAGATTTCATAAGAAAAGATATTTCATGGTCATGTATTTTATGATTAAAAGGTGAATGTAGGGCGGGAGAGCTGGCTCAGCAGTTAAGAGCACTGACTGCTCTTCCAGAGGTCCTGAATTCAGTTCCCAGCAACCACATGGTGGCTCACAACCATCTGTATTGGGATCCAATACCCTCTTCTGGTGTCTGAAGACAACAATGTACTCATATATGGAAAGAAAATAAATAAATAAATCTTTAAAGAACGATGAATGTAGCCAAATTGAAGTGATAATCAATAAAGAATCCTGGCACCCAATTTCTTAAAGTGTCAAAAATAAGCTCATATACTAAGAAGCGGAAAAACTTACAATTGATACGATGATGATGATGATAGTGAGCTTGATATTCTTCATACACATGGCACGAGCAAGATTTCTGCTGGTAGTTTTGAAAGTGACAGACTAGAAAACAATCATCAGTTGTTTTATTCTTCTCAGTGACTGTATGAATAATTTGTAGTAACAACATGCAAGTTTTAATTTTAATCAATTCTCTCACTTTTATGGTTCTAAAGATGGAACCCAGGGTACCAGATCATAATAAATAAGATATATAAAAAGAATATCTTGTGTCATGCATTGCAAAAGCATTTACATGTCAATAAAAATAAAAAAAAGTTTTGGACAATGAGCTGAGGCAGGAAACAGGAGATCAGAGTTGGGAGTGATGGGGGAGATGGAGGCAGAGAGAAAGAGAGACACAGAGAGACAGAGGGAGAGACCTACTGATTCTCGGAGTCAGGTACACGGGAGATTCACTTGGACAGAGAGAAAGACAGTTGCTAAAACCTGAGGATAACAAAGAGCTATACTACCGAACCAGAGTCCAAGCCCAATTTTCACTAGGTCCGTTTAAATTTAAATATCTTTCTTTCCTCTTCCTTCTCTTTTCAAGTAGAAACTGATCATTCAGAATCAGTAGCTACCCAGAACAGAGTTCTTTGAAATCTATAATAATCAACAGGAACTCACTGACATAGCTTAACTTCTTTTTCTTCTCTTTGTAGCAATGAACAAGTGATTTTTTTTAAACAGGGAAAAATGTTTCTATTTTAAATTTTTAATAAGAAAGTCTTATTCCAAACCAATTGGCTACAAGCATATTAGTTGATTCTATATAGCATGATCTTTGGGTTTTGAACCACACATATAAATGTTTGATTTTCCTAGGAACATAGGTATTTATTTATTGTTAAAAACCCATAGGACCACATTCCTTCAGTTATCCATTTTCTTTTAAATCATGACTTTTTCAGAGTAAAGCATTTTCACCAAGACATAAGAAGTTTAAAACAAATAGGTAAACAAATAATGAAATGTAGTAATTACCTAGCAATTCTACTCCTAGGTATACTGTATAAAAGTTATTATGTGAAAGCTCAAAAGAGCCATATAAAAATGTTTTGGGTGATCAGAACTCAGGATCTGCCCAGGGAAGGCTGAGCTTGCAGGTCAGCTGCACAGGCACTTTTACACCTGGACCAAGAGTGAGCCTGATCGATAGGCCCTGCGAGTGTTCAGCGAGGGAACTCAAAGAGTTCTCGGAGCATAGAGAGCATGGTGCTCTCTGGAAAAGGGTCCTTTTTGGCCTAGAGAAAGAGCCTGGTCTCCACCATTAGGACTCAGGACCTGTGGGCAGAGGGTTGAGCTACCAGAACAGCCTCACAAGAGCTCTCACACCTGAGCGCTCGAAGACAGAACTGAATCACTGACATCAGAACTCACTGCTTGCTCACAAAGAGCAGAACACCCAGGAACAATCTCCCTCCTGAGCCCACCGGCCCTCACAGCCACAGAAGAGACAGGTGCAAGTAGTGACAACAAGATAGATGACCTATAATCACAGATAACAAGATGGCAAGAGGAAAGTGAAAGAACTTAAGCAATGGAAACCAAGACAACCTGGCAACATCAGAATCCAGCTCTCCCAACACAGCAAGTAGTGGACTGCCAAATACACCAGAAAAACAAGACATAGACTTGAAATCATACTTCATGATGATGATGGAGATCTTCGAGAACCACATAAATAACTCCCTTGAACAATTACAGGAGAACCACAAGAAATCATTCAAAGAACTACAGGAAAACACAAACAAACAGGGGAAGGAACTGAAAATGTAAATAGAAACAATAAAGAAAACACAAAGAGACAACCCTGGAGATAGAAAACCTAAAAAAGAAATCAGGAGTCACAGATGCATTACCAACAGACTACAAGAGATGGAAGTGAGGATCTCAGGGGCCAAAACAACATTGAAAACATAGACAAAACAGTCAGAGAAGATGAAAAATCAAAAAGTTCCTAACTCAAAATATTCAGGAGATCCAGGACACAATGAGAAGACCAAACGTAAGGATAATAGGAATAGAAGAGGGCAAAGAATATCAACTAAGAGGCACAGTAAATATCTTCAACAAAATCATAGAAGAAAACTTCCTCTGCCCTTAAGAACAAGATGACCATGAGCATAAAAGAAGCCAACAGAACTTCAAACAGATTGGACCAGAAAAGAAATCCATCCTAACATATAATAGTCAAAACACCAAGTGTTCAAAACAAATACGAAAAGCTGTAAGGGAAAAAGGACAGTGAAAGCTAGAAGATCCTGGACAGACATCATACAGACGCTACAGCAAAACTTTCAATTACATTAGATGGAGAGACCAGGATATTCTAGGACAAAACCAAATTTATACAATATCTGTCCATAAATCCAGCCCTAAAAAAGATAATAGATGGAAAACCCAACACAATGAGGGAAACTACACCCTAGGAAAAGCAAGAAAATAAGAATGCAAGAAAACCAAAAGGAGAAAAACACACAGACATAATTCTACATCTAACAACAAAAATAACAGGAAACAACCATCACTATTCCTTAATATCTGTTAACATAAATGGACTCAATTCTCCAATAAAGAGACATAGACTATCAGACTGGATAAGTAAACAAGATCCAGCATTTTGCTGCATACAGGAAACTCATCTCAGAGACAAAGACAGACAGTGTCTCAGAGTAAAAGGCTGGGAAAAAACTTCCAAGCAAATTGCCCCAAGAAACAAGTTGGCATAGCCACCCTAATACCGAATAAAATAGATTTCAACCAAAAGTTATCAAAAAAGATAAGGAAGGACACTTTTTACTCATAACTGGAAAGATCTATCAAGATGAACTCTCCATCCTGAACATCTATGCTCCAAATACAAGAGCACCAATATTCATTAAAGAAACCCTACTAGAGCTCAAAGCATATATTGCACCATACACAATAATAGTAGAAGACTTCAACACCCCACTCCTATCAATGGACAGATCATGGAAGCAGGAACTGAACAGAAACACAGTGAAACTAGCAGAGGTTATGAGCCAGTTGGAATTAACAGACATCTACAGAACATTTCATAATAAAACAAAAGAATATACCTTCTTCCCAGCACCTCATGGCACCTTTTCCAAAACTGACAATACAGTCAGTCACAAAACAAGCCTCAATAGGTATAAGAAGAATGAAATACTCCCATTCATTCTATCAGATCACCATGGACTAAGGCTGGTCTTTAATGAAAACAAAGACAACAAAAAGCCCATATACACATGGAAGCTGAACAATGCTCTACTCAACAATAGCATAGTCAAGGAAAAAAATAAAGAAAAAAATTAAGGATTTTTTAGAATTTAATGAAAACGAAAGCACAACATACACAAACATATGGCATGCAATGAAAGCAGTACTAAGACTCATGGTTCTGAGTACCTCCAAAAAGAAACTGGAGAGACCATACACTAGCAAACTGATAGCACAGCTGAAAGCTCTAGAACAAAAAGAAGCAGATACACCCAAGAGGAGTAGAGGGCAAGAAATAATCAAACTCAGAGCAGAAATCAACCAGGTAGAAACAAAAAGAACCATATAAAGAATCAACAAAACTAGGAGAAAATCAACAAGATGGATAAACCCTTAGCCAGACTAACTAGAGGGCACAGAGAAAGTATCCAAATTAACAAATTCAGAAATGAAAGGGGAGACATGTAGGGAGACGTTTGTGCCACACCCAAACATGGTGCCGGCTTCCCGCCGAGAACTCAGCCAAGAGACTTAATGCGCATGCGCCACATACGTCCGCCACATAGCCCACTCTCGGGGCATACTATTGAGTTACTGGAGGGCGCACCAATCAGGTAGCAACATGAGTCTCCTAGGCATATATAGCAGTGCATTTCTCCCCCACGTGGAGAGGAAGATAGTGAAGAGATTGCGGGAGACCCCACGTGGAGGGATGGCGGAGAGGTACCACGTGGAGAGAGACCCGATAGGAGAAATTGCGGGAGATCCCACGTGGAGAGAGACTGGGCAGAGAGATCGCACGTGGGGGACTGCGCGTGAGAGGTCGCCTAGACAGTAGAACCCGGTAGGGAGTCCCCGGCTCAGAGAGAAGTTTCCTGCTCAAGAAGCCCCCTGCTCAAAGTGCTGTACAATAAAGGTTATCCGCAGAAGAACCTGTTTGTTGCACGCCTGTTCCTAGCGGCGGGAAGCGTGGGCGCGTGACAGAGACATAACAACAGAGACTGAGGAAATTCAAGAAATCATCAGATCCTACTACAAAAGCCTATACTCAACAAAACTGAAAAATCTTGAGGAAATGAACAAATTTCTAGACAGATACCAGATACCAAAGTTAAATCAGGATCAGATAAACCATCTAAACAATCCCATAACACCTAAAAAGTAGAATCAGTGATCAAAAACCTCCCAAACAAAAAAAGCCCAGGACCAGATGGATTCAGTGCAGAACGCTATCAAAACTTCATAGAAGACCTAATAGCAATACTCTCCAAACTATTCCACAAGATAGAGACAGAGAGAACACTACCCAACTCATTCTATGAAGCCACAATTACTCACATTCCTAAAACACAAAGACACTACAAAGAAAGAGAACTTCAGACCAATCTCCCTCATAAACAGTTATGCAAGAATACTCAATAAAATTCTTGCAAACCAAATCCAAGGACACATCAAAATGATCATTCACCATGATCAAGTAGGCTTCATCCCTGGGATGCAGGGATGGTTCAATATACAGAAATCCATCAACATAATCCACCATGTAAACAATCTCAAAGGAAAAAAAAAAACATGATCATCTCACTAGATGCTGAGAACGTATTTGACAAAATCCAACATCACTTCATGTTAAAAGTCTTGGAAAGAACAGGAATCCAAGGTCCATACCAAAACATAGTAAAAGCAATATACAGCAAACCAGTAGCAAACATCAAATAAACAGTGAAAAACTTGAAGCAATCGCACTATAATCAGGAACTAGACAAGGCTGCCCACTCTCCCCCTACCTATTCAATATAGTACTGGAAATCCTGGCCAGAGCAATTAGACAAAAAAATGGAGGTCAACAGGATATAAATTGGAAAGAAAGAAGTCAAAATATCACTATTTGCCGATGACATGATGGTATACTTACTTAAGTGACCCCAAAAATTCCACCAGAATTTTTGGGGTCACTTAAGTAAACTTTTGCAGCTGATAAACAACTTCAGCAAAATGGATGGATATAAAATTAACTCAAACAAATCAGTAGCCTTCCCCCACTCATGCTGAGAATGAAATTAGGGAAAAGATACCCTTCACAATAGTCACAAACAATATGAAATATCTTGGTGTGACTCTAACTAAGCAAGTGAAAGACATACATGACAAGAACTTCAAATCTCTGAAGAAGGAAATTGAAGATCTCAGAAAATGGAAAGATCTCCCATGCTCATGGATTGGAAGGATCAACATTGTAAAAATGGCCATCTTACCAAAAGCAATCTACAGATTCAATGCAATCCCCATCAAAATTCCAACTCAATTCTTCTTAGATTTGGAAAGAGCAATTTGCAAATTAATCTGGAATAAAAAAAATCTAAAATAGCAAAATCTATTCTCAACAACAAAAGAAAAAAAAAAAAACTTTTGCGGGAATCACCATCCCGGACCTCAAGCTATGTTACAAGGCAATTGTGTTAAAAACCACATGGTATCAGTACAGAGATAGGCAGGTAGATCAATGGAACAGAAGAAAAGATCAAGAAATGAACTCTCATACATATGGTTACTTGATCTTTGATAAAGGAGCTGAAAACATTCAATGGAAAAAGGACAGTCTATTCAACAAATGGTGTCTCAACTGGCAGTCACCATGCATAATTATGCAAATGGATCCTTTCTTATCTCCTTGTACAAAGCTCAAGTGCAAGTGGATAAAAGATCTCTATATAAAACCAGGTACACTGAAATTATTAGAGAGAAAGTGGGGAACAGGGGAAATTTCTTGAACAGAACACCAATGGCTTATGCTCTAAGATCAAGAATCAATAAATGGGACTTCATGAGATTGCAAAGTTTCTGTAAGGCTAAGAAGGGCAGCCAACACACTGAGAAAGAATCTTTACCAATCCCACATCTGACAGAGGTTTAATATCTAATATATACAAAGAACTCAAGAAGTTAAACTCCAGAGAATCAAATAATCCCTTTAAAAATTGGGTACAGAGCTAAACAAAGAATTCTTATCTGAGGAATATCAAATGGCTGAGAAGCACCTAAGGAAATGTTCAACATCCCTAGTCATCAGGGAAATACAAATCAAAACAAGCCTGAAATTCCACCTCATACCAGTCAGAATGGCTCAGATCAAAATCTCAGATGACAGCAGATGCTGGTGAGGATGCGGAGAAAGAGGAACACTTCTCCACTGTTGGTGGGTTTTAAACTGGTACAACCACTCTGGAAATCAGTCTAGCAGTTTCTCAGAAAATTGGACATAGTACTACCTAAAGACCCAGTTATTCCATTTCTGGGCATTTACCCCAAAAGATGCTCCAACATATAACAAGGACACATGCTCCACCATATTTATAGCAGCCTTATTTATAATAGCCAGAAGGTGGAAAGAACCCAGATGTCCTTCAGTAGATGGATACAGAAATTGTGGTACATTTACATAATGGAGTACTACTCAGCTGTTAGAAACAATGACTTAACCAAATTCCTAGGCAAATAGATGCAACTAGAGATTATCATCCTGAGTGAGGTAACCTAGTCACAAAAGAACAGACATAATATGTACTCACTGATAATTGGATACTAAACCCAGAAAGCTCTGAACACCCCAGAAACAACTCACAGACCATATGAAGCTCAAAAAGAAGGAAGACCAAAATGTGGAAGCCTCAGTCCTTCTTAGAAAAAAATAAGTATATAGCATCCTCTTGGAGTGTGGTACATAGCAATCCTTGGTATTTAAAAATCATTGTGTTTAATCTTTATACACCAAAAGAACTTTGACTATTTCCCTGTTACGTTTTGTTTTATATATTCTTTATGCTCATTGAAACTAGTAAGTTTTCAATTAATACTATCAAACCTTAAAAAAAATCAAGTACTGAGAAAAAAATACTCCTATAGTTTTATGCAAAAATGTTTTTAAAATCTGTACATTTATCTCTGTTTTTTAAAATAAAGTTGTTAAAAAATAAAATAAAATAAAACAAAACTGGAAAAGATGTTTTGGGCTATTTTTTCATATCCCAAAGTGGAAACTACCAAATATCCATAAACCATAATGAATTACTGTATAATAATCGAAACAATTTACTAATATATTTAAAGAGTCAGTAAGCATGTCATGGATCAGTGTCAAAATTCTGACAGAAAGAAAAATAGAGTAAATATTATAGCTTCTTTTTATAGTTTTTGTAGACAGGGCATGATAGTTTGAATATGGTTGGCCCATGGTAAGTGGAGCTATTAGGAGATACAGCCTTTTGGGGATATGGCCTTGTTGGAGGAAGTGTGTCACTGTATAGGTAGGTTTTGAGGTCTCCTAATGGTCAAGTTCTACCCAGTGCAGAAGAGAGACTCTTCTTGGCTGCCTGAAGAAGACAGTCCCCTTCTGCCTGCCTTCAGATCAAGTTGTAGAACTCTCAGCTCCTTCTTAGCACCATGTCTTCCTAGATACTGCCATGTTTCCCTCCATGATGATAATGGAATGAACCTCATAAACTATAACCCAGCCCCAATTAAATGTTGATCTTTATAAATGTTGCCTGGGTCATGGTGTCTCTTAACAGCAATGAAACCGTAACTAAAACAGAAGTTGGTACCAGGCAATGGGGTATTGCTGTAATAGGCTTGACCATGTTTGTGCTTAGAGAAATGTGAATATGGAAAGTAGTAGAATGCATTAGGTGGGGTTCAGTGGGCCATCCTAGTAGGAACATGGAAGACAGTGGTGCTGAGGGTGATTTGAACTTCGGGGGCTTGGCTCAAGAGGTTTCAGAAATTTTAATATGTTGCCTAGAGATCATTCTTGTGATATTTTGGTGAAGAATGTGGCTGTTTTTTGTCCTTGTCCCAAGAGTCTGCCTGAGACTAAGGTAAAGAGGTTTTGATTAATTAACTGACAAAGGAAGTCTCAAAACAAACAACACCCCCCCCCCCCCCGTTTGGAATTTGTCCTTGTAGTTCACCCTTATGAGGAACATTTTGATCAAGCATAGTAAGGTTAGAAAGGAAAAATACAAAACACATGGTTCAAAGAATAAAGAGGAACCAGGAAGTGAGATGGAGTTAAATCATGTGTTTAAGGATATTAAATGGAATTAAGGGAGTGGTGACCTCAGGTTGTGATACAACTCAGCTAAGTTTTTTATTCTGGGGTCTGTAGTTGAACAAGGGACAGTTATATCATGTTGGGGAAAGTTATGACCTGTTATTGTTTTTATTTAGATATAAGGAGATAGAAATGATTGTGTGTGAAATTGGCAAAAAGTGGACTGTGATGGTTATTCTGGGTTGTCAACTTGACAATATCTAGAACTACAATTCAGAACTTATAAAGATCTTGTGAAGATGATTTAAAGAAAAGCTTAGGTTCAGACATGGTAGTACATAGCTTTAATCCCAGCACTCAGAGGACAGAGGAATACAGATATGTGAGTACAAGGCCAGAATACAGAGCAAGTTCAGGACAGCCAAGCTTAGGCAGTGAAGGAGTTGGAAAACAGAAAGAAGGTGATAACAGAAAAAGGGGATCTTGTTCCAACCCCACCAAGCAGCAGAACTTGGAAGCTTCAGCCATGTGGCTTTGGCTTTATAGTCAAACATAGAAGGGGTTACTAGGACAATTGATGCTTGTTAGCTGGAGCTAAGAAATTAGGGGTGATTAAGAAGAGACCAGCATCACTGAGGTAAAATATTCTGGGAAGTGTTTTCTGAGAGCACAAAAGGCTGTGTTCCAGAGATAGCCAAGGTTGTACCCCCTACTACAGCTGTACTTGTTAATGTGTAAGAATCACCTAGGTGGTACTGGTTTTGAAGGTATGAAGATGACATGAAGAACAGCTGAAGCATGGCACTGTGAGAGGCCAGAGAAGGCCATTGGTAAAGGTACAGCTTCAGTGGAAGTTGACATCCCAGGACTGAAGGGGTCATGTAAAGGATTTGAGGCTTGGCACCATGAAGAGAGCCTATTAGAAGCTATTGGTGAAGCCTAGTTGCAATAGAAGACACCAGTGTATTGGAGAGGCCAGTACCATGGGATGATTACTAAGAACAGCAGCAACAAAGGAGTAGATAAACACGAGCTTAGAGTGCTACAGAGGGCAGAGCTGGAGAAGTGGCTCAAACCCTTTGAAGAATCCCACATAATCATGTGTGGATTCCAGACATAGGAATAAGAAACTGTGAAGTTGAAGTTGCCTTGGAGACCCCAAGATGTTAGGGATGCCAGAGCCATGGGCTACCTGTCTAGAAAAGCTGCTAACAGGTAATGGAACCGGCCCAAGAGAAAGAACTATGTTGCAGTCAGCAAAGCTGAAAGGAGTTGGACATCAGGTATGGGAATGCAGAGTTTGAAGTTTTCCCAGCCTGTTTTTGGTCTTGCTTTGGTCCAGTATTTCCACATTATGACTTTTTGGAATAGTAATGTCTATCCTATGATATTGGAAGTATGTGATATGTTTTTTGATTTTGATTGTATAGGGGATTACAGTTAAGAGACTGCATGAATCTCAAAAGAGATTTTAAACATTGTTGAGACTGTGATAGACTACTGGGACTTTTGAAATTGTATTATCCAATGGCTAGGTACAGCCCCCACAGTCTCATGTTTGAAAAAGCTTATAGGGGACAGGGAGTGGAATGTGATGGTTTGAATATGTTTGGCCCATGTGAAGTGGCACTATTAGGAGGTGTATCCTTGTTAGAATAGGTGTGGCCTTGTTGGAGGAAGTGTATCATTGTGTAGGTGGGTTTTGAAGTCTCTTAGTTCCCAAGCTCCACCCAGGTGCAGAAGCCAGGCTCTTCCTGGCTGCCTGTGGAAGACAGTCAGTCTCCTTCTGCCTGACTTCAGATCAAGATGTATTTAATTGGTATACAATTCTGTACAAGTAACATTCTTCACTGTTAAGAAGTTGTGGGATATAAGGTTATTGGGCAATTTTGTAATGTTTAAAATGGTGGTCTGTTCAGCTACCCATCTGAAGAAGTCAAGTACAAGTATGCAAGTAAATCCAAAGGTACAGAGGACCCATGTTAACAACTGGTTATTGTTAGCTGTGATGCAAAACCAACAATTTTTAAGTATTACCTACCTTATTTCAAAAATTCAAAAAAAAACCCAACTTGTTAGTATTACTGAACTGTTAACTATTAAAGTAGCATGTTTTAGATTATCTAAATTTTTAACATTAAGAAATCATTAAAGTATTTCCTCTATTTAAATTACAGAGATTTTTATTGAAGAACTTTATTTAAAAAAACAAAGATAAATGTACAAATTTTAAGCATTTTTGTATAAAAGTATACGAATACATTTTTGTCATTGTTTGGCTTTATTTTAAGGTTTGATAGTGTGCATTAAGGTCTTACTAGTTACAATAAGCATAAAGTACATGTAAAACAGTATGTAACCTGGAATTAGTCAAAGTTTTCTTGCTGTGTAAGGAATAAACATAATGGTTTTTTCTTTTCTTTTCTTTTTTTTTCTTGAACTTCACACAGTCTGTGAGTTGTTTCTGGGGTATTCAGAGCTTTCTGGGGTTAGTATCCCACTATCAGTGACTGCATATTATATCTGTTCTTTTGTGACTGGGTTACCTCACTCAGGATGATATTCTCTAGATGCATCCATTTTCTTAAGAATTTGGTTAAGTCATTGTTTCTGATAGCTGAGTAGTATTCCATTGTGTAAATGTACCACAATTTTTGTATCCATTCATCTACTGAAGGATATCTGGGTTCTTTCCAGCTTCTGGCTATTATAAATAGAGACAGAGATGTTTAATTAACTTTATTTACAGAGTAGGGATCTTCCCCCAGAATCTAGTGGTACCTAATAGTATCCTTAGGCAAGAATATCAGTTTAAAAATAATTATGCAGATTCCTAAGAATAACAGATGTTAGTACTCATTAAGGAAAGCAAGCATGGCTAGCAGCATCTGTGTCTTAGTTACTCAAAAGTAATTTTGTTGCAGTCCCTATATAAAGTGATTTTGAAGACAAGGAATTACTGCATTCCTATCAAATTCCACAGCACATAGTTTTGTTTTTATTTTATTTTTTTTGTGTATGTGTCCTGTATTAGAAAAATGGTTTTTCAGCATACATATATGTCCAAAGTTAAGCTGTTTGTTTGCACATTTCTTGATTTTGTTTGTACTGATTTGCTACTACTGCATCTTGTGGATCATCTGATTCTGCAGCTATAAAACAGTGCTTGGCAGGACAACAGCATCCAGAAATTCATTGCTTTTTCAGGATATCCAAACAGGTATTCCCTCTGACAGAACTAATAATTAGGACGCCATATTTTAGTGATAAACCAGACTTTAGGAGGGTTAAATAGATGTGACTCTTTGAATGAGAAATGTCACCAACAGGCTCTGGCAGATGAATGCAAGGTTCCCAGTTAGTGACACTGCTTAGGGGTATTTGAAAGTTGAAGTGTTGCTGGAAGAAGTATGTCACTAGGGTAAACTTTGAGAATATACAGTCTTAGTCTAGACTTCCAGTTCTCTGTTTCATGATATAATCTCTGTTTCCTGCTCTGCCACCATGACATGCTTGTTATCATGCCTCCTCTCCATAATGGACTCTTTACTACTCTGGAATTACAATCTGAAATAAAATGCTTCATCCAAACAGATGATTTTAGTAAGGGCACTTTATCAGAGCAATAGAAAAGTAGCTAATAAAATGAAAATGTTTCCAGTATTCTAATTTCTACTTACTTAATCTTACTCCTCATATTGCCTTTTTTTTATTGCTGTGAAGAGACACCATGACCTCCTCCACCATTTCTATCACCACAACTACCTACACATGAACATTACTACTGCTATTCCTGCCAACACATTTCCCATCAATGTTGGAATCTCCACCACATCCAGCCACCTAATTCTCTAAGTGGATCTAAAGCTGGCTCCACAAGACAGAACTCATGTCTAGTATGTTAAGTAGGCCCCAAATTCCACAGATGGTTAGATCATCGGCATGATGGGGGTAACCTAATATTATTCTGCAAAATGGCTATAATAATAAACTTCCCCATAAGTTCTCTTTATATTAGTGCATCTCCCAACCCATACAAGAGAAGCTTCTTTTTACAACAGATGGTGATTAATAAAGTGACTCATAAACTGGTTAACATGCAGACAATAGATTATGGACTGCCTATCTCTAAATGGGACATCAATGCCACACTTTATCTTCCATAAGTCTCAGGGAGCATCACAGATGTGAGGGTAAAAAGATTGTAAGAGCCAAACATACTGTATATCTGCAGCAAAACTCTTTTTGCCAGGTATGACAGAGCCATTGAATGCATCTGTGAACACATGTACAAGATTAAGGCAACCAAAATCCAAGCATGGATGGGGGAGGAACTCATGAAATCCCACCCTGAAATAAAGACCTATTGTCAACTAGGGAAGGAAGAGTCAGTTTTCTTTAGAGATGTCAGCCATGAGAGGCTGCCTATGCTCCTGTAGACTGTCCTATACCAATGCATATACAGGTATCATTGAATGGATTCACCACACAAAGTTGGGAGAGAAACGTAAAAAATAGGGGATGAATTGTAAGGAGGGAAAGTGGGGTAGCACTGATCAAAATAAAATATGAAATTAATATGAAATTTTATCACTGGGAGGTCTATTCTTTTCTGAAGGGAAATGGAGGAGTAGATCTGGGGAAGAAGGGAGGTGTTTAGGGAGGAACTGGAAAAAGAGAGAGGAAAAACTACAGCCAGGATGTAATATATGAAAGAAGAATAAATAAATAAATAGATAATCTAAAAATATAAAAATCCTTATATCATTCTTCTAATTACTACATACTTTGATGAAAAACTTACAAAATATCATAAAATCCAACAGTTGTCATACAACCTCCTACAACCTGCCATTAATAGATATCAATATTAAAGTTAGAACATAACATGTATCATGTAGTTTAATTTTCAGAACTCCATGAAAAAGTATATTGCCATTTTATAAATTATGACAATTGAAGCAAAAAGATGTTAAATAATGTGCTTAAGGTCAAACTACTAGAAAATAAAGTTCAGTGTCTTAATCATAATAGTTGTTGCTAGTCACAATCAATATGATTATGATGTTTTATAGTCATTGTGATATTTATACTATAATCACATTGGAGAACTGTATGCATGTCTGATAAAAATCTAAGGTTAATTAAAGTAGGAAGATCCACATTAAATATGGGCAGCATCATTCCCTGATCTAGAGTTCTGGACTTAATATAGAAGAAAAAGCAAGCTAAGAGTCAGCATCCATTGCTTTCTGCCTCCTGAATATGAGGCACAATATGATCACCTGCCTCCTCAAGATTTTACTTCTATGATTTCCTCACCATAGAGGAAAAATAAATTATTCTTGAAGTTTCTTTCAGCTATTTTGTCACAACAATGAAGAAAGTAATTAATACCATGATTATTCAATCACTGATTACTTTTAATATGTAAAAGTTTAATCTGTTAAAGATCTCTACATATTTTTTTCAAAACACTTTTATAATGAACTACATAAAAATGTAAAGAAATATGTGAGAGTAGAAAAGAGTAATTAATGGCACATTTCAACCTATGTCTTTGGCTTGATATAAGCAAAATATCAAGCTAACACTATAAACCCCAAAGGATTCACAATAAGTCACACCCAGCCAAAACTTCAGCAGAGGTACATAAGGTGATGAATTATCAATTGAAAAACTTTGCTTCAATGCAAAGTTTTAGGAAATTATTTCTATACAAAAAATATATATTTTTTTTTAGATCTGCCACCCGGACCAGCACTAAAAGCGCACCCCCGCCCTGCCTGATCCAGGGACCAGGAATACAGCATTGGAACCTCTGCTTCCCCCCCCCCCCCCCGGTGACTTTAGGGCACAGAACAGGGCTTGGCCCATCTGCCACCAGGACCAGCAGTTCCCAAAGGATTAAAGACTGGTGAGTTGAAGATCTGGGCAGCCAGGGAGCAGAGAGATCTCGGTGGAGTGCACACGGAAAGCGCGCCCCTGCCCTGCCTGACCCAGGGACCAGGAACCCAGCATTGGAACCTCTGCTTCCACCCAGCGACTGTGGGGCGCTGAACAGGGCTCGGCCCATCTGCCACCTGGACCAGTGGAGATCCAGGGACACAGACCAGATACAAGGGAAAGGTAAGAACATATCAATGACAACAGGATGGCAAGAGGAAAGCGAAAGAGTATATCCCAAGGAAACCAAGACAACCTGGCAACACCAGAACCCAGCTCTCCCATAACAGCAAACATTGGAATGCCAAACACTCCAGAAAAAGAAGACGCAGACCTGAAATCATACCTCAAGATGATGATAGAGATCCTTAAACAAGAACGGGAGGAAAAGCAAAAAGAATCAGAAGCTTTTAAAGAGTAAACAAGAAAAACACTCAAAGAACTCAAAGAACTAGAGGAAAACAGAACCAAAGAGATGAAGGAATGAAAGAGGGAAATTAAAACAAAAATTGACACAATAAAGAAAACACTAAAAGAGATAACCCTAGAGGTAGAACACCTAAAAAAGAAATCAAGAGTCACAGAAGCAAGCATTTCCAATAGACTACAAGAGATGGAAGAGAGAATCTTGGGGGCAGAAGACAACATTGTAAACATAGACAAAACAGCCAGAGAAGATGCAAAAAACAAAAAGCTCCTAACCCAAAATGTCCAGGAGATCCAGGACACAATGAGAAGACCGAACCTAAGGATAATAGGAATAGAAGAGGGAGAAGAATATCAACTAAGAGGCACAGTAAATATCTTCAACAAAATAATAGAAGAAAACTTCCTACCGTTAAGAATGAGATGACCACAAGCATAAAAGAAGCCTTCAGATCTCCAAATAGACTGGACCAGAAAAGAAATACCTCCCGACACATGATAGTCAAAACACCAAGTGCCCAAAGCAAAGAAAGAATACTAAAAGCAGTAAGGGAAAAAGGTCAGATAACATATAAAGGCAGACCAATCAGAATCACACCCGATTTCTCAACAGAGACTATGAAAGCTAGAAGAGCCTGGACAGACAACATGCAGACCCTAAGAGAGCACAAGTGCCAGCCCAAGCTGCTATACCTAGCAAAACTATCAATCACCATAGATGGAGAGATGAAGATAGTTCAAGACAAATCTAAATTTACACAATATCTGACCAAAACCCAAGCATTACAATGAATTATAGGTGGAAAACACAATACAATGAGGGGAACTACATCCTAGTAAAATCAAGAAAACTCCTAAGCAAGAAAACCAAAAGAAGAAAAAGACACAGACACAAGTAAACCTACAAAAGCAATAATAGCAGGAAACAGAAACAACTATTCCTTGATATCTATTAACATAAATGGACTCAACTCCCCAATAAAGAGACATAGGCTATCAGACTGGATACATAAACAAAATCCAGCATTTTGCTGCATACAGGAAACTCATCTCAGAGACAAAGGCAGACACTATCTTAGAGTAAAAGGGTGGGAAAAAAATTCCAAGCAAACAGCCCCAAGAAGCAAGCTGGAGTGGCTATTCTAATATCGAATAAAGTAAATTTCCAACCAAAAGTTATCAAAAAAGATAAGGAAGGACATGTTTTACTCATTACAGGGGAAAATCTGTCAGGAGGAACTCTCAATCCTTAGCATATATGCTCCAAATAAAAAAGCACCCACATTCATAAAAGAAACCCTACTAAAGCTCAAAAAATACATTTCACCCCACACAATAATAGTGGGAGACTTTAATAGCCCACTCTCACCAATGGACAGATCATGGAAACAGAAACTGAACAAGGACACTGTAAAACTAGCAGAGACTTTGAACCAACTAGATTAATAGATATCTAGAGAACATATCATCCAAAAGTAAAAGAATACACCTTCTTCTCAGCACCCCATGGCACCTTCTTGAAAATTGACCACATAATTGGACACAGAATGAGCCTAAATTGATATAAAAAGATTGAAATACTCCCATGCATCCTCTCAGACCACCATGGTCTACGGCTGGTCTTTAACAACAACAAAGACAACAAAAAGCCCATATACACATGGAAACTAGACAACGCTTTGTTAAACAATAGCAGGGTCAAAGAAGAAATAAAGAAACAAATTAAGGATTTTCTAGAATTCAATGAAAACGAAAACACAACATACCCAAACCAATGAGATGCAATGAGAGCAAGTACTGAGAGGAAAACTCATAGCCCTAAGTGCTTCCAAAAAGAAACTGGAGAGAGCATACATCAGCAACTTGACAGCACAGCTAAAAGCCCTAGAACAAAAAAAAAGCAGATACACCCAAGAAGAGTAGACGGCAAGAAATAATCAAAATTAGGGCAGAAATAGACCAAATAGAAACAAAAAGAACCACTGAAAAAAATCAACAAAACCAAGAGCTGGTACTTTGAAAAAATAAACAAGATGGATAAACTCCTAGCCAGACTAACTAGAGGGCAAAGAGAGAGTATACAAATTAACAAAATCAGAAAGGAAAGTGGAGACATAACAACTGAAACTGAGGAAATTCAAGAAATCATCAGATCCTACTACAAAAACCTATACTCCACAGAGTTGGAAAATCTGGAGGAAATGGATGAATTCCTAAACAGATACAAGATCCTAAAGTTAAACCAGGACCAAGTAAACCATCTAAATAATCCCATAACACCTAAAGAAATAGAGGCAGTCATCAAAAGCCTCCCAACCAAAAAAAGCCCAGGTCCAGATGGGTTCAATGCAGAATTTTATCAGATATTTATTGCGGACATAACACCAATACTCTCCAAACTATTCCACAAGATAGAATCAGATGGAATACTACCTAATTCATTTTTTGAGGCTACAATAACCCTCGTTCCTAAACCACACAAAGACCCTACAAGGAAAGAGAACTTCAGACCAATCTCACTTATGAACATTGACGCAAAAATACTCAACAAAATCCTTGCAAACTGAATCCAAGAACACATCAAAACGATCATTCACCATGACCAAGTAGACTTCCTCCCTGGGATGCAGGGATGGTTTAACATATGGAAATCCATCAATGTAATCCACCATATAAACAAACTCAAAGAACAAAATCACATGGTCATCTCACTAGATGCTTAGAAAGCATTTGACAAAATTCAACACCCCTTCATGTTAAAAGTCCTGGAAAGAACAGGAATCCAAGGTCCATACCTAAACATAATAAAAGCAATATACAGCAAACCAACAGCCAACATCAAACTTAATGGCGAGAAACTTGAAGCAAATCCACTAAAATCAGGGACTCGACAAGGCTGCCCACTCTCCCCCTACCTATTCAATATAGTACTGGAAGTCCTGGCTGGAGCAATTAGACAACAAAAGGAGATCAAGGGGATAGAAATGGGAAAGGAAGAAGTAAAAACATCACTCTTTGCAGTTGACATGATAGTGTACTTAAGTGACCCCAAAAATTCCACCAGAGAACTCCTACAGCTGATAAACAAGTTCAGCAAAGTGGCTAGATACAAAATTAACTCAAACAAATCAGTAGCCTTCCTATACTCAAAGGACAAACATGTGGAGAAAGAAATTAGGGAAAAGATACCCCTCACAATAGTCACAAAAACTATGAAATACCTTGTTGTGACTCTAACTAAGCAAGTTAAGGACCTGTATGACAAGAACTTCAAACCTCTAAAGAAGGAAATCGAGGAAGATCTCAGAAAATGGAAAGATCTCCCATGCTCTTGGATTGGAAGGATCAACATTTTAAAAATGGCCTACCTACCAAAAGCAATCGACAGAGTCAATGCAATCCCCATCAAAATTCCAACCCAGTTTTTCATTGAGTTAGAAAGATCAATGTGCAATTTCATATGGAATAACAAAAGACCTAGAATAGCGAAATCCATCCTCAACAACAAGAAAACATCTGCGGAAACACTATCCCTGATCTCAAGCTATATTACAAGGCAATTGTGCTGAAAACTGCATGGTACCGGTACAGAAATAGGCACGTGGATCAATGGAATAGAATAGAAGATCCAGAAATGAGCCCTCAAGTATATGGTCACCTGATTTTTGACAAAGGAGCCGTAAACATTCAATGGAAAAAGGACAGCCTATTCAACAAATGGTGCTGGTCCAACTGGCACTCAGCATGCAAAAGAATGAAAATAGACCCTTTCTTATGTCCTTGTACAAAGCTCAAGTGTAAGTGGATCAAAGATCTCCACATTAAACCAGATACACTGAAACTATTAGATGAGAAAGTAGGGAAAACCTTAGAACACATAGGCACAGGAGAAAATTTTCTGAACAAAACACCAATGGCTCAAGCTCTAAGGTCAAAGATTAACAAATGGGACTTAATGAGACTGCAAAGTTTCTGTAAGGCTAAAGACGCTATTATGAAAACAAAACGGCAGCCAACAGAATGGGAAAAGATCTTTACCAACTCCACATCAGATAGAGGCCTAATATCCAAGGTATACAAAGAACTCAAAAAGCTAGACACCAGAGAATCAAACAACCCTATTAAAAAATGGGGTACAGAGCTAAACAAAACGTTCTCAATTGAGGAATATCGAATGGCTGAGAAACATCTGAGGAAGTGCTCAACATCCTTAGCCATCAGGGAAATGCAAATCAAAACAACCCTGAGATTCCACCTCACGCCAGTCAGATTGGCCAAGATCCAAAACTCAGATGACAGCAGATGCTGGCGAGGTTGTGGAGAAAGAGGAACACTTCTACACTGTTGGTGGGGTTGTGAACTGACACAACCACTCTGGAAATCAGTCTGGCGATACCTCAGAAAATTGGATATAGTACTACCTGAAGACCCAGCTATCCCACTTCTGGGCATATACCCCAGAGACACTTTAATACACAACAAAGATACATGCACCACAATGTTCATAGCAGCTCTATTTAAAATAGCCAGAAGCTGGAAAGAACCCAGATGTCCTTCAGTAGATGAATGGATACAAAAATTGTGGTACATTTACACAATGGAATACTACTCAGCCACCAGAAACAATGACTTAACCAAATCTTAAGAAAATGGCTGCATCTAGAGAATATCATCCTGAGTGAGGTAACCCAGTCACAAAAGAACAGACATAATATGCAGTCACTGATAGTGTGATGCTAACCCCAGAGGCTCGCACTGCCCCAGAAACAACTCACAGACTGTGTGAAGTCCAAGAAAAAAAGAAAACAAAACAAAACAAAAAAATAGTTGAATTAGTAAACCTATAATAATTTTGGTCATATATAAAAAAAAGAATATATTTTTTAAAAAAGCTTCATTAATGGCTACTGAGAGACTGGTAGTTTTGTATGTCTCACTGCTACATTTCTTATCACAATATGATGACATCATAGACATGAGGAAAGAAACAGAAACAAACCACCTTAATATAAATTTTAAGACATTACCATATTATCTTAGCCATTGGTGAAGTTATTTTAATACCCTGGGAAAAGTACATTCTATACTTACTGAATCCACAAGATTTTCTGTTTTATCTATCAGCAATTCCAACCTTTCTCCACGTTGAGCAACCAAATCTGGAAATACATTTAGAAATAAAAATAACATTTTATATTAGAAATAAAGAAACCCACCTCCCAAAGCCAAGGCCCTAAAACTGAGACCAAAATTCTAGGAAGTCACTATTTGACTACAGAAGAAAAGCAGATGAGCCCAATTCAAGACAACAGGTAGTTGCAAAAGGAGACAACAGACAAGCAGTTTCCCAAACAGCTTATTTATGGAAACAGGTAACTTGCCTATTCTGTTCTTAGCAAACAGTTTTACTCTTTTCATATCATTACACGCCCCACCCCATCCCAGAATGGAGAATATAAACTGTGTTCTTTGGAATTCTACTCAATCTTACATGTAAAGGTAGGAAAGAATAGGCTCCACTGAGATGTCATCTGATCTTCATATACCAGGTACCACACATAAATAATTTAAAAAATTAAAATACGAATATAACAATAAGAGATTGATTCAATAACTTCAAAACTCTGCATAAGAAAAATCAATGCCTATATAGCTTTAAAGATGAATTCTATATATAATATTTCAAGAAAAATACATACCAATTTATCAGGAATTTCTCAATAAAATCAAAAGAAAGAAATATTTTTCAACTTATTATATGGGTCCAGTATTATCTTGGTATTAAAGTCAAACAAAGATATCACAAGAGGATCTGGGGTGTGGCTCACTTGGCATAAACCCTGGATTTAATCCTTAGTACTGCACAAACTGGTACACACTTGTAATCCTAACATTATGAAGGTTAGAACAGGGTGTGATGGTTAGTTTTAACTGACAACTTGACACGATTTAGAATCACCTGGGAAGATAGTATGAATGAAATATTGTCTAGATCAGATTGGATAGTGGGTTTATCTGTGGGGAATTGTCTTGATTGCATTAATTGATGCAAGAAGACCCAGCCAAAATATGGGTGGCAACTATTCCCTGGTCTTTGGCCCTGACACATATAAGAGAAGAGAAAGGTAGATGAGCACTAAGCATTCATGCATTTATTTTTTATATTCTTCACTGTAGATGTGATATAACTGACTGTTTCAAACTTTAATGACTTTGTGACTCTGCTGCTGTGATAGACTATAACATGGAATTATAAGCTAAAATAAAACTTTTCTAAGTTGTTTTTCTCAGGGTATTCATTAAAATAACAGAAATACAATAAAAATGCAGGAGAACCAGAAGTTCAAGTTAGCCAAATAGTAAGTTTGAGAACAACCAGTGATACAGAAGCCTGTTTTACAAAAAGGACACCATAAATGGAGTGGGCTGGTGATCTTTAAGAAAGCAGGCTGAGCAAGCCATAGAGAATAAGCCAGTAAGCAGCACCCTTCCATGGCCTCTGCATCAGCTCCTGCCTCCAGGTTAAAGCCCTGCTTGAGTTAATGTCCTTACTTCCTTTGATGATGGACTATGATATAGGAGTGTAAGCCAAATAAGACCTTTCCTACTCAAGTTGCTTTTGATCATGGTGTTTCATTGCAGCAATAGTCACCATAACCAAGATACTGCCTGATATACAGGCCAGGGAAGCAAGTAGGGCCAACTGCAGATCTTCAATGTTCCCTTCTTCAAAATCCAATCCCCTAGTCTCACATATAGGTCTATAACAGACCACCTGCTGTGGCTTACCCTCCCTTTCTGGCACCATTTTAAAAGATCATACAGATCTTCTCTTCAAATATTCTCCACTGCTCAAAGCTTTGTCCCTGCCTTACAACTCCAGCAAGCATTACCAGGGAATCTACCAGCCAAGCCTTCCAGAGAAGCAAATAGGCTAGTGAAGAAGGTAGGTGAGTTTCAGCTCTTTACTCTCCCTCCTTTGCTCCAAGTTCAATACTCAAGTATCATCCCCAGCTCAGTGGCCTCTCTGCCTCCATTCCCAGGGTACTAAACAGATGATAGTAAAACAACCTCCTATGCTTCCTCTAGTGGACCCATTCAGCCTTTTTCTTCTAGTTCATTCCCATTCCTAATTGCCAGTTCCCAATACCTAGAAACATACTAAACCAGAAAGCCCCAGTGGGATACTCAGAAATACTTTCTACCAGGCAAAATATAGTCACCACACCCTCCTAAGAACCAGAGAGGGCAATAGAAACCAAGGAACAAAACACACACCCAAAAAGGCAAGTATCAGTACCTAGGTCAGCAGTTATCAACCTATGGAGCCATAAATCAGATATCCTGCATATCAGATATTTATATTACATTCATAACAGCAGCAAAATTATAGTTATGAAGACACAATGAAAATAATTTTATGGTTGTGGTCAGCACAACATAAGAAACTGTATTAAAGGGTCACAGCATTCAGAAGGTTGAGAACCACTGACCTAGATGATGAGAACAAGGAAGTGCTGTTTCAGCCTCTCTACAATAATCTGATTAAAATCTAGCTCATTGTTATTTGTATTCATATGAATGAAACTATACCATTGAAACATACCTATGTTTCTGACCATTATTCCTTTCAGTTCATCCACTTGTGCTTGAGTCTCCATCACTCTGTCTAGGCTCTTATTCTCGGAGTGATGTTTCTACAAGATATTAAGTTTTAACTTGCAATATTAAGGCATTATTTATAACAATAAAGAATAACAACCTAACTAAAGAGTGCTATATAATTATGGTTCTATTATATAAAAAATATATCTGAGAAATAGATTTACATTTAGGAAAAATACTGGCAATATAAAATTTGCTGTCATATTAAGTGCATTTTAGTATAAATATATCATTTTAAGTAAAATTCAGTGAATGTGTTACAATATATGAAATATATGAGATGCTTAGAACAAAAGTAAGGAGATATATCCTTATTGGCTTCTTATAAGATCTAGAATCTAAAACACTGATGATAGTATATATTTTGACATTATCATTCAATGTTAACAACTGTAATGTGCTTAATACACAATATTACAGATATTTCACTATGGAAAGTGATTCAGAAAAGTTATTATTTAATCTACTATAAAACTCTTTGATATAGATATTTTCATTATCTCTATTTGTTACAGGGAAGAAATTAGAATTCAAAGGCTCACACACAGATTTGGAGCTAATAACAACCCATTTAATAATTTTTTTGCTACTTAGAATGTATTTAAAAATAGGAAAATAAAAACTAATTAAAAATGTAGTTTTCCAGAGTCGCAATGAAATTAGAGGTTATGTTTTTGCACTCAAATAATCTTACAGATAAAAGAAAAATATTTTGAAAGAGGCTGACCATCATTTATATCATAAAAATGCAGATTAAAAACACAATGAGATGCCAATGTATACCCACTGAAATGGCTAAGATGAATGACAGACCCAGTAAATGTTGACAAAAATAAAAAAACACTGGAACTGACAATGAGAATTTTAAATGGTACAATACCTTTGAAAAAACAGTGTGATAAATTTTTAAATTACATATTACTTACCATATGGCCCAGAAATGTCATTCCTAGTTATTTACCAGCAAAATAAAAACATATGTCCACAAAAAGACTTGAGATTCACAGAGCTTTACACACTACAGTTAAAAACTAATGGCAACACAAATATCTAGCAACAGATAAATGGGTAAAACAGTATCTATATAGTTTTGTTCATCAAAAAAGGAAAATATGCTGATTTTCTCATAGCATAAGCATCATAATGAGAGAGAGAGAAAAAAACAAGACCCATCAGAGTACCTACTTTCTAACTGTACTTAAGAAAAATCTAGAAAAGACAAAACTAATCTACAGAGATAAAATGAGTAGTTTTATCAATAATTTGCTGGGTTAGAATATTTGGGTTGGTGACTTACTAGGAAGGGGGATAAAGGAAAGTTTAAGGTAATGGAAAGGCTTTTATCTTGACTATGGTAGCATTTCAGAGTTTTACACATACACACACACACATATACACTCGCACAAACACACATATACACACAACACACCATCAATTCAGTTGGCAATGAGGAAATTGTGCAGATGAACAGATTTTCACATGATTAATTTGAGCTATTCAAAAATCAAACTTTTTGTTTGATGTGAACAAGGTTTATATATAGGTTAAAAGGCCAGTTGACATGTTTAGTGGATTTAAGCATTAGATGGGTAGTCAAATTAATCTATTTTTAGGATTCTTTGAAATCCTTGAGATATGCTATTAGTAATAAAGAATATCATCAATTAGCTTTCTACACTAAAATGAACTCTTTACATCTTTTAATGGGGATATTTTATTGTGTTATATTCTAGAGCCCCTAGATTCATGGTATTTGAAGGTAATCAAGACAAAAATATAAATTCAAACATTATGACCTGAGCAAAACCTTACTAGTTGTGCAGCCAAAACACTCGAAAATTCGCTATTCATTGCATATGGAAGTGCAGTCTGTGCTCTTGAACCGTATGTAGTCTGGAACCTCTTCTTTACTTCATTCAAAAAACTGAAGGCTCGAGAACGCTCAAAATCCTGTAAAATAATCAATACTGTATTCATATTCACAAGGTAAACAAATATATATGGAAGACTGGTAACAACACAATAGGTAATGTTTACTGACAAATGACTCCATGAGAAAGAAACAGAATTGATCCTATTTTATAGATCGGGAACCAAAGACTCCAAAAGACAACTAACTTACCATACATCAAATAGCTAGTAAATTAAAAAGCTGAAAGCCAAATTCAAACTAAAGACAATGGTATATAGATTATTAACTCTGGGGTCAGAAATTGATTTTTAATTCTTCCAGTTCTTTCACATAATCTACTACAAGAACCAACATAATGAGATGTTCAATAAATCCACAAAAAAAGTAATAGTTTGAGGGATAGAGAGATGGCTCAGTAGTTAAGAGTGCAAATTGCACGTTGAGAAGATCCAAGATTGGTTCCAGCACCCATGTTGGACAGCTCACAACTGAAATCACAACTTTAGAATTTTGCTGTGCAACTTAGACCCATGTAAGATTCTATGACAATTTTCATCTACTCTAACACTTTCACAGCAGTCCTTTCAGATAAAGCTGGACTTTATTGTAAAATCAGAGCTAAAAGACATTGTGATGATCAATGTAATTCAAAGTCATTTCCACTTAGTTTAAACCAAAGTTTAGTTAAACCTTGCTAGGTCCTCTGCATGTATGTTATGGTTGTTAGCTTCCTGGTTTTGTGGACTCCTAACAGTGAGAGTCAGGGTGGCTCTCATTCTTTTGTCTGTTTTTGGAAACCTTCTCTTCTTATTGGGTTGCCTTGCCCAGCCTTGATGGGAGGGTTTGTGCCTAGTCTTACTGAATCTTGTTATGCTGTGTTCAGTTGACGCCTGCTCTTTTCTGAAAAGAAATGAAGGAGAAGGGGAAATGGGGGAACACTGGGAATAATCTGGGGAGGGGACTGGAAGGCGTGGCAGGATGTACTGAAACAAAAATTAAATAAAAAAAAAAAAGACCTAAAAACAAAAATAACAATCATAAACACCAATTTCAACATACTGTTTGTTGATAAAGGTTCAGAGAGATTCAGTAAAAACTACAAAAATAAGCTGAATTACACATATTTAAGTATCAACATTTGTCATAAGATACTCTTTATAACAAATGCAAAGTATAGAAAAAATTCACCATTACCCACCATAGGTACAGATAATTAATAATTGGCTACATTAGTATACATAGTGAAATAGCAATATATCTTCAAGTTACTTACATCATCAGTGATACAAAGATACACAATCCTGTCTTGGCAGATGTAATGAAACAAATAACTGTGGAATAAAAAATATAAAACTTATTGTGGTTTTAAGCATTGCCTACTTTACTTCTAAGTTCTAGCTATATAAAAGCCACTTCAGTATGTCAAACTTCACTAAAGTGATTACGAATACAATCCAATTTCATCTTCCCCTTCCTCATGCATTTCTATCTTTAGTTAAACTGTTCTCTTTCCTAAATATAATAACATGCATCAACCATTAAAATGTTAGCTAGAAAAGCATACTTGGATTCTTAAGGCTTAAAAGAGAGATGATATCTTAGAAAAGACACACAATTAAAATTAATTCCCAGTGGGCCATAGGGTTTTGTTTTTGTTTAGCTTTTTCCTGGCAAACACCTTTAGTAGCAAATTCTCTGTACTTCTGTCACGCATTTGAATGTCTGCTTTGAGCAAGTGAACGTGCAGAATACTAAGGATACAGATTGTAAAACCATCAGTTCCTGCTTTTGGGGGGATCATAGTACAAGGAATTACAATGCAATAAGGCAAATAAGTTGATAAGGAAATTGAGGGTATTATATAATACTCTAGGGACATAGAGGAAACAGGTAATGGACATTTACCAAAGGGTAAAAGAGATATATGATCTGAATTCTAAAGAATAAGTAATAGATAGCAATGCAAAGAGTCAGCCAAGAGTATACAAAAGTGCAGAATTAGGCAGTGTAAGAATGTGGATACAGATTGGTACTTTAGTCCTTGGGAGCTGTGGTGGGTTTGGTTTGTTGATAATTTTGTTCTTCCCATGGGGTTGCAGACCCTTTCAGCTCCTTCAGTCCTTTCTCTAGCTCCTTCATTGGGGTCCCCAGAGAGACCCATGACCCCAGGTGCATGTGCAGTAGATGAAAGCATTTTCTTACATCAGTGGGAAGAAAGGCCTTGGTCCAGTGAAGGCTCATTTTCCCAATGTAGGGGAATGCCAAGGTGTTGAGGTGGGAGAGGGTGGTTGGGAGAGGGAGCATCTTCATGGAGGCAATGGGAAGGGAAGGGGGATGGGAATATGGGAAAGGGATTACATATGAAATGTAATTGCAGAGAATATCCAATAAAAAAAGGGAAAAATGTGGATATAGGGGGGGCTGGAGAGATGGCTCAGTGGTCAAGAGCACTGACTGCTCTTCCAGAGGCCCTGAGTTCAATTCCCAGTAACCACATGGTGGCTCACAGCCATATGTTAAAATCTGATGCCCTCTTCTGGTGTGTCTGAAGACGGTTACAGTGTACTTATATATAATAAATAAATTGTTTTAAAAAAGAATGTGGATATAAAAGAGCACATAATAAATATTGGAGAGTAAAATCTGTTCACATAACAAAAGTAAAGAACATACAGAAAAAAGTAATTGCCTAGACAGATAATAGTGGGAAAGTAAGCAGATACTGGATTATACAAAATTTTATAAACTGCCTTGAGAAAAAATGAAAAATTCAAAAGAGTTTTGCATAGGGCAGGTAATGTTATATGATAATATCCAGAATTAGTATGTAATCCACCACCTGAGCCCCAGTTCTACATATGCTTCTGTCTATCACACTTAGTATTTTAAAAACCTGCTTTGTCTTACTGAACAGATTTTAAAAAGAAGTATGGTAACCATACACCAATAAAAAATGAGAACTATTATAATATTATGAAGAAATTATTATATATGGGTGCAAAACAAATCAAGGACTCAAGCAGTAGAAGACAAAATCATTGAAAAAAAAGATATAAGAGAAAGAATGGGCCAACAAACTTGTATAAGAGAGGTAACTATTTAATGAGGAAGCGAAATATAATTCTGAAGTTTTAGGTTTAGCTTTCTGAGAGTGTCCAGCAAAAAATTCTTTCATATATATATATGTGTGTGTGTGTGTGTGTGTGTGTGTGTGTGTCTCTGTGTGTGTGTGTATACAGAAGTAAGTATGTATACAGAAGTAAAAGTTATCTTACTGAGATGACAAATAAGATTATGTAATTGAAATCAGGGCAGAAGGTTAAAAAGAAAAAAATTCAGTGATTAAACCTCACATAACAAACATAGGAGGAACAGGTGAAGACTTAGATATCACAGAATGTATAAAATATTTGCTTCTACTAAAACGTACATTATACTTACATTTCATAGTTTCCCTTGTAACTAGATAAAGGTATGTTACTAAATTTTGGCTCTAATACTAGTGGAAGAAACATTCCCTTCCTCACTCTAAAAGAATTCTGTTTTTTCCAGCATTTCATAGGTACTTATTGGCAATACATACACTGTAAGCATGAAGTGTTTTGAATAAACTATAAATCCTTACTCACAAGACACAGATAATTTAAGCCCTGTTACAATCTCTGGACCCCCAAACCTAAACTGTTAAGACATAGACTATAAAACCTGTTATGTTCCCAAAGATGACACATTCTCTGATATTTATAGAAGTCTGGTAGAAAAGATGAGGAGTTTCTCCAAGAAAGTAGAGTCACTAACCACACCCCATTCCAAATGGCTGTGAAGTATTTGATCACTGATAGTAAAAAATGATTTCTATGTTTCTTGTTATTCTCTTTTACAAATAAAAGTTTGTAACTCTCATTCTAGTGTTCCTGTTCTTACTTCAATATTGTTGGTAGGAAGATGATAGCAGGGAAAACGTATGACTTATGCTGGTTTGTTCTGTTCTTTTTTTTTTAAATGATCACCAGGCCATAGGACTCCTGGACCAGATGGAAAGGACTGTGCATCACCCAGGAACTATGGACATATAGCAAAACTCAGCAACCACATGAGTCTTTAGAGTATGGTATGTTTAATATTTGAGAAGGAAAGTTTATCCAGGTATTTTGATAGCTGGAGAAATAAAATGAAAGACCTAAAGTAATTCTCTGTTATAATAAATTCTTCCAGACTAAGAGCTTAAGTTCAAGACCACACAACCTAAGATGACAGTTCTTAGCTTCCCTTCTAGCTAGCTTGGCTACATGACTATATAAAGTGGAGGGGAAAAAATGAAAGCAGAAACTTGAAAGAGTAAAATGCAAGGACACTTCAGACCCATACCTTTAAAAACACCAGAAAAATCACCGGGACATAATAACAATAAAAGAAGTTGTTTTGGCAAAAGTTGGAAGGCATTGATGGCAGAGCCAATCCACTAGCTCTGAATCACTCACCTCTGGACTGTTGCATATACATTAATTTTATATATCAGTGTCTTTCTCATAGTAGCTTTAACTAATTTATAAAAGGGTTTAATTCTATAAAGTAATAAGGATCTCCTGACATAAGAAGAAATAAAGATTAAGTATTAAAATATTTTAAGCAGCAATATGGGAAGTTAAGGTACTTTTTAATATGATTACTAGGACTTCCCATCTATTAGCATCTCTAATATGCCACCATGGTATCATTCTAGAGCAAAAGCTGTCATACCTAAAAACCTTTAGTGCCATTCCACTGCCTACAAGTAAATCTAAACTCTTAGTATGCCCTATGAAGCCATGCATGACTTTCTGCTATCCATCTCTTTAGTTTTTAATCATCATCATTTTGAGTACTAGTCACAGAGAATGACTTATAAATTCCATAAATATAACTATATCACTACTTAATGGTCTGTTTGATGTTCCTTCTATTTCATAGTCTCTACTATACTTATCTACAAATTTACTCATTAAGCTATAAACTTTATGAAGACAAATACTACATTTTTTGTTATATCATTTTCACCAGCTACAGTGATTATCAATAGCTAAATACTGTATTAATATTTATTAAAAGGATGAAAAAAGAAATTATCATCTGTATCATTTGATATATTAGAAAAGCAATTTTTATATATAACATTTCCATATCTTTCTTTAATATATCATTTCAAATGATAGAATAAAATAATTATAAGTTAAATTAGTAACAAAACCAGACTTTTTATTGTTTTGAAATAGGATTTCATTCTGTGGTTTAGGCTGGCCTTCAATTTATAGTGGGATCTAGTAGTATACCACCATGCCTGGCTTAGCACTAGACATTTCCCAAGCTAGTCAAGCTACTGTTTTGTCAAATTAATCTACCTAAAATCTTGTTCTCTACTGCTTTGACTATAATAAAATTCATTCCTTCCCTTTACCACATGCAGATCAGAACTCACTTGCCATGTGAGTAAGTTAGTTTATTATTTTCAGAAGGTATCTTAGCCAGAATCTGCTCTGTCACCTCCAGGAAGTTTCCTCCACACCAAGCATGTTTGGCAAGGATAGTGGTTCCCCTGGCAACAACAGCAAAAAGAATGGCCATGACTTCAATCTATTAAAAGTAAAAAAAAAAAAAAAGAAAGAAAGAAAGGACATAGATTTAGAATATTACTTAGGCATGAACTTTCAAAAGAAAACTTATCATGTATCTACATCCATCTAGAGATAGTATTTAATAAATTAATATAGCATAGAAATTAATGAAATCATAATAGGAGCTAGAAAGTATGCTTAGTATGCTTGTAGGCCCGAGTTTCATCCTCATCAATGAGGAAAAATGTGAAGAACTTCAAGGTCTTCTACAAGTTTATGACTTAAACTGCTATAGTTACAAATCAGTGTGTACACAGGCTGTATTTATAAATTATATAGCAGAAACTGATACTCTTTTGAAAGCAATAATAATAGACAGCAAAGTGGCATAAAGATGTCACCACAGTTCAATTAAATAATCTCATCTTGAAAATTTATCCTGGAAAAATAGTTTAGCAGAGACCAGTCTCTGGCTGGATTCACAAAGATCACTGTTAACAATAACAACAACCCATATTTATTAAGTACTCTCTGTGCAATACATATTAGTTCAAGTAGTTAAAAGAAAAAAAACAAAACAAAAAAATAGAGGCACTGACTCCTTAACTATTTTACACAAAATTACAGAGCTAGAATGATATGGTAATTTAAACCCAGTGTGATTCTAGAGCCCACATGGCTACATAAAACCAATAATATGTATATTATATGACTTATGCCTATATGATAATTACTTCTAATATAAAGGCACTACCCATAAAAGCAACCAAATGAAATTTATCCAAATCTTCCACAAGAGTGGTTTTATAATTTATGTTAGAATCTTCATAAATAAAATATTATCAAAATGAAAGGGCATGAGTTCAAAATTACTTTTCTGACATTTGGATAGAAATATACTTATTTTTCCTTTTATTTCCCTGCTTTGTGGTTTAAGCTATAGAAATTAACAAATCAACTCTTCAATGTAATATAATTTAACATGTTCATTTCACCAAGTAAATCAATGGTTCTTAAACTATAGTAAGACTATGAATTTCATTGGGTGGTATAATCTCTTAAAATATGATTTTTAAACCAGGTCAGTGTCTGAAAATTGTAGCTAAATAATCTGGCCTGGAGAAGCCTAGGGGAAAAAATTCACATAACAATTATTCATTATACCAAGTAGAATATGATGAAGTGCTTGGGGTCAGGTAATCTGCTGAGTCCTGACTGAAATATCATCATTGAAGGACATTCATATATCTTTTCAGCTAATCTTTTAGTAGGATCTCTTCATTCCTAATGTCTAAATAAATTTTTTCTCGGGGGTTATGTCTTCAGTAGTCTTTATTTCCCCTGAATCCTCTGTAAATAGAAAGTTGGTTTCCAAACCAATGTTTCATAATTTTTATTTCCCTTGATCTAAAAGCCTCCCTTGATCATGTACTATCATGCTACCATTATTATTTTATTAGACTCCTGTCTATATATTATCTTTGCTTCTCTACCTCCTTTTATATTATTATACTGACTTTTGATCTTAACAATCCAAAATAAAATGCTTCCTAAAATCACCAACAGCCTCCCTCTATGCTATAAAATAATAGTCACATTTCGATTATCACCTTACTTTATCTCTCAAGAACCAGCAACATGTTAACTAAATCTCTTTCTTGAAACATTCCCATGTATTTGGCTTCTATGGCTTTCTTTTTGATGACTTTTTCTCTCAACTCATCAGTAAATATTGAATTCCCCAAGGGGCTGATTGTAAGCCCTTTTAGTACAGATGAGCATATGTGGAATTGACATTTAAAATATGATTCATAAAAGATACACTTCATATAAAAGAACAGGGTTAATGATAAAACCCAAGACACAACAAACAACTGAGAGAAAGATAAAAGAGTAAAGAGCCACAAAGAAAACTCATGAGGACCAATTGGAAAAATGTGGCCCAGAGGCCAAAGGGAAAGAAAACTTTAAAAGGAACAGGTGCGATTGGATGTGCTAGCTCACAAAGAATGAGGATTGGAAAATAGTGACTTCAATTTTATAAAGAAGGAAGCTATTGCCCACAGTCAAAGAAACATAGCCAAACAGACAAAAGCAAAAAGAGATACAAAGAATTCAATTGGTACTTAGATGAGAAAGTAGTAGCTTTGGTCACTTTGCAACTTCAAGAAGAAAACCAAGCTTAGCAGCAACATTAAAAAAAAAACAAAATAAACAAACAAACAAACAAAAAAAAACAAGATTTCTTTCATCAGATGTAACTGTATTATAAACCAAGAGCTTGAGGTAACTGTTTAAAATGCCTAAATAATCCTAAATTGTGTTTAAAAATAGGGTTATTTGCTTTCTTTAAGTCCTATTACTATTCCATGCTGTGCTGGTTAGGCTGACTGTACAGAGAACAGTGGATTCAAATCAGAAGGAAGAGACTACATGTGAGAAATCTGGAGATGATGTCATACAAAGGATGGCTTAGGGAAAGACAGTTAAGAAAAAGAAAGGGGAATGTAAAATAGTTTCTAAGTTTATAGTAAGTGTATATGTATTAGAGAGCACACCATTCGGAGTAAAACTGGGAACAGTGGATATAAGTTACAGAGTAGTGAAGGTTTTCCTCTTCAATGAAAGTAGTTCCTAATTAAAATTCAGACTGCTAAATATTGCATATATACCAACAGAAATCTGATTTTCTTTCCAGATGTTACTAATAGGAATGTTTTTACTTTCCTGTTATTACTGAAAAACTCTACCTATAGTCCAGTTTTGTTTGCCCACACTGTTAACTCTTTTGCAGTTACATATTGATGAGTATTGAGATAACAAAAACAACTGTAGCAGACAGAACACTTACTGTGTTTGAAATAAGAAAACCTAGCTCTACTAATTATCAGCACTATGTGATTGTCTAATAAACCACAAAATGCTATATAAAATAGCATTCAGAAATTACATGGAATCATAAGCAGACACAGAAGCAAAAACATGTAATGGAAGTATCAAATTTTCATCAACGCTGTTTCTCCCAATTCTCCTAAAGATTTCTCAGTTAGGCTATTATCCCAATTCTACATGGATCTCGCTAAAATTATAAATTATTTTTCTGTGGAAGGCATAAAAATTACAAATAACTGTTCCCCCCAGATGTGTAACTACTAACAGAAATTTATCACCTTAAAGCTCAATAGGCCAGAGGGCAAAAATCAAAGTGTTGTTATGTCAATGTTCCCTATGAAATCTGTAGAGAAGAATCTTTAGTCTCATAGTTTCTGATAGTTTGCTAGCAATTCTTTGGCTTGAAGTTGTAGCATTTTAATTTTGCCTCTCTAGCCAAATGGTGCTCTTTCTTGTCTTCAAATAACACTGTCTCTTCTATCTTTATGAAACCAATCATAATAGTCATGTCCACTCTACTCCAATATGACCACATCTTAATTATATTTACAAAATCCTATATGCAATAAAGTATCATACACAGGTATCAGAAGCCAGGACTTCAATATAACTTTATGGAGGACACAATCTATCCTATTCTCCCTTTTCCATATAATCCACATCCCTTCTACTTCTAAAACTAGCTACCTTGTCGTTTTTTTTTTTTTTTGCTCAGTGATATTAGTGACTTGTTCTTATAGCTGTGAGGCATTCTACTATGGTTTAGATTTAGAGAATCCTGTTGTAGTTGGACATGGTTGTGCACACCTGTAATACAAACACTTGGGAAGCAGAGGCAGGAATATCAAGAGTTCAGGTTAAATCTTGGCAATATAGTGAGTCCAAGATCAGCCTGGATATGATGGCCAAAGCAGTAGACAATGGAGATATGAAACTCGGGGAGAGAGGACTCCTACTAAAGGGAGCCATAATACAAAGGGAGACCGACTTTAAAAATGAAATAAGGTATAAAGGACGAATAATATAGGAATAATCACAATTGATCAAATTAGATAAGATCATGTGATTCTAATATTGAATAAAGGAATGACTAGGTACAAATCTATCAGCATTTTCCTCAGTATACTGTTAACATTTCTCCTTAAAAGAGAGGTTAAAATGTTTGCTTTACTCTTTCCAATTCTCAGCACAATACCTGACAATGAATATTTATTGAGCAGTTAAATGAACACTGGGTGCACTTAAAATACAATAACTGGTAGATAACTTTATATTATATAGAACCTGTTAAGAAGAGTATTTTTTTAATATCAAACTCTCTCCCTAATTCTGGTAACACAGTTCACTGACAGTTCACCAACTATTTAGTTTGAGATTGTGATGGTTTGTGTATGCTTGGGCCAGGGAGTGGCCCTATTTAGAGGTGTGGCCTTGTTGGAGTAGGTGTGTCACTGTGGGCATGGGCTTAAATACCCTCATCCTAGCTGCCTAGAAGTCAGTCTTCTTCTGTTTGCCTTCAGAGCAAGATTTAGAGGTCTCAGCTCCTCCTACACCATGCCTGCCTGGATGCTGCCATGCTCCTGCCTTGAGGATAATGGACTGATCTTCTGAACCTGTAAGCCATCCCCAATTAAATGTTGTGCTTATACGAGTTACCTTGGTCATGGTGTTTGCTCACAGAAGCAATATCCTAAGACAGAGACACAGCAGGAAATAAGTCTATGGAAAATAAACCACATACTGTGATGCAATAACCTTGGATCAGATAGCAAAGGAAGAACACTGTCAAGCCAGACCATTTTAAAGAAGGGGGAATGTCTATGAAAAGTTTGGCTATAGACTAATATTACACTTGTTGCTATCACAAGTATTGTTTCTGAAAAAATGATCTAAAGTCCAACCACATCCCTCTCACTTTTTGCCCTAACCATACACTGTCATATTTATTATTCCTATTTATCCCTGTTCCCCAAACGTGTAAGTTCCTATATTAGTCACCTCCTATGTCTTGTTTACTACTAATGTATCCCATAGATACTTAATGGAGTGCCTAGTATGTATTCATTCTTTAATAAATATATGTTAAGTACATTGCTTCCAGACATAGCTATTCAAAGGAAAAGAAATTTTCCAAAGAGAATGGTAATACAAGTCACTGAGTATGATTAATAAAATCCAAAGAAAAAGATTTGATAATTTGTTGGTTAGGAGAGTCAGAGCTATATTAACCAAAGACCCAAGAATATGATCAATTTGGTACATATTGACCATCAAAAGGAATGGCAATATTGTTAAGGGTGCACGTGTGGTATAGGAACTCACAGTGAAGCATGAACAAGCATTAGGAAAACATGAAGCAGAAAGTGCTATAGGTGAACATGGGTGAAAAGAGTTTTGTGTGTTTTTTTTGTTTGTTTGTTTTTGTTTTTTTTGCTACAGAAAAGTCTGCAAAACGAGAATGAGAGAAACTTAACATTTTCGCATCCTGCTATGACAGCTTAAATAACACGTTTTGACACCAACCTGAGACTTCTTCAGCAGCGTAAAAACATACTTTGCCCAAACTGGACCTGATCAACAATTAGAACGGTAGACAACAGAGAAATCAAAACCACCCATGTCCCACCTTAGCACCTTCTAGTTTACACCTCCTCCCTCCCTTCTAGTCTCTCTGTCTCCTCACCGCAGAAAATGTCCCATTCCATTACCTGACCGGGTACCCTCTAGCGGGTACTCGGGCTCTTGACTGAGGGGCGCAGGTCCTAGTAGGGTCGTCCACAGCCTGAAACCAGAGATGGATAGGACCTGACGCCGCAAGCTTCCGTGTAAAGCGCCCCGCCTACGCGTGGCCTCCTGGGAACGTGAGCTCTCCTCCAATGGGAGCAGGCTAGAAGGCGGGATCTGAGAGGTTCCCAACCCTCCGTACTTCCCAGGACCCGTACTGCACTCTGGGAGTGGTAGTTCTGAGTGTAATAGTGCCACGTCTGCCTTAGGTCGGGTCAACAACTCATAAACAACATTGAACGCTGTACTATAATCCCAGGAAATGAGAACATAGAAGACAACACAAGTAGTCTACCAGTATAACCACCAGAATAAATGAAGAGTTGGACTTCTCCTATCTCCACACTGATTCTCAGCAGATAATATCGCTTTTTCATAGACAAAACAGAATGTCTCTTGAAAGTAGCCTACCCTGTGCTTTCGCTATGAAAAAAAATTAACTTCACTGTGTACCTCATCGATCATATCTCCCATGCTTTGGCTGCAAAAAATAACAGCAGCAACAACAGTAAGCAGCGGCAGCTACTTTACTGTGATTTGAGTCTGCTATAATATATTCTATTTCTCTTTTCTCATCACTACCTACCTCCCCACAAGCTCCAAACCCGCAAACTCCCTGCTTCCTAGCTCTGTATTACCAACATTTAGAGACCCCGGAGTTTTCTCTTATGTAAAACATTACAAAGTCACCTTTTTAAACTCCACACTTCTGGCCTCCTCACCACACACAGACTTGAGTGATCATTCTCCAACCTTTCCATTTCATTCTCAACAATGTTGCTACGAAAAGTACTTTACAGCCATTGCTACATGCACCAGGTTCATCTCCCACCTCTATGCCAGCTTGTTTACTTCTATAGTGCTCACATTACATAGGTCCTTGCCCTGCACTTTGTTTTCTTATTCTTCACACACTTCTTGGTGATATCAGCTATATCCATTGCATTGTTGTCATCCATATGTTGATAAATCTCTTGTATTAAGGAAGCCCAAACAATACTCTTGAATTAATTGAATATCTTGGGTATCTAAATATTAATAATAGTTCCCAATCTACCTAATAGATTTCTACTTTCCCTGTTCCATAGCCTATTTGTCTCAGTGAATAAGTAATTTATTTTCTAACTAATTAATACTTCATTTCACGCAGCATCAACTTTCTCATTCTTTTTCAAGGATATACTTACTGAACAATAATGCTAAGCAAAGGAGAACATCACCTACAGTGTTTCACTGGAAATACAAGATCTCAATTATTTGTCTTTTCTTTACCCCTTTTCTTTTTGTTCTATAGATTGTATTGTGGAGCATGCACAAGCCCTACACAAGTTCAAATCAGACAAAATCCCAGCACTGATAAGGGAGAGTGAATATAAAGTCCCGTACCTAAATCCAGAAGCTGTTTGTGATTGATATCTACTGAGAAATGGAAAAATCAATTTTCTCCAATGGAACATCACTGGATAGATCTAAACCATACCAGGCTAAAGGTAAAGCGTCTGGAAGCACAATATGGAGTCACTGGTATGCATTCACATTGAAAGTTAAAGACGCTGGAGTCTAATTTCCACAATCACTACTCAATAAAATGAAGCAAAATGAGACAGCACATAAGAAATATTATTGTATTTCTATATTCGTTTTTGTAAAGGTAAGAATAAAAATAGATGAAGGAGAAGTGTTTGGATAAAGATAGCAATAAAAATTTAAACCTTTATATAAAACTCTTAAAATATTTTGGTGGCCCTTATATACTTATTCTTTTATATGAGAGGTTAAAGCAGTGCATTTATGGACCTAGAACAAGAAGGACTATTTATGCCTATCTCTAGGTGTGTTAGTGTTATATTAACTTTATATGAATTTTTATTCTTTATTTTTATCTCACTGAATAAATGGAATCAATTTTTGGAGTTCTGGTTGAAGTATCCCTAACCATGTATATTAGGAATGTTAGTTTTATTAACTTAAGGATGAGTAATGAACAAACTGATATTTCCTTAAAAACCTGTGATGTTTTAAAATGATGTAGGTAAAGCAGAGGAGAGAAAAGGGAAATAGAGCAGTGTGGTGTAGGGCAATCTATAAGAAGTACCAGAGACCTGGGATTGGGGGGGGGTATGTCAGAGTAATGACTCTGACTGAAACTACTAACAGTGGAGAATTCAGATCGTGAAGTGGCCACTTCCTGTAGCCAGGCAAGAATCCCAGTGGAGGGATAAGAACAGCAACCCACCCACCAAACTTTCAACCCAAAATGTATCCTGCCTACAAAATGTGCAGGGACAAAGATAGAGCAGAGATGGATGAAATGGCCAATCAATGACTGACCAAAACTGAGACCCATTTCATGGGCAAGAACCAATCCCTGACACTATTAATGATACTCTGTTATGCTTACAGACAGGAGCTTAGCATAACTGTCTTCTGAGAGGTTCCACCCCAAAACTGACTAAAACAGATGTGGGAACCCACAGCCACACATTAGATGGAGCTCTGGGAGTCTTGTAGAAGAGTTGGGGGAAGGACTGAGGGACAGGAAGACAACAGAATCAACTAACCTAGACACTTGGGACTGAACCACCAACCAATGAGTGAGCATAGGCTGGACCTAGCCCACCACCACCATATGTAGCAAATGCTCAGCTTGGTCTTCATGCTGGGGAGGGTACTGGCCTTAAATCTGCTGCCTGCCTGTGGATCCCATTTCCCTAACTGGGCTGCCTTGTCTGGCCTTAGTGGGAGTGGATGCACCTAGTCCTTCAGAGATTTGATGTGCCAGGATGGGGTAATATTGGGGGGTAGCTTCTCATTCTCAGAGGAGAAGGGGACGGGACAATGGGGGAGGAGGAGCTGTGTGAGGGGTGAACTGAGAAAAGAGAGGGAGATATTGGGATGTAAATTAAGTAAATAAACTAATAAAAATAATAAATAAATAAAATTAGAAAGGATGGGCTGGAACAAGGCACCCAGTTTTTTGATGCACAATTCTGGCATGTAACAAGAATATTTTTATGTGGGGCCAATTTTGTCCTCAAACAGACATGATTTAAAGTCTTAAATTCAATTTTCATGAGGAACCTGGGGGGCTAGAGACTTCATAGAAAGACCAGCAGAACCCTAATGGCTTCTAGAGACTGAACCACTAACCAAAGAGCATACAAGTGGACCTAGGCAACTCGCACATATGTAGATGTATAGCTTGGTCTTCTTGCAAGTCCCCCAACAACTGGAGCAGGGACTTATCCTGACTCTTTTGCCTGCTTGTGTATCCTGTTTCCCTAACTAGGCTGTCCTCAGTTGGAGAAGATGAACATAATCCTGCAGTTACTGGAGGTGCGGGGTGGGTTGGTACCCACAAGGGACTTGCCCCTTTTCAGAGGTGAGGGGGAGAGGAAGTGGGAGGAGTCATATGAAGTGGGGGGCTGAGATGAGAGTGGTGCTGGGATCGGAATGTAAAGTGAATAAATAAATTAATGGAAATGAAACATATTGTGGGGGCTTGTAAATTAAACAGCTTTAGGAGGACCAGGTGGGGTGACTAATACCTTTAATCTCAGCACTGGAGAGGCAAAGACAAGCAGATCACTGAGAGTTTGAGGCCAGCCTGGTTTAAATAGTGAGTTCCTGGACAGCCAGAGCTATGTAGAAAGATCCTGTCTCAAGAAACCAAAACCAACAGCAAGCCGTTAAAGGAGCATTTTGACAAGTTCCCAGCAAATGCCAGCAGAAGGTTACTGGCAGTTGGCTAAGCTAGGGCCAGTTCTAGACTCCTGGAGCAACCAGTTATGTTGCCAACTTTGCCTGTGTCAGATTCACATCAATACCCAAAAGAAGTCACTATTTGAATTTTCCAAGAATGTTGAAAAAAATGAATAGCAGAGGCACAGCTGAAAAGTATCCAACTGTGATGGTCTGAATGAGAATGGTCCTCATGGGCTGATGAGTCTGAATTGCCTGAATATTGATTTTCTGTTAATAGAACTATTTGGGAAGAATTAGAAAATGTAGCCTTATTGGGGAGGTATATCACTGGGGGGTGGGCTTTGAGATTTAAAAAGGTATGTGTCATTCTGTTTCTCTCTCTCTAACTGGTAGATCAAGGCAAGTTCTCAGCTGTTCCTGCTGACATACCTTTGTTCTTCTATCTAACCTCTGAAACCATAAGCCTCAAATTAAATGTTTTCTTTTATAAGATGCTGTGGTTGCTGTGTTTTATAATAGCATTAGAAAAGTAACTAAGACAACAACCAAGAGAAATATTCCTAAGCATGGGCTTCATGGTTCTTTTCTTGTAATGCCTGGTTTATATGCTTATTTCTGTTGTTATAATCTGTATCTGAGCCATTTTAAAAAAATCCACTATTTGAATAGCCTGATATGAGGAGGAGCACTGGAATAGTTATGTCACTGTGGGCGTGGGCTTTAAGACCCTTATCCTAGCTGCCTGGAAGTCAGTCTTCTCTTAGCAGCCTTCAGATGAAGAAATGGAAATCTCAGCTCCTTCAACCCCATGTCTGCCTGAACTTTGTCATGCTCTTGTCTTTATGATAATGGACTGAACCTCTGAACCTGTAAACCATCCCCAATTAAATGTTGTCCTTATAAGAGTTGCCTTGGTCATGTTGTCTGTTCACAGCAATTAAACCCCAACTAAGACATACCATCTCCTTTTCCCATATACAATTATACCTTTGTTATCCTGCACTTGGTCTTAAAAAGGATGATTTATACCAAGTATGTCTGGAAATATTTAACTACCAAAAGATGGCATTTTATTCCTATTTTCTGTCCTATCTGATACTAATTGTCAACCTGGTAGTCTTTACTCTGACTTGCTTAGAAAATCTAGAACCATAAAACAAGTGAATGAATTATTACTTCTCCAACATATGAATTCAATGAAGTGATTTTTCTTAAGAATATAGGCTCTACTTGTGATTTAAGAAAACCAGCCCTATTCAAACAGTGTGTATGACTGGTGTCTACACCATTTGGGCCACCACTGAGTTTGGGTGAACAGTTGCATTGGGGAATTTAACACCAGGTACTTCCTTATATATACATCTCTTTACACAGGGTCAGGTGTTGCCATGACTATCATGAATACTGCATTTCTGGTCCTTCTAGTGTCAAATTTGTACCAAGAAGCTTATACTGATAATCCTGGACATTTGCAGGTCATTGACACTGCTTCTTCTTTTTTGTTTATATTTACTTATTTATTTGTAAAACAGGGGAGTAAACATGCATATATAAGTAAGAAATAACACCTCCTTTACAAAGAAGCTATGAGGGTGGAAGAGAATGAAAAGGGTATATGGCATTATTTATTTATTTTTTTAACTTTATATTAAAAAACAAAGATAAATGTACAGATTTTTGAGCATTTTTGCATAAAAGTATACAAATACATTTTTAAAAAGATGTAATTAAGTATCTGTGGATGCATATACATACACATATGTATATATGCAACAATAATATAGGAAAAGAGATTATTAATTTGAGGAGATAGGAGAGAAACTGAAAGGGGCTGTAGGAAGGAAAGGGAGATGTGATACAGTTCTATTTTAATTAAAATATATTCTTTTTTTCTTTTTTCCTTGATCTTCACAAAGTCTGTGAGTTGTTTCTGGGGTGTTCAGAGCTTTCTGGGGTTACTATCCCATTATCAGTGACTGCATATTATGTCTGTTCTTTTGTGACTGGGTTATCTCACTCACGATGATATTCTCTAGATGCATCCATTTATTTTAGAATTTCATTAAGCCATTGTTTCTGATAGCGGAGCAGTACTCCATTATGTAAATGTACCACAATTTTTGTATCAATTCACCTACTGAAGGACATCTGGATTCTTTCCACCTTCTGGCTATTATAAATAGAGTTGCTATGAACATTGTGGTGCATGTATCTTTGTTGTATGTTGGAGCATCTCTGGGGTAAATGCCCAGAAGTGGAATAACAGGGTCTTCAGGTAGTACTATGTCCATTTTTCTGAGGAACTACCAGACTGATTTCCAGAGTGGTTGTATCAGTTTACAACCCCACCAACAGTGGAGAAGTGTTCCTCTTACTCTACAACCTCACCAGCATCTGCTGTCATCTGAGTTTTGGATCTTGGCCAATCTGACTGGTGTGAGGTGGAATCTCAGGGTTGTTTTGATTTGCATTTCCCTGATGGCTAAGGATGTTGAGCACTTGCTTAGATGTTTCTCAGCCATTCAATATTCCTCGATTGAGAACTTTTTGTTTAAGTCTGTACCCCATTTTTTAATAGGGTTGTTTAATTCTCTGGTGTCTAGTTTTTTGATTTCTTTGTATACCTTGGATATTAGGCCTCTATCTGATGTGGAGTTGGTAAAGATATTTTCCCATTCTGTTGGCTGCCGTTTTGTTTTCATAATAGTGTCTTTAGCCTTACAGAAACTTTGCAATCTCATTAAGTCCCATTTGTTAATCTTTGACCTTAGAGCTTGAGCCATTGGTGTTTTGTTCAGAAAATTTTCTCCTGTGCCTATGTGTTCTAAGGTTTTCTCTACTTTCTCATCTAATAGTTTCAGTATATCTGGTTTAATGTGGAGATATTTGATCCACTTACACTTGAGTTTTGTACAAGGAGATAAGAAAGGGTCTATTTTCATTCTTTTGCATGCAGAGTGCCAGTTGGACCAGCACCATTTGTTGAATAGGCTGTCCTTTTTCCATTGAATGTTTACGGCTCCTTTGTCAAAAATCAGGTGACATGAGGGCTCATTTCTGGACTTCTATTCTATTCCATTGATCCACATGCCTATTTCTGTACCAGTACCATGTAGTTTTCAGCACAACTGCCTTGTAATATAGCTTGAGGTCAGGGATAGTGATTCCCACAGATGTTTTCTTGTTGTTGAGGATGGATTTCGTTATTCTAGGTTTTTTGTTATTCCAAATGAAATTGCACATTGCTCTTTCCAACTCAGTGAAGAACTGGGTTGGAATTTTGATGGGGATTGCATTGACTCTGTAGATTGCTTTTGGTAGGATTGCCATTTTTAAAATGTTGATCCTTCCAATCCATGAGCATGGGAGATCTTTCCATTTTCTGAGATCTTCCTCGATTTCCTTCTTTAGAGGTTTGAAGTTCTTGTCATACAGGTCCTTCACTTGCTTAGTTAGAGTCACACCAAGGTATCTCATAGATTTTGTGACTACTGTGAGGGGTATCTTTTCCCTAATTTCTTTCTCCACATGTTTGTTTGTTGAGCAGAGGAAGGCTACTGATAAGTTTGAGTTAATTTTATATCCACCCACTTTACTGAACTTGTTTATCAGATGTAGGAGTTCTCTGGTCAAATTTGTGGGGTCGTTTAAGTACAGTATCATGTCATCTGCAAATAATGATGTTTTTACTTCTTCCTTTCCAATTTGTATCCCTTTGATTTTCTTTTGCTGTCCAATTGCTCCGGCCAGGACTTCCAGTACTTTGTTGAATAGGTAGGGGGAGAGTGCGCAGCTTTGTTGAGTCCCTGATTTTAGTGGGATTGCTTCAAGTTTCCCACCGTTAAGTTTGATGTCGGCTGTTGGTTTGCTATATATTGCTTTTATTATGTTTAGGTATGGGCCTTGGATTCCTGTTCTTTCCAAGACTTTTAACATGAAGGGGTGTTGAATTTTGTCAAATGCTTTCTCAGCATCTAGTGAGATGACCATGTGGTTTTTTCTTTGAGTTTGTTTATATGGTGGATTACATTGATGGATTTCTGTATGTTAAACCATCCCTGCATCCCAGGGATGAAGCCTACTTGTTCATGGTGAATGATTGTTTTGATGTGTTCTTGGATTCGGTTTGTTGAGTATTTTTTCATCAAGGTTTATAAGTGAGATTGGTCTGAGGTTCCTTTTCCTTGTAGGATCTCTGTGTGGTTTTGGAATGAGGGTTATTGTAGCCTCAAAAAATGAGTTAGGTAATTTTTCATCTGATTCTATTTTGTGGAATAGTTAGGAGAGTATTGGTCCTATGTCATCAATAAATGTCTGATAAAATTCTAGACTAAACCCATCTGGAACTGAGCTTTTATTGGTTGGGAGACTTTTGATGACTGCCTCTATTTCTTTTGGTGTTATGGGAATATTTAGATGGTTTACCTCATCCTGATTTAACTTTAGTACCTTGTAATTGTCTAGGAATTCATCCATTTTCTCCAGATTTTCCAGCTTTGTTGAGTATAGGCTTTTTGTTAGTATCTGATGATTTCTTGAATTTCCTCAGTTTCAGTTGATATTTCTCCACTTTCCTTTCTAATTATGTTAATTTGTATACTCTCTCTTTGCCCTCTAGTTAGTCTGGCTAAGGGTTTATCAATCTTGTTGATTTTCTCAAAGAACCAGCTTTGGTTTTGTTGATTCTTTCAATGGTTCTTTTTGTTCTATTTGGTCTTTCTGCCCTAAGTTTGATTATTCCTTGCCGTCTACTATTCTTGGGTGTATCTGCTTCTTTTTGTTCTAGAGACTTCAGCTGTGCTGTCAAGTTGCTGATGTATGCTTTCTCCAGTTTCTTTTTGGAAGCACTCAGATTTATGAGTTTTCTTCTCAGTACTTCTTTCATTGCATCTTATAGGTTTGGGTATGTTGTGTTTTCGTTTTCATTGAATTCTAGAAAATCCTTGATTTCTTTCTTTATTTCTTCTTTGACCGTGCTATCCTTTAACAGAGAGTTGTTTAGTTTCCATGTGTATATGGGCTTTTTGTTGTCTTTGTTGTTGTTAAAGACCAGCCTTAGACCATGGTGATCTGAGAGAATGCATGGGAGTATTTCAATCCTCTTATATCAATTGAGTCTCGTTTTGTGACCAATTATGTGGTCAATTTTTGAGAAGGTGCCTTGAGGTGCTGAGAAGAAGGTGTATTCTTTTGTTTTTAGGATGATATGTTCTGTAGATATCTACTAATTCCAGTTGGTTTATAAGCTCTGCTTGTTTTACAGTATCCTTGTTCAGTTTTTGTTTCCCTGACCTGTCCATTGGTGAGAGTGGGGTATTGAGGTCTCCCACTATTATTGTGTGAGATGAAATATATTTTTTGAGCTTTAGTAGGGTTTCTTTTATGAATATGGGTGCTTTTGTATTTGGAGCATATATGTTAAGGATTGAGAGTTCCTCCTGACAAATTTCCTCTGTAATGAGTAAAAAGTGTCCTTCCTTATCTTTTTTGATAACTTTTGGTTGAAAATCTACTTTATTTGGTATTAGAATGGCCACTCCAGCTTGCTTTTTGGGGCCATTTTCTTGGAAGGTTTTTTCCCACCTATTTACTCTGAGATAGTGTCTATCTTTGTCTCTGAGATGAGTTTCTTGTATGCAACAAATTGCTGGGTTTTGTTTATGTATCCAGTCTGATAGCCTATGTCTTTTTATTGGGGAATTGAGTCCATTTATGTTAACAGATATCAAGGAATACTGTTTGCTGTTTCCTGCTATTTTTGCTTTTGGAGGTTGAATTGTGCCTGTATGTCTTTCTTTCTTTGGTTTTCTTGCTTAGGAGTTTTCTTGTTTTTATTAGGATGTAGTTCCCCTCGTTGTAATCAGTTTTCCACCTATAATTCGTTGTAGTGTTGGGTTTGTTGTCAGATATTGTATAAATTTAGTTTTGTCTTGGAATATCTTAATCTCTCCATTTATGGTGATTGAGAGTTTTGCTGGGTACAGCAGCTTTGGCTGGCACCTGTGCTCTCTTAGGGTCTACTTGATGTCTGTCCAGGCTCTTCTAGCTTTCATAGTCTCTGTTGAGAAATCGGGTGTGATTCTGATTGGTCTGCCTTTATATGTTACATGGCCTTTTTCCCTTACTGCTTTTAATATTTTTTCTTTACTTTGGGCACTTGGTGTTTTGACTATTATGTGTCGGGAGGAGTTTCTTTTCTGGTCCAATCTATTTGTAGTTCGGTATAACAACGGTATAAGCTTCTTTTATGGTCATGGTCATCTCATCCTTAATGGTAGGGAAGTTTTCTTCTATGATTTTGTTGAAGATATTTACTGTGCCTCTTAGTTGATATTCTTCGCTCTCTTCTATTCCTATTATCCTTAGGTTTGGTCTTTTCATTGTGTCGTGGATCTCCTGCACATTTTGGGTTAGAAGCTTTTTGGATTTTGCATCTTCTCTGACTGTTTTGTCTATGTTTTCAATCTTGTCTTTGGCCCCTGAGATTCTCTCTTCCATCTCTTGTAGTCTATTGGAAATGCTTGCATCTGTGACTCCTGATTTCTTTTTTAGGTGTTCAACCTCTAGGGTTATCTCTTTTAGTGTTTTCTTTATTGTGTCAATTTCCGTTTTAAATTCGTTCTTCCATTCCTTCATCTCTCTGGTTCTGTTTTCCTCTAGTTCTTTGAGTGTTTTTTCTTGTTTTCTCTTTAAAAGCTTGTAATTCTTTATGCTTTTCCTCCCGTTCTTGTTTAAGGATCTCTGTCATCATCTTGAGGTATGATTTTAGGTCTGCATCTTCTTTTTCTGGTGTGCTTGGCATTCTGCTGTTTGCTGTGATGGGAGAGCTGGGTACTGGTGTTGCCAGGTTGTCTTGGTTTCCCTATGGTTCGTTCTTTCCCTTTCCTCTTGCCATCTTGTTGTCAGTCTTGTGTCCCTGGATCACTGCTGGCTCACCGCTGGCTCACCCCTGGCTCACCGCTGGTTCACTGCTGTTCCAGAACTATGTCCCTGGATCACTGCTGGCTCACTGCTGGCTCACTGCTGATCCTGGTGGCGGGTGGTCTAAGTGCGGTTCCTCTGACACTGCTTCTTATTAGTATTTGTTCTTAACTATAAAAGTATCATCTTTTGCCAGACTTTGTCAGGGGTACTGCACTTCCTTCTTCCAGGCTGCCTGTATCTTGCTCTATATATCAACAGAACACAGAGGTGACTGGGATTGGTGCCAGCAATACCCTCTTTAAGCTGGATCCTAATTAGGAGAGCACAAACCAAGATATAGCTCCTATGAGCTTCTAAGCAACAGACAATAAATCTTTTATCAAGCATCACATGTTATAACATAAAGAAGCAATAGAATTGTAAGTGTTCTTGCATTTTTATAGAGAGTCTATATCTGTTTATACAGATGAGAAAAGACTATTTCAGGGAGATTTTGGAGATTTCATAATACACTGACATGATTTAAATTTCAGCTTAGATTCTTGATGGTAATACCCAAATGTTGTGCCTCATATGTGCTGAAGAGGCTCCAGTCTTGATCCTGTGATGTATTGCAATTTAATGAATGGAAATGTATACTTAATGCATCAGTTCTATTTTTTCTTCCTAAGATGTCGAAGCAAAAGTAGGAAAACCACAAAGAGAATGTTTCTCTCAATTGGATAAAAAACTATGACTTCTTAGTTCAAAATTTCTATGGAATGAGGCTTACTATTTTAAAAATGCATATATGGTAATATTGTGCAATATTTTTCTTTGTGGTTGGGATAAAACATGTTTGGGAGGAACTCAAGGCCTGCCTACAAAGAGCTGAGCACCCAGAGGAAATGCAGGAGCACTCTTCCTCCTGAGCCCATGGGTGAGCCCACACTCTCTCTCCACTGACTATCTGAGGAGAGTCCTCCTTGAACTCTCAGGGCACAGGTATCACAGTACCACTTGGGTCTGTACACTTCAGGCCTCCATCTGCACCCAGAGCTAGAGCCGGCCCATGGACATCAGAATTCCCAGCCTGCCCATTGAGATCTGAACACCCAGGACCAATTTTCCTCTGGAGCACACAGACAAACAGGAGAGACAAGCTCCATTCAGAGACAACAAGATCAACTAACATCAAAGAGAAGAAGATGGCAAGTGGCAAGCACAAGAATTTAAACCACAGAAACCAAGAAACCTGGCAACATCAGAACCCAGCTCTCCCACCATAGCAAGCAGTGTATATCCCAACACACTAGAAAAACCAGATTTGGACTCAAAATTGTGCTTCAGGATAATGATAGAGGGCCTCGAGAAGTGCATGAATAACTCCCTTAAAGAAGTACAGGAGAACACAGATAAACAATTGTAAGCCCTTAGAGAAACACAGGAAAACACAAGCAAATAGATGGAGGAATTAAACAAAACAATCGGGATCTAAAAATGAAAATGGAAACAATAAATAAAACACAAAGAGATACATCACTGGAGATAGAAAACGTAGGAAAGAGGTCAGGAGTCATAGACACAAGCATCACCAACAGAATACAAAAGATGGAAGAGAGAACCTCAGGGGCAGAAGATAACATAGAAAGTCTTGACACAACAGTCAGAGAAAACATAAAAATGTAAAAGCTCCTAATCCAAAACATCCAGGGAATCCAGGATACAATGAGAAGACCAAACCTAAGGATAATAGGTGTAGAATAGAATGAAGACTCCCAAATAAAAGACCCAGTAAATATCTTCAACAATATTATAGAAGAAAACTTTTCTAACCTAAAGAAAAGAGATAACCATGAACATATAAGAAGGCTACAGAACCCCAAATAGATTGGACCAGAAAAGAAATTCCTCCCAACACATTATAGTCAAAACACCAATTACTCCAAAAAAAAAAAAAAGTTTACTAAAAGCAGTAAAGGAAAAATAACAAGTAACAAAGGCAGACTTGTCAGGATTACACCAGTCTTCTCAACAGAAATAATGAAAGCTAGAAGATCCTGGCCAAACATCATACAGACTCTAAGAGAGCACAAATGTAAGCCCAGGTTACTATATTCAGCAAAACTCTAAGTTACTATAGATGGAGAAACAAAGATATTGCAGAAAAGACCAAATTTATACAATATTTATTCACAAATCCAGCCCTACAAAGGATAATAGATGGAAAACTCCAACACAAGGAGGGAAACTACACCCTGGGAAAAGCAAGAAAATAATCCTCTTGCAAGAAAACCAAAAAATGAAAGGCATACAAACATAATTCTACCCCTAACAACAAAAATAACAGGAAATAAGTATCATTTTTCCTTAATATCTTTAACACCAATAGACTCAATTCCCTAATAAAAAGACATAGACTATCAGACTGGTTATGTAAACAGGATCCAGCATTTTGCTGCATACAGGGAATTCATCTCAGCAACAAAGACAGGAACTACTTCAGAGTAAAAGGATGGGAAGAAACTTTCCAAGCAAATGGTCCCAAGAAACAAGCTGAAGTAGCCATCCTAATATCAAATATAATGGATTTTCAACCAAAAGTCATCAAAAAAGATTAAAAAGAACATTTTTTATTCATCAAAGGAAAAGTTTATGAAGATGAACTCTTAATCCTGGACTTTATGCTCCAAATACAAGGGCATCCACATTCATAATAGAAACACTACTAAAGCCCAAAGCATATATTGCACCACACACAATAATAGGGGAAAACTTCAATACCCCCCTCTCATCAATGGATAGATCATGAAAACAGAAACTGAACAGAGACACTGTGAAACTAACAAAAGTTATGAACCAAATGGATTTAACAGACATCTATAGAATATTTAATCCTAAAACAAAAACAAAAACAAAAATCCAAAAAAAAAAAAAAAAACCTTCTTAGCATCTCATGGCACCTTCTCCAAAGTTGACCATATAGTTGGTTACAAAATAGGTCTCAAAAGATACAAGAACATCAAAATAATCACATGCATTATATCAAATCACCATGGACTAAAGCTGGTCTTTCGTAACAATAAAAAGGCCACATAAACAAGGAAGCTGAACAATGCTCTACTCAATGATATCTTTGTCAATGAAGAAATAAACAAAGAAATCAAATACCTTTTAGGATTTAATAAAAATGAAGTCACAACATACCCAAATTTATTAGATACAATGAAAACAGCACTGAGAGGAAAACTCATAGCTCCAAGTGCCTCCGAAAAGAAAGAAACTGGAGAGAACTGTTAACACACACTAACAGCTTCACAGCACACCTGAAAGCTCTAGGACAAAAAGAAGCAGATACACTAAAGAGAAGTATATGGTAAAAAATAATCCAACTCAGAGCTGAAATCAACCAATAGAAACAAAAAGAACTATACAAAGAATCAACAAAACCAGGAGCTGGTTCTTTGAGAACATCAACAAGATTGATTAAACCTTAGCGAGACTAACAAGAAGACACACAGAGAGAATCCAAATTAACAAAATCAGAAATGAAAGGGGAGACATAAAAACCAAAGCAGAAAAAAGTTTAAGAAGCCGTCAGATTCTACTACAAAAGCCTATACTCAACAAAACTGGAAAATCTAGAGGAAATGGTAAATTTTTAGACATATACCAGGTACCAAAGTAAAATCAGGATCAGATAAACCATCTAAACAGCCCATAACCCCTAAAAAATAAAAACAGTCATCAAAAGCCCCCCCCCCCGTAAAAAAAAATCCCAGCAGGAACAGATGGGTTTAGTGAAGAATGCTATCAGAACTGCATAGAAGATTTAATACCAATATTCTCCAAACTATTCCACAAAATAAAAAGAGAGGGAACACTAATCAACTCATCCTTCAAAGTCACAATTAACTTCATTCATAAACTACAAGAAGATTCTACAAAGAAAGAGAACTTTAGACCAATCTTCCTCATAAACACTGATGGAAAAATACTCAATAAGATCTGTGGAAACCAAATACATGAAAACATCAAAATAATCATTTACCATAATCAAGTAGGCTTCTTTAAAGGAATGCAAGGATGGTTCAATATACAGAAATTCATCAATTTAATCCACTAATAAACAAACTAAAAAAAAAAAAAAACCCACGGACTTCAGGGTGCAGAACAAAGAGCGGCCCATCTGCCACTCGGATCAGCAACTCCTAAAGCTTTAAAGACTGGTGAGTAGGAGGTCTGGGCAGCCAGGGAGCAGAGGGATCTCTGCGGAGTGCACACAGTAAGCTTACCCCCAGGCCTGCCTGATCCAGGGATCAGGAACAGAACTTTGGAACTTCTGTTTCCACCCGGCAGTGACTTCAGGGCGCAAAACGGGGTGCGGCCCATCTGCCACTCAGATCAACAGCTCCTAAAGCCTTAAAGAATGGTGAGTAGGAGATCTGGGCAGCCAGGGAACAGAGAGATCTCTGCGGAGTGTGCACAGTAAGCGCACCCCACAGCCCTGCTTGATCCAGGGACCAGGAACACAACTTTGGAACTTCTGCTTCCACCCTGAGGCGACCTCAGGGCGCAGAACAAGGCTTAGCTAATCTGACACCTGGACCAGTGGAGATCCAGGGACACAGACCAGATATAAGGGAAAGGCAAGAACATATCACTGACAACAAGATGGCGAGAGGAAAGAGAAAGAGTATGTCCCAAGGAAACCAAGACAACCTGGCAATTCCAGAACCCAGCTCTCCCATAACAGCCATAACATTGGAATGCCAAACACTCCATAAAAAGAAGACACAGACCTGAAGTCATACCTCAAGACAATGATAGAGATACTTAAATACAAACGGGAGGAAAAGCAAAAAGATTCAGATGCTTTCAAAGAGGAAACAAGAAAAACACTCAAAGAACTCAAAGAAGTAGAGGAAAACAGAACCAAAGAGATGAGGGAATTTAAAACAGAAATTGAGACAATAAAGAAAACACTGAAAGAGATAACCCTAGAGGTAGAACACCTAAAAAAGAAATCAGGAGTCACAGAAGCAAGCATTTCCAATAGACTACAAGAGATGGAAGAGAGAATCTCAGGGGCAGAAGACAACATTGTAAACATAGAATAAACAGCCAGAGAAGATGCAAAAAACAAAAAGCTCCTAACCCAAAATGTCCAGGAAATCCAGGACACAATGAGAAGACCGAACCTAAGGATAATAGGAATAGAAGACAGAGAAGAGTATCAACTAAGAGGCACAGTAAATATCTTCAACAAAATCGTAGAAGAAAACTTCCCTACCCTCAAGAATGAGATGACCACGAGCATAAAAGAAGCCTTCAGAACTCCAAATAGGTTGGACCAGAAAAGAAATACCTCCCGACACATAATAGTCAAAACACCAAGTGCGCAAAGCAAAGAAAGAATACTAAAAGCAGTAAGGGAAAAAGGTCAGGTAACATATAAAGGCAGGCCAATCAGAATCACACCCGATTTCTCAACAGAGACTATGAAAGCTAGAAGAGCCTGGACAGACATAATGCACACCCTAAGAGAGCACAAGTGGCAGCCCAAGGTGCTATACCCAGCAAAACTATCAATCACCATAGATGGAGAGATGAAGATAGTTCAAGACAAATCAAAATTTACACAATATCTGACCACAAACCCAGCACTACAAAGAATTATAGGTAGAAAACCCAATACAATGAGGGAAAATACAGCCTAGTGAAAACAAGAAAACTCCTAAAAAAGAAAACTAAAAGAAGAAAAAGACACAGACACAACTCAATCCACCAAGGCAATAATGGCAGGAAACAGAAACAACTATTCCTTGATATCTATTAACATAAATGGACTCAACTCCCCAATAAAGAGACATAGGCTATCAGACTGGATACATAAACAAAATCCAGCCTTTTGCTGCATACAGGAAACTCATCTCAGAGACAAAAACAGACACTATCTCAGAGTAAAAGGGTGGGAAAAAAACTTCCAAGCAAACAGCCCCAAGAAGCAAAGAGGAGTGGCTATTCTAATATCGAATAAAGTAAATTTCCAACCAAAAGTTATCAAAAAAGATAAGGAAGGACACTTTTTACTCATTACCGGGGAAATCTGTCAAAAGGAACTCTCAATTCTTGACATATATGCTCCAAATAAAAAAGCACCCACAATCATAAAAGAAACCCTACTAAACCTCAAAAAATACATTTCCCCCCACACAATAATAGTGGGAGACTTTAATACCCCACTCTCACCAATGGACAGATCATGGAAACAGAAACTGAACAAGGACACTGTAAAACTAGCAGAGACTTTGGACCAACTAGAATTAATAGATATATACAGAACATATCATCATAAAGTAAAAGAATACACCTTCTTCTCAGCACCCCATGGCACCTTCTGGAAAATTGATCACATAATTGGACACAGAACAAGCCTTCATCGATATAAGAAGATTGAAATACTCCCATGCATCCTCTCAGATCACCATGGTCTACGGCTGGTCTTTAACAACAACAAAGACAACAAAAAGCCTATGTACATATGGAAACTAAACAACGCTCTGTTAAACGATAGCAGGGACAAAGAAGAAATAAAGAAAGAATTTAAGGACTTTCTAGAATTCAACTAAAACGAAAACACAACATACCCAAACCTATGGAATGATATGAAAGCAGTACTGATAGGAAAACAAATAGCCCTAGTGCTTTCAAAAAGAAACTGGAGAGAGCTTACATCAGCAACCTGACAGCACAGCTAAAAGCCCTAGAACAAAAGGAAGCAGATATACCCAAGAAGAGTAGAAGAGTAGAAATAATCAAAATTAGGGCAGAAATAGACCAAATAGAAACAAAAAGAACCATTGAAAAAATCAACAAAACCAAGAGTTGGTTCTTTGAGAAAATCAACAAGATTGATAAACCCCTAGCCAGACTAACTAGAGGGCAAAGAGAGAGTATACAAATTAACAAAATCAGAAAGGAAAGTAGAGACATAACAACTGAAACTGAGGAAATTCAAGAAATCATCAGATCCTACTACAAAAACTTATACTCCACAAAATTGGAAAATCTGGAGGAAATGGACGAATTCCTAGACAGATACAAGATCCCAAAGTTAAACCAGGACCAAGTAAACCATCTAAATAACCCTATAACACCTAAAGAAATAGAAGAAGTCATCAAAAGCCTCCCAACCAAAAAAACCCCAGGTCCGGAGGTTCAGTGCAGAATTTTATCAGACATTTATTGCGGACATAACAGCAATACTCTCCAAACTATTCCAAAAGATAGAATCCGATGGAACACTACCTAATTCATTTTTTGAGGCTACAATAACCCTCGTACCTAAACCACACAAAGACCCTACAAGGAAAGAGAACTTCAGACCAATCTCACTTATGAACATTGATGCAAAAAAACTCAACAAAATCCTTGCAAACCGAATCCAAGAACACATTAAAACGATCATTCATCATGACCAAGTAGGCTTCATCCATGGGATGCAGGGATGGTTTAACATAAGGAAATCCATCAATGTAATCCACCATATAAACAAACTCAAAGAACAAAATCACATGGTCATCTCACTAGATGCTGAGGAAGCATTTGACAAAATTCAACACCCCTTCATGTTAAAAGTCCTGGAAAGAACAGGAATCCAAGGTCCATACCTAAACATAATAAAAGCAATATACAGCAAACCAACAGCCAACATCATACTTAACGGTGGGAAACTTGAATCAATCCCACTAAAATCAGGAACTCCACAAGGCTTCCCACTCTCCCCCTACCTATTCAACATAGTACTGGAAGTCCTAGGTGGAGCAATTAGACAATAAAAGGAGTTCAAGGGGATACAAATCGGAAAGAAAGTGATAAAAAACATCACTCTTTGCCGATGACATGATAGTGTACTTAAGTGACCCCAAAAACTCCACCAGAGAACTCCTACAGCTGATAATCAAGTTCAGCAAAGTGGCTGGATACAAAATCAACTCAAACAAATCAGTAGCCTTCCTATACTCAAAGGAAAAACATGTGGAGAAAGAAATTAGGGAAAAGATACCCTTCACAATCGTCACAAAAACTATGAAATACCTTGGTGTGACTCTAACTAAGCAAGTGAAGGACCTGTACGACAAGAACTTCAAACCTCTAAAGAAGGAAATTGAGGAGGATCTCAGAAAATGGAAAGATCTCCCATGCTCATGGATTGGAAAGATCAACATTTTAAAAATGGCAATCCTACCAAAAGCAATCTACAGATTCATTGCAATCCTCATCAAAATTCCAACACAGTTCTGCATGGAATTGGAACGATCAATGTGCAATTTCATATGGAAAAACAAAAGACCTAGAATAGCTAAATCCATCCTCAACAACAAGAAAACATTTCCGGGAATCACTATCTCTGACCTCAAGCTATACTACAAGGCAATTGTGCTGAAAACTGGATGGTACTGGTATAGAAATAGGCATGTGGATCAATGGAATAGAATAGAAGTCCAGAAATGAACCCTCACATATATGGTCACCTGATTTTTGACAAAGGAGCCGTAAACATTCAATTGAAAAAGGACAGCCTATTCAACAAATGGTGCTGGTCCAACTGGCACTCAGCATGCAAAAGAATGAAAATAGACCCTTTCTTATGTCCTTGTACAAAGCTCAAGTGTAAGTGGATCAAAGATCTTCACATTAAACCAGATATACTGAAACTATTAGATGAGAAAGTAGGGAAAACTTTAGAACATATAGGCACAGGAGACAATTTCCTGAAGAAAACACCAATGGCTCAAGCTCTAAGGTCAAAGATTAACAAATGGGACTTAATCAGATTGCAAAGTTTCTGTAAGGCTAAGGACATTGTCAAGAAAACAAAACGGCAGCCAACAGAATGGGAAAAGATTTTTACCAACTCCACATCAGATAGAGGCCTTATATCTAAGGTATACAAAGAACTCAAAAAGCTAGACACTAGAGAATCAAATAACCCTATTAAAAATGGGGTACAGATCTAAACAAAACGTTCTCAGTTGAGGAATATCGAATGGCTGAGAAATATCTGAGTAAGTGCTGGACATCCTTAGCCATCAGGGAAATGCAAATCAAAACAACCTTGAGATTCCACCTCACACCATTCAGATTGGCCAAGATCTAAAACTCAGACGACAGCAGATGCTGGCGAGGTTGAGGAGTAAGAGGAACCCTTCTCCACTGTTGGTGGGGTTGCAAACTAATACAACCACTCTGGAAATCAGTCTGGCGATACCTCAGAAAATTGGATATAGTACTACCTGAAGACCCAGCTATTCCACTTCTGGGCATATACCCCAGAGACACCTTAGTACACAACAAAGATATATGCACCACAATGTTCATAGCAGCTCTATTTATAATAGCCAGAAGCTGGAAAGAACTCAGATGTCCTTCAGAAGATGAATGGATACAAAAATTGTGGTACATTTACACAAGGAAATACTACTCAGCCCCCAGAAACAATGACTTGACCAAATTCTTAAGAAAATGGCTGCATCTAGAGAATATCATTCTGAGTGAGATAACCCAGTCACAAAAGAACAGACATAATATGCAGTCACTGATAGTGGGATGCTAACCCCAGAGGTTCGTACTGCCCCAGAAACAACTCACAGACTGTGTGAAGTCCAAGAAATAAAAAAAAAACAAAATAAAACAAAACAAAAAAATCTTTATACAACGAGAAAACTTTGATTATTTCCATGTTACATTTTGTTTTACATGTACTTTATGCTCATTGTAACTATTAACTTTTCAATGCATACTATCAAACCTTTAAAAATATCAAGTACTGACTAAAAAATATATTTATACAGCTTTATGTAAAAATTATTTTAAAATCTGAAAAAAGTACTGACAAAAATGTATTGTATATTTTTATGCAAAAAATGCTTAAAATCTGTACTTTTATCTTTGTTTTGTAAAATTAAGTTGTTAAAAAAAACCCCACATGATCATTTCTTTAGATGATGAGAAAACATTTGAAAAAATTTAACACCTCTTCATGATAAAAGTCTTTTAAAGAGCAGGAATCTAAGGCTCATAATTAAACATAATAAAAGCAATATACAGCAAACCAGTAGCCAATATAAAATACACAGTGAGAAACTTGAAGCAGTCCCACTAAAATCAGGAACTAGACAAGGCTGCCCACTCTCCCCCTACCCATTCAACATAGGACTGGAAGTCTTGCCCGGAGCAATTAGACATCAAAATGAAATCAAAGGGATACAAATTGGAAAGGAAGAAGTAAACATATCACTGTTTGCAGATGACATGATAGTGTATGTAAGTGACCCCAAAAATACCACCAGTGAACTTCTACAGCTGATAAACAAGTGTATGACAAGAACTTCAAATCTCTAAAGAAAGAAATCGAGGAAGATCTCAGAAGATGGAAAGATCTCCCATGCTCATGGATTGGAAGGATCAACATTGTAAAAATGGCCATCTTACCAAAAGCAATTTACAGATTCAATGCAATCCCCATCAAAATTCCAACTCAATTCTTCATAGAGTTGGAAAGAACAATTTGCAAATTCATCTGGAATAACAAAAATCCTAGAATAGCAAAATCTATTCTCAATAACAAGAAAACTTTTGCAGGAATCAACATCCTTGACCTCAAGCTATATTACAAATCAATTGTGTCAAAAACTGCATGGTATTAGTACAGAGATAGACAGGTAGATCAATGGGACAGAATTGAAGTCCCAGAAATGAACCCTAACACATATGATCACTTGATCTTTGATAAAGGAGTTGAAAACATTCAATGGAAAAAGGACAGCCTCTTCAACAAATGGTGTTGGTTCAACTGGCAGTCACCATGCAGAAGAATGCAAATGGATCCTTTGTTATCTCCTTGTACAAAGCTCACATGCAAGTGGATAAAAGATCTCCACATAAAACCAGGTACACTGAAACGATTAGAGGAGAAAGTGGGGAAAAGCTTATAACATATAAGCACAGGGGAAATTTTCTTGAACAGAACACCAGTCGCTTATGCTCTAATATCCAGAATTGATAAATGGGACTTCATGAGATTTCAAAGTTTCTGTAAGGCTAAGGACACTGTCAAGAAAACAAAATGGCAGCCTACAGACTGAGAAAGAATCTTTACCAATTCCACATTGGACAGAGGTTTAATATCCAATATATACAAAGAACTCAAGAGGTTAGACATCAGAGAATCAAATAATCCTTTTAAAAATGGGGTACAGAGCTAAACAAAAAATTCTCAACTGAGGAATATCAAATGGCTGAGAAGCACCTAAGGAAATGCACAACATCCCTAGTCATCAGAGAAATGCAAATCAAAACAACCCTGAAATTCCACTTCACACCAGTCAGAGTGGCTAAGATCAAAAATTCAGATGACAGCAGATTCTGCTGAGGATGTAGAGAAAGAGGAACAGTCTTCCACTGTTGGTGGGGTTGTAAGCTGGCACAACCATTCTGGAAATCAGTCTGCTTATCCCTCAAAAAATTGGACTTCCATAAATTGAACCATCCCTGCATCCCAGGGATAAAGTCTACTTGATCAGTGTGAATGATTGTTTTGATGTGTTCTTGGATTTGATTTGCAAATATTTTTCGAGTATTTTTGCATCATTGTTCATGAGGGAGATTGGTCTGAAGTTTTCTTTTCTTGTACAGTCTGTGTGGTTTAAGAAAGAGTAATTGCGGCTCTGAAGAATGAGTTGCGTAGTGTTCCTTCTATCTTCATTTTGTGGAATAGTTTGGAGAGGTTTCATATTAAGGTCTTTTATGAAGGTCTGATAGAGTTCTGCACTAAACCCATTTGGTCCTGGGCTCTTTTTGTTTTGGAGGCCTTTGATGACTGATTCTATTTCTTTAGGTGTTATGGGATTGTTTAGATGGTTTATCTGATCCTGATTTAACTTTGGTATCTGGTATCTGTCTAGAAATTTGTCCATTTCCTCAAAATTTTCCAGTTTTGTTGAGTATAGACTTTTGTAGTAGGATCTGATGATTTCTTCAATTCACCAGTCTCTGTTGTTATGTCTCCCCTTTCATTTCTGATTTTGTTAATTTGGATACTCTCTTTGTGCCCTCAAGTTAGTCTGGCTAAGGGTTTATCAATCTTGTTGATTTTCTCCTGGTTTTGTTGATTCTTTTTATGGTTCATTTTGTTTCTACCTGGTTGATTTCTGCTCTGAGTTTGATTATTTCTTGCCCTCTACTCCTCTTTGGTGTATCTGTTTCTTTTTGTTCTAGAGCTTTCAGCTGTGCTGTCAAGTTGCTGGTGTATGGTCTCTCCAGTTTCTTTTTGGAGGCACTCAGAACCATGAGTTTTCGTCAGTACTGCTTTCATTGCATCCCATATGTTTGTGTATGTTGTGTTTTCGTTTTCATTGAATTCTAGAAAATCCTTAATTTCTTTTTTTATTTCTTCTTTGACCCTGCTATCCTTTAACAGAGCATTGTTTAGTTTCCATGTGTATGTGAGCCTTTTGTTGTCTTTGTTGTTGTTAAAGACCAGCCTTAGACCATGGTGATCTGAGAGGAAGCATGGGAGTATTTCAATATTCTTATATCGATTGAGGCTCGTTCTTGGTCCAATTATGTGGTCAATTTTCGAGAAGGTGCCATGGGGTGCTGAGAAGAAGGTGTATTCTTTTACTTTAGGATCTTTTGATAACTTTTGGTTGAAAATCCATTTCATTCTGTATTAAAATATCTAATCCAGCTTGTTTCTTGGGACCATTTGTTTGGAAGTTTTTTTCCAGCCTTTTACTCTGAGGTAGTGTCTGTCTTTGTCTCTGAGATGAGTTTATTCTATGCAGCAAAATGCTGGATCCTGTTTACATACCCATTCTGATAATCTATGTATCTTTATTGGAGAATTGAGTCCATTGATGTGAAGAGATATTAAGGAATAGTGATTGTTGTTTCCTGCTATTTTTGATGTTAGAGGTAAGATTATGTTTGTGTGTCTTACTTCCTTTAGTTTTCTTGCACAATTCTTTTCTTGCTTTTCCTAGGGCGTAGTTTCTCTCCTTGTGTTGGATTTTCCCTATATTATCCTTTGTAGGGCTATTTGTGGTCAGTTATTGTATATGTTTAGTTTTGTCCTGGAATATCTTGGTTTCTCCATTTATGGTAATGAAGAGTTTTGCTGGGTATAGTAACCTGGGATGGCATTTGTCTTCTCTTAGAGTCTGTATGACCTTGTCCAGGATCTTCCAGCTTTCATAGTCTCTTTTGAGAAGTCTGCTGTAATTCTAATTGGTCTGCTTTTATGTGTTACATGTCCTTTTTCTCTTACTGTTTTTAGTATTCTTTCTTTGTTTTGAACATTTTGTGTTTTGACTATTATGTGTTGGGAAGAATTTCTTTTCTGGTCCAATTTATTTCAGGTTTTCTAGGATTCCTGTATGTTCATAGTCATCTCTTTCTTAAGGGTAGGGAAGTTTTATTCTATGATTTTGTTGAAGATATTTACTGTGCCTTTTATTTGACATTGTTCACTCTCTTCTACACCTATTATCCTTAGGTTTGGTCTTCTCATTATGTCCTGAATATCCTGGACATTTTTGGGTTAGGAGCTTTTTGGGTTTCGCACTTTCTCTGACTGTTTTATCTATGCTTTCTATGTTGTCTTCGGCCTCTGATATCCTCTCTTCCATCTCTTGTAGTCTGTTGGAGATGCTTGTATCTACGACTCCTGATTTTTTTCTTAGGACTTTTATCTCCTGGGTTGTCTCTTTTTATGATTCCTTTATTGTATCTATTTCCATTTTCAATTCCTTCACCTGTTTGGTTATGTTTTCTTGTAGTTCTTTTAGTGATTTCTCCAGGTTCTCCTGTAATTGTTTAAGGGAGTTATTCATGTGCTTCTCAAAGATCTCCATTATCATCATGAGGTATGATTTTAAGTATAAATCTTGTTTTTCTGGAGTGTTGGGAAATCCACTATTTGGTGTAGTGGGAGAGCTTGGTTCTGATGTTGTCATGTTTTCTTGGTTTCCATTGCTTGGGTTCTTGTGCTTTCCTCTTGCCATCTTGTTGTCAGTGATTGTAGGTGTTCCTTTTGTTTATAACTGGTGCTTTTCTCTCCTGTGGGTCTGAAGGTCTGTGGGCTCAGGAGGGGGATTGCCCCTGGGTATTTGACTCTTTGTGGGCAAGCAGTGAGTTCTGATGTTAGTGATTCAGTTCTGTCTTTGTGTGCTCAGGTGTGCGAGCTCTTGTGAGGCTGTTCTGTGAGCTCAGCCCTCTGCCAACAGGTCCTGAGTCCTAATGGTGGAGACCTGGCTCTTTTTCTAAGCAAGAAGGACATTTTTCCAGAGTGCACAAGGCTCTTTGTGCTTTGAGAACTCCTGGCATTCCCTTGAAGGACAGCCAGTGGGCCTGTGCCTCAGGCTCACCATTGGTCCAAAAAGTACCTGTGCAGCTGATCTGGGAGCCACTCAGGCCAGAAGACTAGAAAGAAAACAGAAAGCAAGGGAATAAACATCCAAAAATATCTGTCCAACAAAGATGAAAACACTAAGCATAAGAACATAATCAACAATAGCCAGGGCAGTATGGTACCACCAGAACCCAGCTATGCTACTACAGTAAGCCCCAGATATTCCAACACAGCTGAAGCATGAGAAAATGACCTAAAATCCAATTTTATGAAAATGATAGAGGACTTTAAAAAGGAAAAAAATCCCTTAAGAAAATTCAGGAAAGCACAAACAGGTGATGAAAATGAATAAAAAGTGTTCAATATCCAAAAATGGAAATAGAATAAGAAAAGAAAACAGAAGTTAAGGGAATCCTGGAGATGAAAAACCTAGATAATCAAACAAAAACTATAGACACAAGCAACACCAACATAATACAAGAGATGAAAGAGAGATTCTCAGGCATAGAAGATACAATAGAATAAATTGATATGGTGGTCAAAGAATGTTAAATTTTAAAAGTTTCTGACCCAAAATATCCAGAAAATCTGGAACATTATGAAACACTTAATTAAAGAATAATAGAAATAGAAGAATGAAAAGATTTCCAGCTCAAAGGACCAGAAGATATTTTCAAAGAAATCATAGAAAAAAATTCTCTAACTTAAAGGAGATGCCTACAAAGGAACAAAAAGCAGACAAAACACCAAATAGAGTGGACCAAAAAAGAAAACCCTGCAGCCACATAATAATAAGAACACTAAATATCCAGAACAAAGAAAGAATATTAAAAGTTGCAAGGGAAAAGGCCAAGTAATGTATAAAGGCAGACCTATCAGAGTTATATCTGATTTCTCAACAGAGACTCTAAAAGCCAGAAGGCCCGGGACAGGTGTGCCAAAGACTCTAAGAGACCACACATGCTAACCCAGTAAACCACAGACTACTATACCCAGTAAAACTTCCAGTCACCATAGATGGAGAAAACAAGATATTCTACATTAAATCAAATTTAAACATGATCTATCCACAAATCCATCTCTATAGAATGTGCTAAAAGGAAAACTCCAACCAAAGGAGGTGAATCTGTACCCATAAAAACACAGGAAATAAATCTAAAACCAGAAAAAAAAGAAAGGAAACACACACACATCACCACCGCCATCACCACTACCACCAACAACAAAAATAACAGGAATTAACAATCATTGATCATTGACACCTCTCAACATTAATAGACTCAATTTACCATTGTTTTTTTTTAAAAAACATAGAACAACAGAATGGATGTGAAAACAGGATCTATATTTCTGCTGCATACAAGAAACATATGTAAACACTAAGGATAAACATTACCTCAGGGTAAAAAGTTTAGGAAAAAAATATTCCAAACAAATGGACCTAAGAATCAAGCTAGTGTAACCATTTTAATATCTAACAAAATAGGTTTTCAACAAAATTAGTCAAAAGAGATGAGGAAGAACACTTTGTACTCATCAAAGGAAAAATCCATCAAGATTACATCTCAATTTTGATCATCTATGTCCCAAACATAAGGGCACACATATTTGTAAAAGAAACATTACTAAAGAATAAATCACACATTGAACTGCACATATTAATAGTGGGAGACTTCAACACACCATTCTCACCAATGAGCAGGTCACTCAGACAGAAATTAAACAGAAATAGTAGAACTAACAAATGTATAACTCAAATGGACCTAACATATTCACAAAATATTTCATCCAAACACAAAAGAATGGAACTTCTCAACACCTCACAGAATCTTCTCCAAAACTGACCACATACTCCGTCAAAAAAATTGTCTTAGGGTTTTACTACTGTGAACAGACATCATGACCAAGGCAACTCTTATAAGGACAACATTTAATTGGGGCTAGCTTACAGGTTCAGAGGTTCAGTCTATTATCATCAAGGTGGGAACATGGCAGCACCCAGCCAGGCATGATATGATGCAGGAGGAGCTGAGTGTTCTACATCTTCATCTGAAGGCTTCTAGAAGATTGGCTTCAACATGGCTAAAAGTAGGATTTCATTATCCACCTTTGCAGTGATATACTTCCTCCAACAAGGCCACATCTATTCCAATAAGGCCTCACCTCTTAATAGTGCCACTGTCTGGGCCAAGCATATTCAAACAACCTCAGCAAGTCTCAACAGATCCAAGAAAATTGAAATAACTCCCCGGTGCCTTATGAGATCACCATGGATTAAAGCTATACTTCAACAACAACAGAAACAACAGAAAGCCTACAAACTCATAGAAACTAAACAACTATTTACTGAATTACCACTGGGTCAAGGCAGAAATAAGAAAAAAAATTAACAGACTTCCTAGAATTCAATGAAAATGAATGCACAGCATTCCCAAATTTATGAAGCACAATGAAAGTAGCACAAAGAGGAAAGTTCATAGCACTAAGTACCTTCATAAAGAAATTAGAGAGATATTATACTAGCAAATTAACAGCATACCTGAAATCTCTAGAAAAAAAGGAAGCAAGCAGGAAATGATCAAATTCAGGATTGAAATTAATAAAATAGAGAACAATACTCAATGAAGCAAATAGTTACTTTGAGAAAATTAACAAGACAGACAAATTCTTCTCCAGATTAACTAAAAGGCATAGAAAGAATATCCAAATTAACAAAATCAGAAACAAAATGGGACATAACAACAGACACTGAAATTCAACTAACCATTAGACTGTTCTTCAAAATCCCATACACTACAAAATTGGAAAACCTATAAGAAATGGACCAATTTCTTGATGGATTTCACTTATCAAAGTTAAATCAAGATCAGGTAAATAATTTAAACAGACTTATAACTCCTAAGGAAACAGAAGCAATCATTAAAGGTCTCCCAAACAATAAAAGCCTAGGGCCAGATGGTTTTATTTGCAGAATTCTACCAGATTTTCAAAGAAGAGCTAATACCAGTACTCCTCAAATTATCCCACAAAATAGAAACAGAAGGACCACTACCAAATTATGAGGCCACAGTCATCCTGATACCCAAACCATACAAAGATTCAACAAAAAAAGAATTCAGGATTAATTTTCCTCATGAGCATTGATGCAGAAATATTCAATAAAATACTCACAAACAGAATCCAACAACATATCAAAAATACCCACCATGATCAAGTAGAATTCATCCCAGGGATGCAGGAGAGGTTCAATATACAAAAACCCATCAACATAACCCACCATATAAACAAACTGAAAGAAAAAATCCATATGATCTCACTAGATGCCAAAAAGCATTTGACAAAATCCAACACCCCTTCATGTTAAAAGTCTTGGAAAGATCAGGGATATAAAGTGCATACTTAAACACAATGAAGGCAATATACAGCAAGCCAATAGCCAACATCAAATTAAATGGACAGAAACCTAAAGCAATTCCACTAAAATCAGGAAGAAACAGGACAAGACTGTCTACTCTGTATCTATTCAATATAGTACTTGAAATTCTAGTTAGAGCAACAAGACAACTAAAGAAGATCAAGGGGATATAAATTGGCAAGGAAGAAGTCCTGTTTCTATATTTTACAATAAGAATAGATTAAATATACTCTGTGGAAATTTCTAGCTCTGAAATTCCATGAAAATATACTTCTCACCACTTTTCTAGTTTTTCAAATTGTTGTGTGGAGGGAGAACTGTTGGATTGTTTCTACTTTTTCATCTTAACAATTAGTTCTTTCATTGATTAATGTTCTGCTGGCAACTACTTCATCTAAGTGGAAATGATTTAATATTTCAGCAATTGCTGGATTTTTATAAATGTGCTGGTTTAGTGCATTGAAATTAGTAAGAATCTTAAAAGGTATTTGAAACTGGCCTTAATTAATTAAATACTTGGTAGATGCAGTCCAAGGTTAACCACTTAATAAATTGGCAAACAAATAAAAAATGAAATAAAGTATTTTGAGCAGCTTACTGGAAGGGATCTGGGCTCTCCACCAAGAGATTCTGTAGCAAATCTATCTGGCTGGAGTGTGGGTCATTTTCAAGCTCCTGACTCACTGTCATTATAATCTTTCACTTAAGGCTGAACCCTTCTCTTGGCTGCACAGAACTGCTGTAGCAACAACAGTTATGTTAAAAGAAAATTCTCACTTGACATATGATAATTAACATAATTATCTTTGGTTTACTGTATATTTGAACTTAAAAATATTGTAAGAAACTGTTCACTGTTAAAGCTATTGTAAAGGAGGGAAATGTTGGGAATTAATCCATTGCTATATAGAAAAGTTTTTTTGCTATTTCTCAAAACTTGTCTTTGTCTTGAAATCTAGATTAAAGATAAAAGAATGTTGGTTAGAAAAAGGGATCCAAAGTACAATAATTTTATCCTATTTAAAAGACTGTAGGGTGCTAAATTATTGAATATTTTAAAATGAGAAGTAATTAAAGGCTGGTCATATACAAAGTGAATACATTAATTCAAAAAATTTATTTTTTCTGAGAAAATAAAGGAAAAGGCATTTTCATTCAAACTGTTTACAAACAGTATTTCTAAAAACTACAAAACAAAACAAAATCCTGCATATTATGTTAAGTAAAGTTATAAAACTAAGAAACACAATAAATATATTAAGGTTTTAAAAATGAATTCTGTGCCAACTTCTATGGAAAATATGAAAAAAGTCATAATTCTATAATTCTACCTGAGAGTACTTACAGTGACATTATGACATAAGAGAGAAATATAAAGAGTCAAAATCCTTAGACTTTTATTAGCTTACTCTTTGTCCAAGGTCAAGGCACTTCTCTATGAACTTCAGAGCCTCTGACCATTAAACTGGGATAGTGTATGCAAATATTTCAAAGCATACAAAGATCTAGTTAAGTGGCACAATGAAAATATTGGTAATCATAACTGGAAATAATAGTATAGTAAAAAGAGCAGAGACTCTGATGATTAAACGAATTTGAATTCTACCTTTATTACTAGCTACATGGCTTTCTGTCTTTATTACTAGCTACATGGATTAGAGTGTTACTTAACCTCTCTTAGTCTTTGATTTGCCACTTATACAATAAAACAATGCATAAATATTCCATAATGTTGTTGCTTGTTATATAAAGGTACTTGATAATGGTCACCTCTATTCTAAATCAATATATTTTATTATGAAATTGTATGGAAGAAACTGTAAAGGTAAATGGTAGCACCTCAAAATATACTGTGAGAAAAGCTTCTATAATAACAGAAGTAACATAATAGGTCTTCAAAACAGATGATTGTATACTTTACAAAATGATGTAAAACTAAGGCAAAAACACTAGAAACAGATGTGAGAATTATTGAGAAGTTATGTTGTTTGCAGGATTAAAAAAACATAAGTAGATATAACCAGGATTAAAAGAAATGTAAGTAGATATAACCATATTACTAAAATCAAGCTAGTTGTAGACAAATATACATTTTCTTTCATTTGTGGATTCTACAGTTTATATAGTATATAAGATCATGTATTTATATGTATACAAAATGAAAGTAGAAGTAAAATTATCTGGAACAAATGGATTAGGAAAAGGTAAGAGGGATGTATAGTGGGTATGACCAAGCCAGCTCAGTCAGTTAACAGGTTATCCTGTGTAGGAGTAAGGATTAAAAGGAAAAATCACAATTAGACAACACTGTAGCATGACCCCAGCCAGTTCCAAGGCTGAAGGAGGTTTATTTTTCCCAGTCTGCTTTTTATACCATTTTAATTACATGTAAGCAATAAGGTTAGTTCTAGGTTAAGGAACAATCAAGACAGTAAACCCAAATAGTCAAGAAACAAGCAAAGCTGTAAACTAAATTCTGTGATCACTGTTTCTAGGGGCTTATCAGGATGACCAAGATAGCTGAGCCCACTTCCCTTTCCTAGCCCAAAGTCAAATTCTTACCTGAAGCCTATTTCTTTGTTCTACCCCAAAATCAGATTCCTGCCTGAGCTTACTTTCACACAGTGGCCCAGTGTTAAATTCCTGCCTGAAGCCTACTGCCTTGAACCGTCCCATTGTCAAATCCCTGCCAAGTTTCTAGAAGCAGCATACCCACAGGGGTATGTTCCACATACAATATATCTATGTAAAATTTAAAAGATATTTAAAAAAAAAACATTGATTCAACAGGTCATTGGGAGAAGAGCTGCAGGAGTGCTCTTTTTCCTAAGTGGAAGGGTAGTTAACTTCTGCCCACTGTCTACCCTGGGAGAGGCTGCTGAACTACCTGGAAGTGCACACTTCCAGCCCAAGGCCAAACTCGGCCCAGCTGCATCAGGACTGGGCTCTGCCATCAGAACTAACAGCCTACCCAGAGAGAGGAATACCCAGCAACAATCTCCCTCTGGAAACCAAGGGCACACAAACCCACAAGAGAGACAAGATCCAGTGAGCAGCAACAAGATCACCTAGCATCACCTATAACAAGATAGCAAGAGGCAAGTGCAAAACTCTAAGAAACAGAAACCAAGACAACCTGGCAACATCAGAACTCAGTTCTCCCAGCACTGTAAAAAGTGGATATCCCAACTCACCAGAAAAACAAGATTTAGACTTAAAATCATACTTCATGATAATGATGGAGATCTTTAAGAAGCACATTAATAACACACTTAAAGAAGTACAGGAAAGCCAGGAGAGCACACAAAAAACATGTTGACGCCCTTAAAGAGGAAACACAAAAAACACAAAGATCACTTAAAGAGCTACAGGAAAGCACAAACAACCAGGGGGAGGAACTGAAATAAAGAAATAGAAACAATGAAGAAATCACAAAAGGAGACATCCTTGAAGTTAGAAAACCTAGGAAAGACATCAGGAGTCATAGGTTCTAGCATCATCAACAGAATATAAGAGATTGAGGGTTAGGGTTAGGGTTAGGGTTAGGATCTCAGGATCAGAAGCTACCATAGAAATCATTGACACAAAAGTCAGAGAAAATGTAAAAATCAAAAAGATTCTAAGCCAAAACATCCAGGAAATCCAGGATACAATGAGAAGACCAAATTTAAGGATAATAGGTGTAGAAGAGATCAAAGACTCCTAACTGAAAGGCATAGTAAATATCTTCAACAAAATTATAGAAGAAAACTTCCCTAACCTAAAAAAAGAGATGACCACGAACATACAGGAAGCCTACAGAACCCCAAATAGACTGGACCAGAAAAGAAATTCTTCCTGAAACATAATAGTCAAAACAACAAATGTTCAAAACAAAGAAAGAATACTAAAAGCAGTAAGAGAAAAAGGACAGGTAACATATAAAGGCAGACCAATCAGAATTACACCAGACTTTTCAACAGAGACTGTTGCTGTAATCATTAAAAATAATAACCAGTTTATCTCTTTACCAGTCCTGAGGTCTCACTCCTCAGTCCTGACCCTGATACAGAGCCCCACGCACCTCTAGAGCTCAGTCTGAGCCGCCAACACAGCCCAACTTGTCCGTGAAACTCCCTTTGGCAGTTTATTATCACCTGTTCTCTGCCTCTGTCCTGGGGTGTTTCTGTACCCCAAATCCCACACAAACACAATTTTACAGCCCTATAGCTTTTCATATAGGTTTATATATTCAACTCTCAGTCCACAAACCCCCTAAACAACAAGATTGCATCAAATAGACAAAGATACAAACTGCCCTTCTATATGAGATATTAGACCTATAAAATCCTTAATGTTCATAGCTATTTAACACCAATCAATATCACCTGGGTCTACCTGGTCCTTGGGAGCTCCATGTGGCCACAATCTTCCCCCTCTGTCCTCTCACCTCCACATACCTCTCAGCCCTCTCCGCCTACCTCGCCCCACCCAGTCACTGGCTTTCCTTTATTTTACTAATTAAAATGGGAAGGTTCAGTTGGAGTCCCGTAGCTAGGCAACCCTTCTTTGGGAAGTGGAATTAACATTAAAATACAAACGGCTTTAGGACAATCTACAAGAGACCTTGAAAACTAGAAGATCCTGGACTGACACCATACAGACCCTAAGAGAACAAAAGTTCCATCCCAGGTTATTATATTCAGCAAAATTCTCATTCACCAAAGATGGAGAAACCAAGATATTCCAGGACAAAACCAAATTTATACAATATCTGTCTACAAATTCAGCCCTACAAAGAATAATAGATGGAAAATACCACCACAAAGTGGGAAAATTCACCCTAGGAAAATCAAGAAACTAATCCTTTTGCAAGAAACTCCAAAGAAGTAAAGCACACTGTCTTAGTTAGGGTTTTATTGCTGTGAACAGACACCATGACCAAGGCAAGTCTTATAAATAAAAACATTTAATTGAAGCTGGCTTACAGGTTCAGAGGTTCAGTCCAGTATCAAGGCAGAAGAATGGCAGCATCTAGGTAGGCATTGTGCAGGAGGAGCTGAGAGTTCTACATCTTCATCCAAAAGAAGTGAGGAACAGACTTAGCATCCTCAGACAGCTAGGAGGAGTGTCTCCAAGCCCATCCCCAGAGTGACACACTTCCTCCAACAAGGCCACACCTTCTATTAGTGCCACTCCCTGGGCCAAGCATATACAAACCATCACACACACAAACATAACTACCTATAACAACAAAAATAGCAGGAAACAACAATCACTATTCCTTAATATCCCTTAACATATATGGACTCAATTCTCCAATAAAAAGACATAGACTATCAGACTGGATAAATAAACAGGATCCAGCATTTTGCTGCATGCAGAAAATGCATTTCAGTAACAAAGACAGGCACTACTTCAGATTGAAAGGTTTGGAGAAAACTTTTCAAGCAAATTGTCCCAAGAAACAAGCTGGAGTAGCCATCTTAATATTGAATAAGATATATTTTCAACCAAAAGTCATTATAAAAGACAAGGAAGGACACTTTTTATGCATCAAAGGAAAAAAAATCAATCAAGGTGAACTCTGAATCCTGAACATCTACAATCAAAATAAAAGAGCACCCATATTCATAAAAGAAACTCTACTAAAGCAGAGAGCATATATTACACAACACACAATAATAGCGGAAAACTTCAATACCCCACTCTCATCAATGGACAGATCATGGAAGCAGAAACTGAACAGAGACCCAGTGAAACTAACAGAAGTTATGAACCAAATGGATTTAACAAACATCTATAGAATATTTCATCATAAAACAAAGGAAGATAACTTTTTCTCAGCACCTCATGGCACCTTATCCAAAACTGACAATATAGTCGGTTACAAAAAAGGTATCAACAGATATAAGAAGATCAAAATAATCCCATGCATTCTATCATATCATCAGGGACTAAGGCAAGTCTTCAATAATAATTTAAACAAGCCCAGATACACATGAAAGCTAAACAATGCTCTACTCCATGATAGCTTGGTTAAGGAAGAAATAAAGAAAGAAATCAAATACTTTTTAGAATTTACCGAAAATGAAGGCAAAATATACCCAAACTTATGGGACACAATAAAAGCAGTGCTAAGAGGAAAACACATAACACTCAGTGACTCCAAAAAGAAACTGGAGAAAGCATACACTAACAACTTGACAGTAAAACTGGAAACTCTAGACCGGGGGGAAAAAAAAAAGCAGATACACTCAAGAGGACTAGACGGCAGAAAATATTCAAACTAAGAGCTGAAATCAACCAAATAGAAACAAAAAGAACTATACAAAAATTAACAACAAAACGAATAGCTGATTTATTGAGAAAATGAACAAGATTGATAAACCCTTAGCCAGACTAAAAAGAGTGTGCAGAGAGAGTATCCAAATTGATAAAATCAGAAATGAAAGGGGAGACGTAACAACAGAAACTAAGGAAATTCAGGAAATCATCAGATCCTACTACACAATCCCAAACTCAACAAAACTAGAAAATCTAGAGGAAATGGACAATTTTCTAGACAGATGTACTAAAGTTAAATCAGGATCAGATAAACTATCTAAGTAGCCTCATAACCCCTAAAGAAATAGAAGCAATCATCAAAAGTCTCCCAAACAAAAGAAAGCCCAGGAACTGATGGGTTTAGTACTGAATTCTATCAGACCTTCATAGAAGACCTAATACCAATACTCTCCAAACTATTCCACACAATAGAAACAGAGGGAATACTACCCAACTCATTCTTAAAAGCCACAATTACTCTCATTCCTAAACCAAACAAAGACACTACAAAGAAAGAGAACTTCAGACCAATTTACCTCATGAAGATTGATGCAAAAATACTCAACAAAATTCTTGCAAACCAAATGCAAGAATACATCAAATCAATCATTCACCATGATCAAATAAGCTTCATCCCAGGAATGCAAGGATGTTTCAATATATGGTTTTTTTTTTTTCCTTTGTGTTTGTTTACATAGTAGATGGCATTGATGGATTTCCATATATTGAAAGCATTTGACAAAATTCAACATGCCTTCATGTTAAAAGTCTTAGAAAGGTAAGGTATTCAAGGTTCATACTTAACAGAGTAAAAGCAATATACAGCAAATCAGTAGTCAACATCAAAGTAAATGGTGAGAAACTTGAAGCAATCCCACCAAAATCAGGTACTGAACAAGGCTGTCCACTCTTACCCTACCTAGTTGACATAGTACTGGAAGTATTAGCCAGAGCAATAAGACAACAAAAAGAGGTCAAAGTAATACAAATTGACAAGAAAGAAGTCAAAATATCACCCTTTGCAGATGATATGCTAGTATACTTAAGTGAACCCAAAAATTCCACCAGAGAACTTTTACAGCTGATAAACACCTTCGACCAAAGGAGCTGTAAACATTCAATGGAAAAAGGATAGCCTCTTCAAAAAATGGTGTTGGTCCAACTGGCACTCAGCATGCAAAGAATGAAAATAGACCCTTTTTTATCTCCTTGTACAAAGCTCAAGTGTAAGTGGATCAAAGATATCCACATTAAACCAGGTACACTGAAACTATTAGATGAGAAAGGAGGGAAAACCTTAGAACACATAGGCACAGGAGAAAATTTCCTGAACAGAACAACAATGGCTCAGGCTCTAAGGTCAAAGATTGACAAATGGGACATAATGAGATTGAAAAGTTTCTGTAAGGCTAAAGACATTGTCAAGAAAACAAAACAGCAGCCAACAGAATGGGAAAAGATCTTTACCAACCCCATATCTGACAGAGGCCTAATATCCAAGTTATACAAAGAACTCAATAAGTTAGACACTAGAGAATAAAACAACCCTATTAAAAAATGGGGTACAGAGCACAACAAAAAGTTCTCAACTGAGGAATATGGAATGGAAGAGAAGCATCTAAGGAAGTGCTAGACATCCTTAGTCATCAGGGAAATGCAAATCATAACAACCCTGAGATTCCACCTCACACTAACCAGAATGTCTAAGATCAAAAATTCAGATGACAGCAGATGCTGGTGAGGATGTGAAGAAAGAGGAACACTTCTCCACTGTTGGTGGGGTTATAAACTGGTACAACCACTCTGGAAATCAGTCTGGCGATTTCTCAGAAAATTGGAAATATCCTGAAGACCCAGTTGTTCCACTTCTGGATATATACCCCAGAGACACTCCAACATACAACAAAGATACATGCACCACAATGTTCATATCAGCTGAATTTATAATAGCCAGAAGCTGGAAAGAACCCAGATGTCCTTCAGTAGATGAATGGATAGAAAAATTTTGGTACATTTACACAATGGAGTACCACTCAGCTATCAGAAACAATGACCTTATGAAATTCTTAAGAAAATAGATGCATCTACAGAATATCATCTTGAGTGAGGTAACCCAGTCACAAAAGAAAAGACATAATGTGCAGTTCCTGATGATTGGATACTAACCCCGGAAAGCCACCACAGAAACAACACACAGACTATACAAAGTTCAAGAAAAACAAAGGCCAAAAAAATAAAAAAATAAATAAAAATGAAAAACTATTATGCTTAATCTTTACACACAAAGGAAACTTTGACTATTTCCAGGTTATATCTTGTTTTACATGTACTTTATGCTCATTGTAATTAGTAAGATTTTAATGCATGGTATCAAACCTTTAAAATAATCAATTACTGACAAAAATGTGTTCATATACTTTTACGTGAAAACACTTTTTTTATTAATTTATTTTAAAAAACAAAGATAAATGTACAAATTTTAAGCATTTTTGCATAAAAGTATACAAAAACATTTTTGTCAGTGCTTGGTTTTCTTTTTATTATAAATACAGCTGCTATGAACATTGTGGTACATGTATCTTTGTTGTATGTTGGAGCTTCTCTGGGGTATATGCCCAGAAGTGAAATCACTCTGTCTTCAGGTAGTACTATGTCCAATTATCTGAGGAATGGCCAGATTGATTTCCAGAGTAGTTGTACCAGGTTACAACCCCACAAACAGTGGAGAAGTGTTTCTCTTTCTCCACATCCTTGCCAGCATCTGCTGTCATCTGAATTTTTGATCTTGGCTAATCTGACATGTTTGAGGTGGAATCTCAGGATTGTTTTGATTTGCACTTCCATGATGGCTAAGGATGTCGAACACGTCCTTATATGTTTCTCAGCCATTTGATATTCCTCAATTGAGAACTTTTTGTTTAGATCTGTATCCCATTATTTAATAGGGTTGTTTGGTTCTCTGGTGTCTAGCTTCTTGAGTTATTTGTATATCTTGCATATTAGGTCACTATCTGATGTGGGGTTGGGAAAGATCTTTTCCCACTCTGTTGGTTGCCATTTTGTTTTCTTGACAGTGTCCTTAGCCTTACAGAAACTTTGCAATCTCATTAAGTCCCATTCATCAATCTTTGACCTTAGAGCTCGAGCTATTGGTGTTCTGTTTAGGACATTTTCTCTTATGCCTATGAGAGAATCAAACAACCCTATTAAAAATGGGGTACAGACTTAAACAAAAAGTTCTCAATCGAGGAATATTGAATGGCTGAGAAACATCTAAGCAAGTGCTCAACATCCTTAGCCATCAGGGAAATGCAAATCAAAACAACCCTGAGATTCCACCTCACACCAGTCAGATTGGCCAAGATCCAAAACTCAGATGACAGCAGATGCTGGTGAGGTTGTAGAGTAAGAGGAACACTTCTCCACTGTTGGTGGGGTTGTAAACTGATACAACCACTCTGGAAATCAGTCTGGTAGTTCCTCAGAAAAATGGACATAGTACTACCTGAAGACCCTGTTATTCCACTTCTGGGCATTTACCCCAGAGATGCTCCAACATACAACAAAGATACATGCACCACAATGTTCATAGCAACTCTATTTATAATAGCCAGAAGGTGGAAAGAATCCAGATGTCCTTCAGTAGGTGAATTGATACAAAAATTGTGGTACATTTACATAATGGAGTACTGCTCCGCTATCAGAAACAATGGCTTAATGAAATTCTAAAATAAATGGATGCATCTAGAGAATATCATCGTGAGTGAGATAACCCAGTCACAAAAGAACAGACATAATATGCAGTCACTGATAATGGGATACTAACCCCAGAAAGCTCTGAACACCCCAGAAACAACTCACAGACTGTGTGAAGTTCAAGAAAAAAGAAAAAAAGAATATATTTTAATTAAAATAGAACTGTATTACATCCCTCTTTTCTTCCTACAGCTCCTCCCAGTTTCTCTCCTATCCCCTCAAATTAACAACCTCTTTTCCTATATTATTGTTACATATGTACATATGTGTATGTATATGTACCCACAAATACTTAATTACAACCTTATAAAATATATTTGTATACTTTTATGCAAAATGCTTAAAAATCTGTATATATATCTTTGTTTTTTAAAATAAAGTTAAAAATGTTAATTTGTTTCATAGGGAAGCATATGAATATCTATCAACATAATCCTCTCTATAAACAAACTGAAAGGAAAATATACACAAGACCATCTCATTTGATGCTGAAAACGCCTTTGGCAAAATCGAACATTTCTTTATGTTAAAAGTCTTGGAGAGATTAGGGATATAAGGCACATACCTAAACATAATAGACACTATGCAGCAAGTGAATAGCCAACATAAAATTAAATGGATAGAAACTTAAGGTCATTCTTCTAAAATCAGGGAAAAGACAAGGCTGCCTACTCTCTATCTATTTATTCAATATAGTACTTGAAGTCCTAGTCAGAAAAATAAGTCAACTAAAGGATAAGAAGAGGATACAAATTGGAAAGGAAAGAGTATTGCTATTTGTAGATTGTATAATAGTATACATAAGTGACCCCCAAATTCTACCAGAAAACCCCCACAGCTTATAAACACCTTTTGCAAAGTGGCTAGATACAAAATTAACTCAATGAAGTCAGCAGTCCTCATTTATACAAATGATAAATGGGCTGAGAAAGAAGTAGAAGAGACAATACCCGTCACAATAGCCACAAATAATACAAAATATCTTGGTGTAATGGTAACCAAACAAGCAAAATACCTGAATGACAAAAACTTCATGTCTCAGAAGAAAAAAATTGAAGATCTCAGAAGATTGAATGATCTTCCATGCTCATGGATCGGTAAGATTAATATAGTGGAAATGGCCATGCAATTCCCATTGAAATTCCAAAACAACTCATTCTTTTACAGACCTTTTTTTTTTTACTTTTTTTAAAACAACTTTATTTTACAAAACAAAGATAAATGTACAGATTTTAAACATTTTTTGCTTAAAATTATACATTTTTGTCAGTACTTTTTTTCAGATTTTAACATAATTTTTACATAAAACTATATGAATATATTTTTTAGTCAGTACTTGATTTTTTTAAAGGTTTGATAGTATGCCTTGAAAACTTAATAGTTACAATGAGCATAAAGTACATGTAAAACAAAATGTAACATCGAAATAGTTAAAGTTTTCTTGTTTTGTAAATATTTTTTTGTTTTGTTTTGTTTTCTTTATTTCTTGGACTTCATACAGTCTGTGAGTTGTTTCTGGAGGAGTGCAAGCCTCTGGGGTTAGCATCCCACTAGCAGTGACTGCATATTATGTCTGTTCTTTTGTGACTGGGTTATCTCACTCAGGATGATATTCTCTAGATGCAGCCATTTTCTTAAGAATTTGGTTAAGTCATTGTTTCTGGTGGCTGAGTAGTATTCCATTGTGTATATGTACCACAATTTTTGTATCCATTCATCTTCTGAAGGACATCTGAGTTCTTTCCAGCTTCTGGCTATTATAAATAGAGCTGCTATGAACATTGTGGTGCATGTATCTTTGTCGTGTATTAAAGTGTCTCTGGGGTATATGCCCAGAAGTGGAATAGCTGGGTCTTCAGGTAGTACTATATCCAATTTTCTGAGGTATCGCCAGACTGATTTCCAGAGTGGTTGTATTAGCTTGCAACCCCACCAACAGTGGAGAAGTGTTCCTCTTTCTCCGCAGCCTCGCCAGCATCTGCTGTCATCTGAGTTTTGGATCTTGGCCAATCTGACTGGTGTGAGGTGGAATCTCAGGGTTGTTTTGATTTGCATTTCCCTGATGGCTAAGGATGTTGAGCACTTCCTCAGATGTTTCTTGGCCATTCGGTGTTCCTCAACTGAATACGTTTTGTTTAGCTCCGTACCCCATTTTTTAATAAGGTTATTTGATTCTCTGGTGTCTAGCTTTTTGAGTTCCTTGTATACCTTGGATATTAGGCCTCTATCTGATGTGGTGTTGGTAAAGATCTTTTCCCATTCTGTTGGCTGCCGTTTTGTTTTCTTGACGGTGTCCTTAGCCTTACTCTTTTACAGACCTTAAAAGAACAATTCTCAACTTCTCATGGAAAACCAAATAACCCAGGTTAGCTAAAACAATACTGAACAATAAAAGAACTTCTGGAAGTATCAACATCTCTGACCTCAAGCTGTACTAAAGAACAATAGTAATGAAAACTGTATAGTATTGGTATAGAAACACATATGTTGATCTATGAAATAGATTAAAAGATCCAGAAATAAACTCACATACATATGGACACTTGATTTTTTGATAAAGAAGTCAAAACTTTATAGTGGAAAAAGAAGAGCATCTCTAACAAATTATGCTAGTTTAACTGGATATCTGCAAGTAGAAGAATTCAAATAGACCCATATTTATCACCCTGCACAAAACTCAAGTCCAAGTGGATCAAAGACCTCAAAATAAAATGAGATACACTAAATCTAACAGAACAGAAAGTGGGGAGTAGCCTTGAGCTCATTGGTACAAGAGACAAATTCCTAAACACAACAGTCATAGCTCAGGCAATAAGATCAACAATTAATAAGTAGGACCTCATAAACTGAAAAGAATCCATAAGGCAAAGGACAAGGACAAAGTGGCGGCCTACAGATTAGGAAGATCTTCACCAACCATATCTCAGAGGGTTAATATCCAATATATGGCTGAGAATGCTTTGAGAAGTGTTCAAAGTCCTTGGTTACAGGAAAAAATAAAAATCAAAATGACTCTTGAGATTATACTTTACACCAATCAAAATGGATCAGATAAAAAACTCAAGTGACAGCACATGCTGGTGAGTATGTGGAACAAGAAGGAACATTCCTCCATTACTGGTAGAAGTGCAAAATTGTATAACTACTCTGGGTATTAATTATTACATTTCTCAAAAAATTTGGAATAGTTCTACCTCAAGACCCAAGTTTACCACTTTTGGGAATATACCCAAAAGATGGCCCACCATACCACAAGGAAACTTGTTCAACTATGCTAATAGCAGCTTTATTCATAATAACCAGAAACTAGAAACAACCTAGTTGTACCTCAACTGAAGAATGGATAAAAATTATAATTAAATAAAAACACAATAAATTATTTAAATTAAAAATAAAATAAAATGACACAATGGAATATTAATCAATAGTTAAAAATGAAGACATCATAAATTTTACAAGCAAATGGATGGAACTGGAAAACATCTGGTGTGAAGTAACCCAGACCCAAAAGGATAAGCATGGTATGTACTCACTTATAAGTGAATACTAGCCATAAAGTACTGATTGACCATGGCATGATCAATAGACCCTAAGAAGCTAAATAACAAGAATAGCCCAAGGGAGGATGCTTGAATCTTCCTCAGAAGGAGAAACAAAATAAATATTGAAGGTGTATAGAGGGAGGGACCAGGGTGGAAGAAGGGATGAGGAGAAGAGTGGAATGGGGGTGGGTAGTGATCAAAAGTTGGGAGAGCTGAAATCAACCAAGTAGAAACATAAAGAACTATACAAAAAAATCAACAAAACTAAGAGCTGATTCTTTGATAAAATCAGTAAGATAGATGAAACCTTAGTCAGACTAACTAAAGGGCACAGAGACAGTATCCAAATCAACAAAATCAGAAATGAAAAGGGAGACATAACAAGAGAAACTGAGGAAATATAAAATAAATCAGATCTTACTACAAAAGTGTATATTCTGGAAATCATTCTGGTGGTTCCTCAGAAAATTGGAAATAGTTCTATCTGAAGATTCAGCTATACCACTCCTGGACATATACCCAAAAGATTCACTACCATACCATAAGGGCATATGTTTTGCTATGTTCAATAGCAGCTTCATTTATAATAGCCAGAAGCTGGAAACAACACAAATGCCCCTCAACTGAAAACGGATAGAAAAAAATGTGATTCATCTACACAATGGAATACTACTATTCAGCAATCAAAAATGAGGACATCATGAGCTTTACAGGTAAATGGATGGAACTAGAAAATATCCTGAGTGAGGTAACCTAGACCCAAACGCATATGCATAGTATATACTCACTGATAAGTGAATATTAGCTAAAAAGAACAGAGTACCTAGGACACAACTCATAGACCATAGGAAGTGTAACAAGTAGAAAGGCCCAAGAGAGAACTCTTCAATACTATTTAGAAGGGGAAAGAAATAATCACAGGAGGCAGAGGGAAGGAGGGACCTGGGTGGGAGAGGGGAGGAGGAGGGGAAGAGGAAGAGAGGGCCAGGATTAGGTATGGGGGAGCAAGAGAGAAACCCAGAGGGCCAGGAGAATGAATGAAAATACGCAGCTTCAGGTATTGGGGTGTGGGGGACACCCTTTAGAAAGTGCCAGAGACCTGGGAGATGAGAGACTCTCAGGAATCAAAGGAAGTGATCTTAGAAATTTCCAACAATGGGGAGAAGGAATTCATAGAGTCCACCTCTAGTAGATAGACAGGACCTCAAGTGGAAGGACAGGGTTACTAACCCACAGTCAAAATTTCTGACCCAAAACTGTTCCTGTCTAAAAGAACTTTAGGGACAAAAATGGAGAACAGACCTAGGAAAGGAGCCTAGCATGGCTGAAAGGTCCTACCAGCAGCTGACTGAGAGGGACAAAAATAGAGAAAAGAAAAGACTGCATACGGGAGCCTAGCATGTCTGTCTTCTTAGAGGCTCTACCAGGCTCTACTGAGACAAACACAGATACTTAAACTCAACCACCGGACTGAAGTTCAAGACTCCTGTGGTTGAATTAGGGGAAGGATTGAAGAAGCTGAAGGGGAGGACAACTTTATAGGAAGACCAGCAGTCTCAACTAACTTGGACCCTAGAGAGGTTCCAGAGACTGAACCACCAACCAGGCAGCATACACAGGCTGGTCCAAAGCCCCCACACATATTCTAGAGGACTTCTTGGTCTGGCTTCAGTGGGAAAAGATGTGCCCAATCCTTGATGGAATTGAGGCCCCAGGGAAAGTCCTGGTTGGGGTGGGGGGAGCACCTTCTCAGAGATAAGGAGGAGAGGAAGTGGGATAAGGAACTGTGGGACGGGAACAGAGGAGCAATGGCTGGTATGTAAATAAATAAAATATTCAAAATGTATTTTGTTGTGTTGTACATTTATCTATAGTATGATTCATTTTAATTAACTTTTGTAAAAAGTGAGGTTTATGCTGAAGATTTGTTGTTCTTCCCTGTTTGCATGCTGATGTCTGGTTGTTGCAAAGGACATTGCTTAAAGCAAGAGTCCAATATTATTTTTGAACACAGATTTAAAAAAGAAATAACAGGATATTAGAAAATTGTATCCAATGATATGCAAAACTAATCCACAGAAACATATACAAACTGTAGGTAACTTAGTAGGTCAAAAGCATATTTATTACATTATAATTTAATTGGAAATAGTAATTAATTATACTTATGATAAAAATAGTGAAAATTTAAGTCTAAATCTAAGTAAGACTGAATGAGATAGGTATGATGAAAACTAAAAAATGCCCATGAAAAACTCACTACCTAACCAAAGATTCTGTATAGTAAAGATATTTCTTCCCAAACTGATTTACAAAAGCAATGGAAATTTTACAAAGATCCCATAAGATTTTTTGTGAGTTTTTGTATTGTTTTGTTTTGCAGATACAGACAATCTAATTGTAAAATGTATAAAATAAACAATGAGCCAGAATAGCTAAGCAAATTTTGATAGCAAAAATAAAGTTTGAGCAATCTCATTACTTTAAAAATTACTGTAAAGCTACACTTATAAGAAAATCATGGTATTGGAAAATGGATAGATAAATAGTCAAATGAAGGAGTATGAGGCCAGTTATATGCCCATATAAATATGTTTAATTGATTTAGTTATAGGTTAGTTTTCATCCTTGAATGTTTTGTTCTCCCTTCTAAGAAGGAATGAGGCATCCATATTCTGGCTTTCCTTCCTTTTGAAGCTTGATAAGGTCTATGAATTGTTTCATGGGTGTTCCAAGATTTTTGGCCTAGTATTCACCTAGCAGTAAGTGCATACCATGAGTGTTCTTTTGTGACTGGGTTACCTCACTCAGGATGATAGCTTCTAGTTCTATCCATTGGGACCACTTCACTAGGGGATCCACCCCATATGCAGCCACCAAACCCATGATGCCAAGAAGTGCTTCCTGGCAGGAGCCCGATATTGTTGCCACCTCAGAGGCTCTGCCAGAGTCATACTGATACAGAGGAAGATGCTTGCAGCTAACCATTTGACTGAACATAGGGAACCCAATGAAGAAGCCAGAGAAATGATGGAAGGAACTGAAAGGGCTTGCAACCCCATGGGAAGAACAACATTATCAACCAAGCAAACCTTCCACATCTCCCAAGGACTAAAACACCAATCAATGAGCACACATGGAGAGACCCATGGCTCCAGTTGCATATGTAGCAGAGGATAGCATTCTCTGGCATCATTGGGAGGAGAGACCTTTGGTCCAGTGAAGGCCCGTTTTTGCAGTGTAGGGTGATACCAAGGCACTGAGATGGGAGAGTGTGCTTTGGAGAGGGAGCACCTTCATGAAGGCAAGGGGAGTGAGAGGGAGGATGGGAGTGGGGAGAGAGGAGATAATATTTGAAATGTAAATACAAAGAATATCCAATAAAAAGGGGGGGGGAGAAGAAGAAAGCACCTATTGCGTTCTGGACATTTTCTTGTTTCTATACTTTACATAGATAAGAGACAAAACCAACTCTGAAGTAATAAGGCAAATGGGGGAAAATAAACTTTTTCTGCAATTTAGGCTTATAAACGGTATGTACAAAAATTCTTTAGGCATGAGGTTAAGATTATTAATCCTCCCCTAAGATTGTTAGTAATACAGATTTTCTAGAACCACAATTTATTTTTGTTTATGGGTTTTTTCTTTATTTTGTATTTTTTTCATACAATATATTTTGATCATATTCTTTCCTCTCTCTCAACTCCTCTAAGATTTTCTCTGTCTCCCAACTTTATGTTCCCCTCACTTCAAAAACAACAATGATGACAACGAAAAAAACCAAACCAAAAGTCAAAACAAACTGGACAGCCAAGGTCATATTGTCTCAAAAAACAAATAAAATAAAAAATCCAAAACCAAACACACACACACACACACACACACACACACACACACACACACACACACACACACACTCACACACACCACAATTATAGAGGCTGTTTTGTGTTGACTAACTACTCCTAAGCATGGGTACCACTTTAGAACGTCATTGATCTTCTGAGAGGCCAAACCTACTCCATCTTGGGACCAGCTTCCATCTTTAAAGAAAAAGAGCCTGAAAACTTGACCTGCAGCTGTACCCAAGATGCACGCAAGTACTAGGAAAGATCCTATGGCTTGTCCTTGGCCCATACCCCAGAATTACTCCCTAGCAGCAGTCAATCATGATTAGTCTAATTGTTTCAAGTGTACTTTCAGACCATTTGCTTCAGAGCATCCACCTGCTGGCTTACAGTAGTCATTCAATTAGACGATTGCCAGTCTAAAAACCTTCTCACTTGCTCACCATTTCCTATAAACCCTTGTTCCACTGAGGGATGGGGCTGCTTCACTCTCTTGTAATGCTGCTGTGCAGAAACTATTAAAGTTTTTCTTAATATTTTCTGAGAATGAGGAGTCAAGGCATGAGATAGTTACATTGGTTATGGTCCCACCAGGCTAGCTAAACTTAAGGTGTTGGATAGAGATATAATCTCATCTGAGGTTCAGAGTACTCTTCTAAGCTTTCTGATTTCTGGAAGAATGCATTATCTTGTAGTTGTATGACTGAGGATAAAATAACCAGTAACACATGCTTGAAGCACTAGAGTAAATAGTTATATCTGAATTTTTAAAGTTCACTTGAGGAACAAATTGCACCCAATCACAAATGTAAGATTATGGTGCAAGCTTTCAGTTAAAAAAAGTGACTATTTGGAATATCTATTGTATAATATGTTTATAATAGCTATTAATAATTTTTAATTTTAAATATAATAAAATGCCAAAATGTCAGTATCCTGAGTTACATATAAATTGTAACAGCAAAGAGTGATGGGTATGGTTAATTAATTTGATTATGGTATGTACATATATCAGATCATCATACCATATACTTTATAGATATACAATTTTCATGTGTTAATTATAATAAAGGTGGAAAACAGTAGGACTTCAAAATAGAAGATTTATGGGAAACACTTTTCTATGTATAAACTACCTTATTTAAGGAACATAGTTTCTGATAGGTGATCTAGGATTGCCTTAGCCAAACAAAATCCACAATTAGAAAGAATTATCAAGACTCAAAGGGTGAAAAAGTCTATAGAATGAACAGTTGGTTTCTTCTACAGATATATTGAAACAAAGAAAACTTATAATTAAAACAAGTTAAATGTATTTTTAGTCTTAAATATGAATTGTGCTTGTATTTTTATTTAAAATGATTGTTAAAAATACAGGAAATGAGGAAATTTGAACATTGAATTGATGTTTAAAAACATTAAGGGAATACTGTTATCTTTAGATGTGGTAATATCTTTAGCTATAATTAAGATATAGATGGCTCAGTAGTTTTAAGAGTACCTGCTATTTTTGCAAAAGGCCTGGGTTAAGTTTCTAGCACCCACATTGGGTTGCTCATAATTCCTGAAACTCTTGCTCCAAGGGGCTCCAACACCCTTTTGTGGCTTCTTGATCACACACATGTGCATACATATGTACACACACACACACACATACAATTCACACACATACAATTAAAATACTAAAGGTTAGAGAGATGACTCACTACATGGTTAAGAGCACTTACTGTTCTTTCAGAAGACTGAGATATAGTTCCCATTGCTGATATAGTAGCTCACAAATGTTTCCAACTCTGGTTCTAGGATATTTGACATTCTCTTCTGACCTCTGCTAGCACCAGACATAAAAGTGGTGTACAAGCATACAAGCAGGCAAAACATTCATACAGCTAAAATAAAAACAAGTAAATTATTAAAAATATAAAGCTTTAGAAAAGAAGTAATTAGTTTTTGATATAATATTGTGGTTATGTTTTAAAAGGTATTCTTATCCTTTACAGATACAAGTTAAAATATTTGTGAATGGGATGATAAAATCGGCTCTGTATCAAAATGAAGAATAATGAGCAGGAGGGTTCAGTGGAAATAAGACTGATAAAAACTTAGTCTTCTACTTTGAGAAGTGAAGTGTATGACAGTGCTGGTTAATGAGACAAAGAAATCAGAAAAAGAAACAAGGAAACCCAATGACCTAATGCATGTGTCATTTATCTTCAACCAGGAAGGAGAAACCAAAAATTTTAAATTTTATTTAATCTTTTTTTTTACAGTCCAGATTTTATTCCCCTCTCTGTTTACCTTCAAGCTATTCTGCATCTCATACCTCTCTCCCATCCCCAAGTCTCCACCCCACCAGACCTCCCAACTCCTTTGGGCCTCATTCTCTTGAGGGTTAGGTGCATCTTCTCTGACTGAGTCCAGACCCAGTAGTCCTCTGCTGTATAGGTGTTGGGAGCCTCATATCAGCTGGTGTATGTTGCCTGGTTGGTGGCCTAGTGTCTGAGAGATCCCGGGAATCCAGGTTAGTTGAGACTACTGGTGCTCCTACAGGGTTGCCCTCCTCCTCAGCTTCTTTCAGCTTTTCTCTAACTCAACCACAGGGGTCAGCAACTTCTGTCCATTGGTTGGACAATATCTGCACCTGACTCAGCTGCTTGTTGGGTCTTTTGGAGGGCAGTCATGATAGGTCCCATTTTGTGAGCACCCCATAGTCTCAGTAATAGTGTCAGGCTTTGGGGACTTCCCTTGAGCTGGATCCTAATTTGTGCCTGTTATTGGACCTCTTTTTCCTCAGGCTCTTATCCATTTTTGTCCCTGAAGTTCTTTCAGACAGGAACAATTATGGGTCAATTTTTGACTGTAGGATAGCAACCCCATCTCTCACTTGATGCTCTGTCTTTCTGTGGGAGGCAGGCTCTACAAGTTTCCTCTCCCCACTGTAGGGCATTTCATTTAAGGTCCCTTCATTTGAGTCCTGAGAGTCTCTGACCACCTAGGTCTCTGATACATTCTGTAGGGTCCCTCCACTTCATATCTCCCAAGGTTGCCTGTTTTCATTTTTTCTGCTGGCCCTCGGGGCTTCAGTCCTGTTCCCCCTACCCAATACCTGATCACATTCACCTCTTCCCCTCCCTTTCACCTTTCCCTCCCAGGTCCCTCCCTCCCTCTCTCCTCTTCTGATTCCTGAGAATTGAGGCATCCTCACTTGGGTTCTTCAACTTGTTAACCTTTTTGAGTTCTGTGGATTGTATCCTGGGTATTCTGTACCATTTTTTTTTTTTTTTTTTTGCTAATACCCACTAAATTAATGAGTATATAACATGCATGTATTTTTGGGTTTGAGTTACCTTACTCAGAATGATATTTTCTAGTTCCATCTATTTGCCTGCAAAACTTAGGATGTCTTCATTCTTAAGAGCTGAGTAGTTATTCCATTGTGTAATTGAACCACATTTTCTGTATCTATTCTTCTGTAGTGGGACGTCTGGGTTGTTTCCAGCTTCTGGCTAGAAACAAACAAGACTGCTATGAACATAGTGAGACATGTACCCTTGTGGTATGGTGGGGCATCTTTTGTTTATATGCCCAAGAGTGGTATAGCTGGGTTTTCAGGTAAATCTATTTTCAATTTTCTGAGAAATCTCCAGATTGATTTCCAGAGTGCTTATACCAGTTTGCAATCCCACCAGCAACTGAGAAGTGTACCTCTTTCTCTAAATCCTTGCCAACATGTGCTGTCACCTGAATTTTTGATCTTAGCCATTCTGATTGGTGTGAGGTGGAATCTCGGGGTCGTTTTGATTTGCATTTCCCCGATCACTAAGGACTTTGAACATTTCTTTAGTTGCTTCTCAGCCATTCGAAATTCCTCTGTTGTGAATTCTCGGTTTAATTCTATAACCCATTTTTTGATTGGGCTGTTTGGCTTCTTGGTGGTTAGCTTCTTGAGTTCTTTATATATTTTGGAATTAACCCTCTATTGGATGTGGGGTTAGTGAAGATTTTTTTCCAATCTGTGGGTTGCCTATTTGTCCTATTGACTATGTCCTTTTCCTTACAGAATCTTTCCAGTTTCATGAGGTCCCATTTATCAATTCTTGATCTTAGAACGTGAGCCATTGGAGTTCTATTTAGGAAATGTCCCCCAGTGCCAATGAGTTTAAGGCTCCTTTCCACTTTCTCTTCTATTAGATTCAGTGTATCTGGTCTTATGTCATGGTCCTTGATCCACTTGGACTTGAGCTTTGTGCAAGGTGACAAATATGGATCTATTTTGATTTCTCTACATACAGACTGCCAGTTGCTTTCTTTTTTCCATTGTATATTTTTGGCTTCTTTGTCAAATATCAAGTGTCTGTAAGTGTGTGGGAGAAACAAGATTTTAAAAATTTTCAGAAAATAAAAATAATTTTTAAAATCTTGAAAAGAGTATTTTTGCAAAAGCAACCTCAAACTAGACATTGAAGTTTTCTTAGTCAGTAGCCACTCAATGGTATAGCACCATTCCAAGAATCAAAATAAATATTCTGTAGCTTTCTTTTTCTTTACTCATTCAGTTCTCTCTTACATATGTTAATTATATAATAATGGGTTTCATTATGACATATTCATACATGTATATAATGTATTTGAGGGTTGATGAGATGACTCAGCTGGTAAGCATCTGCCATGAAAACCTGATAACCTGAGTTTGATCCCTGATCCTATAGTAGAAAAAAAGAACTGACTCTCAGAAATAGTCCTTTGACTTTGACATTTACATCATGCCATGCCCATGCATACACTCCCCCATACATCATAGAGACATATAATGATAATGGTGGTGGTGGTGGTAGCAGAAGTAGTAGTAATAAATAGATAGAGCTTATGTTTTATAATATACACACTATCCATTAACTTCTGTTGTACTCCTTTCACTTACAGTGATCCTCTTCTTCTGTTCTGGCTGGTCCTCTTACTATGTTAATGTTTTAATTTTCTTTTTTTTTTTTTGTGACCCCTTTTATTCTACTATGATTTCTTATAGGATCCAGACTGAATGAATATTGGCAAAAGCATGGGCTCCTTGTCAATGGTAACACCACTGAAGAAAATATGTCTCCACCTCCCAGCAACCGTTAACTGCCTATAGACAACTCAGCAAAAAAATGGAATTCTTACAAATGCCATTCTTTCTAAGGGGATGTTCTAATATTTCTGTAACATTCCAATTTTAATATATGTGTTGCCAAAGTAAGTACTCTATAGCTTAATTTTTTCTTGGACAGGGACACATTATTTTGTGACTTAAACTTTTAAAAAATTTTAAATAAAAATTAAACTGCCAAAAATTATTGGGGACTGGACAGATGGCAAAAATTATTGGGAGTTGGAGAGATGGCTCAGCAGTTAGGAGCACTGACTGCTCTTCCCAGGGTCCTGAGTTCAATTCCCAGCAACCACATGGTGGCTCACAACCATCTGTAATGGGATCTGATGCCCTGTTCTGCTGTGTCTGAAGATAGCTACAGTGTACTTATATATAATAAATAAATAAATCTTTAAAAATTATTGGATATCTACAACTATTCCTTTTGTTTATCTCAAATTAGCAATTTTATGAGCTTAAAACTGGCTCCTTTTCTGAACAAATGAATTTTGTCTCATTTTTATGACACCTTTTGAATATTTTCAGACAAGTGATCCTGCCACACTAAAATTATATTTTCAGGCTAAAATTTCTTTATTCCATTTTATCATGTATCTTGACTCCTGGATAAATTCTAGTTTACTTATGTTTTACTTAAAATTTAGGGCTCAGTATTTTTTGTTACAGCGCAAGTATATCTATTATTGAAACTCATCACTTTTACACATATCAGAGATTTAATCTGGAGCAGTTATTATTCTAATGACCCCATATAATTAACCCTTATGGTGTATAATTAAAAATAAACATATATCAGTGTTCCTATGTTTCCCCATGGAACTGTTCTAATTTATCTTTGTCCTCTAGCTACAATTTTACATAAGATATCCATAGGGCAGTTAATTTTGGAAACACATATCAGAGAAATTTGAAGTTCAGTTCTTAATTTACTTTCAATAAGCTCTCTTTATATTCCATTTTATTATACCTATTTATTCTTTCACCCCTAACTATGTGCATAGGCAATATTGAATGTCAAACCTTTAAAATGGTATGATATTGGTTAACCCTATTCATATACCTACTCTAGTTAAGTCTTAACTCTGAACCTAGAAGAAAACAGGAGAACCTTTGGTTCCCCCTCTGTTTGTGTGTCTCTCTGTGTGTATGAAATAACACAGTTATATGGACACAAGAAATACAGGTTAGGTCACACCAGCATATACTAACATGGATTTACTCATCCTAAGATCCCATTGATTATCAGGTTCTGGTGCTTTTTTAATTAGTTGTTAGAGACCCTAACACTCAGAGTTTAGATATTTTTTCCTTTAACGCTACAAGGTAAGTCTCAACTTCCACATTTCCATCTGCCTCTTGAAACTTGTAATCAGTTATACTAATGTCACACTAAAGATGGATCCACTTAAAGACAGAATGGAATCAGGACTACATTCTGCCTTGATAATATGTAGTAGGAAATAGATTATATTGCTTCTTATACAGAAAAGTTTAACAAAACATTTTGTATAATAAATTCCTACTATGATGTAATTTTTCTTCTAATCTATTATCCCAGTGAATTACATTTTCCTAATATTTAGTCACCTTAGCATCAATAACATAAAACTAACCATTGTGTTCAATTAATAGTTCATGTTGGAGTTGTGCATTTATATTTGTAAATAAGTTGAATGTGTCACAATCATGAATGACTTTGCCTTCTGTAAATGCTGTGATTATGTTATCTTCAAAGAATAAGTTAGGAAACAATCTTTTCTGTTGCTAGAAAGATTATAAAAATTAAGATCAGCTTGGTTTCCTTAAAAAATGTACTCACACCTGTAAAACTATCTTAACAAGGAATACTTTGGGTGGGGATTTTCAAAATTAGTTTTAAATTCATTAATCACAATCAAGCATCATTTAAAGTTTTGAGTGAGTCAATATTGATAAAGTTGAAGTTTCTTAGTTGTGATGAAGATACCCTCCATGTTCTTCTGAATAACTTTGTTTCTTTGATCTAATGTTAAAAAGTGTGTTAACAACCAATCAAAATTCAGAATTGTAGAGGCCGGTCCCAAGAGATATGGCTGAAAAAACAGCTCCTGCACCAAAGGCTCAGAGAACATTGCAGAAGATGAAACAAAGATTTTAACAGCAAAAGGATCAGGGAGTTTGCTTTGAGATTGTGTTTCCTAAGAATGTCAGACACTATTCCCATAAAGTCTCACTGACATGACTGCTTAAATGTAAGCTGAACAAGGATAACAGCAATAAGCATGCTAAACTGGACAGTGGAAAGCCCATGCAGACTCAGCCCTACACACAAAGAACTAGGGGCAACTAAAACATGCTGAAAGTGGGAGAAATAGTCTTCCACAGGAAAGAACACACATGGTCAGCCCTGAAAGTGTATGTACAAGTAACAGACTGAGAAGGTTTTATTTATATATTCAGGAATATGTATGAACATGCCTATATGTATGTAATAACAACTAATGAAAAATAGAACCTATAATTTTGAAAAATAAGAAGAAGGGGTTTATGGGAGGATTTGGAGGAAGAAAAAGGTAGGAGAAATGATGTATATTATAATCTCAAAAATAAAAGAAATGGGCTGGAGAAATGGCTCAGAGATTAAGAGCACTAGATGCTTTTACTGAAGTCCTGAGTTCAGTTCCCAGCAAAAACTTAGTGACTCATACCCATCTGTGATCTGGCGCCTTCTTCTGGCCCGCAGGCATATATGCAGGCAGAACACTATACATAAATATATTTTTAAAATTTTTTATTAGATACTCTCTGTATTTACATTTGAAATGTTATCCCCTTTATTCACCTCACTCTCATCCCCCCTCTACTTGTCTTCACAAAGGTGTGCTAGCTCTGAATCACTCTCTCTACCCCATTGCCTTGGCATTCCCCTACACTGGGAAAACGTACCCTCTTTTCACATTGATGCTAGACACTGCTATTCTCCGCTACTTATGCAACTGGAGCCATGGGCCTTTCAATGCATGCTCAATGGTTGGCGTTCTAGTCCATGGGTACTGTGGAGGATTTGGTTGGTCAACAATGTTGTTCTTACCATGAGGCCGCAACCCCCTTCAGCTACACACACACACACACACACACACACACACACACACACACTCACACCAGCACCCTCACTAGGATCAGTCTGATAGTTATCTGCAAGCATCCTCAGTTGTATGACTCTGGCAGAGCCCATAAGAAAGCACCCTAATCTAGTTCCTGCCAGCAAGTACCTCCCAGCATCAGCAATAGTGCTTTGGCCTTGTGATTGATTGCACATGGTGAAGATCCCCCAGTGAGGAAGCTCCTGGATGATCCCCTCTTCAATCCCTGCTCTTCCACTTGATCCTGTAACTCCTACCATGAGTGATTTGTTCCCCTTCTAAGAAGGACTGAGGCTTCCACATTTTGGTCTCCCTTCTTTTTGAGCTTCATAAGGTCTGAGAATTGTTTCTTGGGTATTCAGAGCTTTCTGGGGCTAGTATTAGCTTATCAGTGAGTGCATACCCCATGAGTGTTCTTTTGTGACTGAGTTACCTCATTCAGGATGATATTCTCCAATTTCATCCAATTACCTAGGAATTTTGTAAAGTCATTGTTTCAAATAGCTGAGTAGTACTCCATTCTGTAAATGTACTACATTTTCTGTATCCATTCCTATGTTGAAGGATATCTGAGCTCTTTACAGCTTCTGGCTGTTATAAATAAGGCTGCTATGAACATGGTGAAGCATGTGTCCATATTACATGCTGGAGCATCTTTGGGGTATATCCCAGAAGTGGAATAGCTGGGTCTTCAGGTAGGACTATGTCCAATTTTCTGAGGAACTGACAGACTGACTTCCAGAGTGGTTATACGAGCTTACAACCCCACCAAGAGTGGAGGAATGTTCCTCTTTCTCGGCATACTCGCCAGTATCTGCTGTCACCTGAGATTTTGATATTAGCCATTCTGACTGGTGTGAGGTAGAATCTCAAGTTTGTTTTGATTTGCATTTCCCTGATAACTAGGGATGTTGAGCATTTCTTTAGGTGCTTCTCTGCCATTTGATATTCCTCAGTTGAGAATTCTTTGTTTAGTTCTGTACACCATTTTTAATAGGATTGTTTGATTCTCTGGTGTCTAATTTCTTGAGTTCTTTATATATATATGATATTAGACCTCTATCAGATGTGGGATTGGTAATGATTCTTTCCCAGTCTGTTGGATGCAGTTGAGTAGAGCATTGTTCAGCTTCCATGTATGTGAGATTTTTGTTGTTATTGAAGACCAGCTTTAGTCCATGGTGATCTTATAGGATGTATGGGATTATTATGTTCTTGTATTTGTTGAGGCCTGTTTTCTGACTGACTATATGGATGGTCAATTTTAGAGAAGGTGCTCTGAGGTGCTGAGAAGAAGGTATATTCTTTTGTTTTAGGATGAAATATTCTCTAGATGTCTGTTAAATCCATTTGGTTAATAACTTCTGTTAATTTCACTGTGTCTCTGTTTAGTTTCTCCTTCTATGATATGTTCATTGATGAGAATGTGTTGTTGAAATCTCCCATTATTTTTGTGTGTTGTGCAATATATGCTTTGGGCCTTAGTAGCGTTTCTTTTTATGAATGAGGGTGCCCTTATAGTTAGAGCATTGATTTTCAGGATTGAGAGTTCATCTTGATAGATTTTTACTTTGATGAGTAAAAAGTATTCTTCCTTATCTTTTTTGATGTCTTTTGGTTGAAAATGTATTTTATTTGATATTAGCATGGCTACTTCAGCTTGTTTCTTGAGACCATTTGTTCGAATTTTTTTTCTCAGCCTTTAGTTCTGAGGTAGTGCCTTTCTTTGTTGCTGAGATGAATTTCCTCTATGCAGCAAAAAGCTGGGTCCTGTTTACATGTCCAGTCTGATAGTTTATGTTTTTTTATTGGGGAATTGAGTCCATTGATGTTAAGAGATATTCAGGAATAATGATGGTTGTTTCCTATTAATTTTGTTGTTAGAGGTAGAATTATGTTTGTGTGCCTTTCTTCTTTTGGCTTTCTTGCAAGAGGATTATTTTCTTGTTTATCCTAGGGTGAAGTTTCTCTCCTTTTGTTGGAGTCTATTATCTTTTGTAAGACTGGATTTATGGACAGATATTGTGTAAATTTGGTCTTGTCCTAGAATATCTTAGAATCTCCATTTATAGCAACTGGATATAGTAACCTGCTCTGGCATTTGGTTTCTCATAGGTTCTGTATGATATCTGTCCTGGATCATGGTTAGGGTTAGGATTAGGGTTAGCTTTCATAGTTTCTTTGAGAAGTCTGGTGTAATTCTGATTAGTCTTCCTTTATATGTTACTTGTCCTTTTCCCCTTACTGCTTTTAGTATACTTTCTCTGTTTTGAACATTTATTGTTTTGACTATTACGTGTCCAGGATGTATTTCCTTTCTGGTACAATCTATTTGGGGGTTCTGTAGGCTTCTTGTATATTTGTGGTTATAACTTTCTTTAGGATAGGGAAGTTTTCTTCTATAATTTTGTTGAAGATAATTACTGGGCCTTTCAGTTGGGAGTCTTCATTCTCTTCTACACCTATTATCCTTAGGTTTGGTCTTCTCATTGTGTCCCAAATTTCCTGAATGTTTTGAATTAGGAGCTTTTTAATTTTTACATTTTCTCTGACTGTTGTGTCAAGACTTTCTATGTTATCTTCTGCCCCTGAGATTCTCTCTTCCACCTTTTGTGTTCTGTTGGTGATGCTTGTGTCTATTTCTTCTGACTTCTTTTCTAGGTTTTCTATTATCAGGGTTGTCTTTCTTTGTGTTTTACTTATCTCCTTCTCCATTTTTAGATATTGAATGGTTTTGTTTAATTCCTTCATCTGTTTGCTTGTGTTTTCCTGTGTTTCTCTAAGGGTTTGTACTTGTTTTCTGTGTTCTTCTGTATTTCCTTAAGGGAGTTATTTATGCACTTCTCGAGGCCCTCTATCATTATCCTGAAGCACAATTTTGAGTCCAAATCTGGTTTTTCTGGTGTGTTGGGATATACACTGCTTGCTATGGTGGGAGAGCTGGGTTCTGATGTTGCCAGGTTTCTTGGTTTCTGGGGCTTAAATTCTTGTGCTTGCCACTTGCCATCTTCTTCTCTTTGATGTTAGTTGATCTTGTTGTCTCTGAATGGAGCTTGTCTCTCCTGTGTGTCTGTGGGCTGTGGGCTCTGGAGGGAAATTGGTCCTGGGTGTTCAGATCTCTATGGGCAGGCTGTGAGTTCTGATATCCATGGGCCGGCTCTAGCTCTGGGTGCAGATGGAGGCCTCTGGGCTCAGTAAGGATCTGAAGATTTCTTGAATTTCCTCAGTTTCAGTTGTTATTGCTCCACTTTACTTTCTGATTTTGTTAATTTGGATACTCTCTCTTTGCCTCTAGTTAGTCTGGCTAAGGGTTTATCATTCTTGTTAATTTTCTCAAACAACCAGCTCTTGGTTTTGTTGATTCTTTGAATAGTTCTTTTTGTTTCTATTTGGTCCATTTCTGCCCTAAGTTTGATTATTTCTTGCCTTCTATTCCTCTTGGGTGTATCTGCTTCCTTTTGTTCTAGAGCTTTCAGCTGTGCTGTCAAGTTGCTAGTGTATGCTCTCTCCAGTTTCTTTTTGGAGGCACTCAGAGCAATGAGTTTTCCTCTCAGTACTGCTTTCATTGCATCCCATAGGTTTGGGTATGTTGTGTTTTCATTTTCATTAAATTCTAGAAAATCTTTAATTTGTTTCTTTATTTCTTCCTTGACCATGCTATCATTTAATAGAGCATTGTTCAGTTTACATGTGTGTATGGGCTTTTTGTTGTCTTTGTTGTTATAAAAGACCAGCCTTAGTCCACAGTGATCTGATAGGATGCATGGGAGTATTTCAATCTTCTCATATCTATTGAGGCTTGTTTTGTGACCGATTATATGTTCAGTTTTTGAGAAGGTGCTGTGAGGTGCTGAGAAGAAGGTGTATTCTTTTGTTTTAGGGTGAAATGTTCTGTAGATGTCTATTAATTCCAATTGGTTCATAACCTCTGCTAGTTTCACTGCGTCCTTGTTCAGTTTCTTCTTCCATGATCTGTCCATTGATGAGAATAGAGTGTTGAGGTCTCTCACTATTATTGTGTTGGGCACAATGTATTTTTTGAGCTTTAGTAGGGTTTCTTTTATGAATATGGGTGCTCTTGTATTTGGAGCATATATGTTAAAGATTGAGAGTTCCTCCTAATAAATTTTCCCTGTAATGAATAAAAAGAGTCCTACCTTATCTTTTGTAATAACTTTTGGTTGAAAATATACTTTATTTGATATTAGAATGGCTTGCTTTTTGGGGCCATTTGCTTGGAAGGTTTTTTCCCAACCTTTTACTCTGAGATAGTGTCTGTCTTTGTCTCTGAGATGAGTTTCCTGTATGCAGCAAAATGCTGAATTTTGTTTATGTATCCAGTCTGATAGCCTATGTCTTTTTATTGGGGAGTTGAGTCCATTTATGTTAATAGATATCAAGGAATAGTGGTTACTGTTTCCTGCTATTTTTGCTTTTGGAGGTAGAATTGTGCCTTTGTGTCTTTCTTCTTTTGGTTTTCTTGCTTAGGTATTTTCTTGTTTTTACTAGGATGTAGTTCCCTTTGTTGCATTGGGTTTTCCACCTATAATTCATTATAGTGCTGGATTTGTGGTCAGATATTGTGTAAATTTAGTTTTGTTCTGGAATATATTGGTCTCTCCATCTATGGTGATTAAGAGTTTTGCTGGGTATAGTAGCTTGGGCTGACACTTGTGTTCTCTTAGGGTCTGCATGATGTCTGTCCAGGATCTTCTAGCTTTCATAGTCTCTGTTGAGAAGTCGGATGTAATTCTGATTGGTCTGCCTAACCCTAACTTTCATTTCTATCATTCACAAAATATTTTCAAGCTTACCAGCCCCATCTACTTTCTGTCACTATAGCTAAGTTTTCATTTGAATTCTATGAAAAATTGAGTCATATAACAAACCTTTTTGTGTGTGACTTCACACTTTGTGTTTAACAAAACCTCAGCACTCTCTTCTTTTTGTGTATTAGTGATTCATTCTTTCTTATTACTGTGTGGTGTTTCATTGTATAGACTTAATATCATGTGTTTATTAATTTTTCGGTTAATTAATAATTTTGTTTCTTTTCCAAGTGAGTTTTAATATAGTATATTAATTTCTCATGGCAAATGACAAAATAATTGGCATAAAAATATAAGCAATTAAGGGGAGATAATTTATTTTAACTCATAATTTTAGAGATTTCAGTTTACAGTTCTTTGCACTGTTGACTTTATAAAAGGCTTGTTCACATTTTGACCCATTTTTATTGTTTTTCTAACTATTATCATTATTATTAGTATTTTCTAGAGTCACTTGTATATTCTACATATAAATCTTATGTTAATTATAAGTTTTACAGGTGTTTTCTTCATGTGTTACTTTTGTCTTAATTTCCAGAGTACTTATTTTTTAAATTATTTTTTGAAATCATATTTATATCATTTTCTCCTTCATTTTCAAATACATGATATTGGGTAACCAAATGTATTTTTATCTGGGTAAGACTATATATCTCCCATTCTTAGTATTTCTTAGTTGTCTGCTATTCTTTGTGTAAGGTTGAGGCCTAGTATCAAAGTTATAAATATGGATAAGTTTCAGTTTATCACTGTTTTTATCTTTTATGGATTATGTTTTGTTTGTATCCTAAGATATCTTTACTTTTCTAAAAGTTAAAACTTTCTATCTCATGTTTTGTTATTGTTCATTTCATTTTTTTATGCACGAAGTGTAATGTTCATTGAGTTTTCTTATTTTTTTAAAATTTATATATAAACATCCAGTTATTCCAATACCAACTGCTGTAAAGGTTTTTTTTTCCATTCAATTTTCATTCCACCTTTATAAAAAGGAAAATCAGCTAACCTTAAATGTGTGAGCTTCTTTCTAGATTGTCTGTTATGTTTAATTTACTATGTGACTATAATCCAGATCTGTTTTATAAATATTTTAGCTAAGTATATTATATATTAAATACAAGTACTATCAATAAAAGTTATTAATAAGTATGAGATATGAAAATTAACCAACACAGTCTTAGAAAAATTGGGACATTATGTCTCCATTCAAATAATCATTTTTTATTTTAAAGAGACATTTTAAAATAATTTTTATTGGATATTCTCTGTATTTACATCTCAAATGTTATCTCCTTCCCTCCCCTCCCATCCCTCCCCTCCCTCTTGCTTCCATGAAGATACTCCCACTTCCAACCACCCACTCCCACCTCAGTGCCTTAGCATTTCCCTACATTGGGAAAATGAGTCCTCACAAAACCAAAGGCATCTTCTCCAATTGATGCCAGACAATGTCATCCTCTGCTACATATGTAACTGGAGTCATAGGTCTCTCCATTTGTACCCATTGGTTGATGTTTTAGTCCCTGGAAGCTCTGAGGGGTTTGGTTGGTTGATAATGTTGTTCTTCCCATGAGGTTGCAAACCCTTTCAGCTCCTTCAGTCCTTTCTCTAGCTCTTTCATTGGGGTCCCCATATTCAGTCCAATGGTTAGTTGCAAGCATCCTCATTTGTATCTGTATGACTCTGGCAGAGCCTCTGAGGAGACATCCGTATCTGGCTCCTGCCAGTAAGCACTTCTTGGCATCAGCAGTAGTGCTTGAGTTTGGTGGCTGCATATGGGGTGCATCCCCAAGTGAGGCAGCCTCTAAATGATCTTTTCTTCAGTCCCTGTTCCACTATTTGTCCCTGTATTTCCTCCCATGAGCATTTTGTTCACTCCTCTAAGAATGAGTGAAGTATCCACATTTTGGTCCTCCTTCTTTTTGAGCTTCCTAAGGTCTGTGAATTGTTTCTTGGGTATTGTGAGATAGTAGACTACAGTAATTAAGAGCACAGAATCTTTGGTGTCCTAATTCCTTGGCTAAAGAACAGACACAGAAAGATTAAGTAACTTGACAATGACTTCATAACACATCTTTTGGATAAAACTCATTAGTACTAGATTTTTCCAATTTCATAGTCTCATGTGTTGTTATGCTTTTCTTCTGATTATAAATTCACTGTTTACTTAGAATACTTATACTGATTTAGATACTTCAGGTATTCTCTAACCTCTTATTTAATGGTTCAATTATTTAATAATCGTACTTTATTATTCTCCATTTTAATCTCTATAATGTTCATATAAATTATTTATTTTTAGTAAGTTTTTGAGAATTTAATACATTGTATTTTGATAATCTTCATCTTCCTCCTCTATCTTTTTCCAGATTCACCTGCCAATCCATATTACCCAACTTTTGAGTCCTCATTTTTTGGAAAACATATCAAGTCTTGTTAGTGCTGCCTATATACTCTTATATGTGTGGCTATCAATTGGGGCCAGGGCTACACACTTAAAGCTAATTCTCCCGCTTTTGGCAGTTATTAATTATCAAAAGTCTCCCCAGCTAGTGGTAGAACTTTATGCTCTTCTCCCTTGGGTTTCATGCAGTCTAGACTACCCTTAAACTCTCAGTGTAGCCTTAAACTCCCAATTTTCCACCTTTACCTCCAAGTGTTGAGATTACAGGCTATAAGAAACATTGTTAAAGAATATTTGAGTTTCTTCCTACTTTTAACAACCATGGCTAATAACACAATTTTGATTCTTTTCTTAAAACTGCAGATCATACCTTGTTTTTACATCCTGCTCATCTACTACTTTATGGAGCTCAATTAAGATTTTTATGTCAATTATAGTTAGGAAAAACATTTATTTGGTACTGAAACTATTAGTAAGGAATATTGAGAGTAATGTGTTTCAAAAAAGCCACAAACCAATAAAACACAGCATTTAAATAACGTCTTAAAGAAATGAAAGTGACCTTCTTTTGAAATTTCTAGTATCTGTTATGGATAGAATAGCAATGTGTATGGATATCCTATTCTGGGTCTCTTGAATTTATAAAAATGTCTTTCCTAATTCCAAGGTATTCCATGAGTAGTAGATCCCTAGATAATGTGTTTTCCCAGTCAGCCATATCAAAGCAAAACAACACCAACAAAACCTTTCCTTACTTCTTACCTTCTTAGCAGAAGCTCCTTTGTGGGTAGTTTTCCTTCCTGGCTTTCCATGGCTACTATTTTTCTGAAAAGACATTTTTACTCCTTCCCTGTTGGGATTCAGACTGAGGTGCCTATTTTACATATCAAAGCCTACAAGGTGGCCTCCAGGTTCTCCCAGCATCCCCCCTATCTTTACTTGAGGTTTTGCTGGCACACCCCACTTCTACCCTAAACTTTCTAGCTCAGGGTCTGGGTTTTCCCTTCCCCAGAAGCTCTTCCCTACACAATCCAGAGTCTTTGGTCTCCTCCCTTCTCCACTACACTCCTTTTTTCTTTACTTCCTCCCCCTCTCTTTCCATTATCTCTCTCCACTATCTTTACTCATTCCACTTCTGCTTCTTTCTATTCTCTCTCTCTCTCTCTCTCTCTCTCTCTCTCTCTCTCTCTCTCTCTCTCTCTCTCCAAATAAATCCACCTTTATGATTTAATTTGACTTGAATGAACTTATTTCTTCCGTGCATAATTTATCACCTTCAAACCCAGACCAGACTAACCTCTAGAATAAGATCTATGAGTTCCATAGAATTCTTGGTTTAGCCTAAGGCTAATGCTGTGGTTGCATGAGATAGGCAATTTACTGCATTTGTATTTTTAATCTATCAATTCTTAATCCATCAAAAAGAAATATAATCCTCAAGTTATAAATGTAATTGCCAGTGAAGCCAAGTTCAGTTTTAATACACATATAATTTATGCAAGGGTTTACTATTGATTCATGTTATTTGATAGCTACATCAGACAAATGATTATTTATTCTACACCATATGACTATGGCTACTATTGAATACTATATATTTCACTGTCACTGTCACTGTGTATTTCAAATGTTCTCATCACGGATGGTTTTAAATGCTTAAAGTAATGGCTAAGTTAGTTGGTTCAAACTTGATCATTACTGTATTCAAAGCCATAACATCCTTTGCATATAAATATGTACAATTAAAATTTATCAAAATGTAATAAAAATTCTGTTTTAGAGATTCTATATCACATCTGTGTTATGTATTAATTCCCACAAAGATAATATTCCTTCACATTTGTATTGAAAAATATATAACAAATTGCTTCTGCTTATTGATTCTTACAAACTCTCTAGACTTTTTTTAACCTTCATTTTACAGATGAAGAAAGCAAAGCAAAAAGAGCATGGGATAAAGAGAGAAGCAGCATCAAGACAAAAGTTCTGGCCTAGATACATGCAGACCTGTGTTCCTGTGCTTCTTAGTTGCTAACTCTCTATGTGGTTATGACTAAATCACATTCCATCCTAGACCTCTCTATCTGCGTTTACAGAATGTGGTGACTTGGCTTCTTCAAATCTGTTTACATATTATAATCACCTGGGAGTTTTAAAATACATACCTCAACCCACCTCCAAATATTTTGATTTTAACTGGTCTCAGGATATTGTGACTTCCATAACACTACAATGATTTAGAAGAAACTAATTCAGGGAAACCACAAAGCCAGTCTAGTATTTCTCTGTAAAGGGAGGAAGAAAAACCTTGTAATTTAGAGTATGAGGAAGTGCTCAAGGTCTCTTCTCTTCTCTCTCTCTCTCTCTCTCTCTCTCTCTCTCTCTCTCTCTCTCTGTGTGTGTGTGTGTGTGTGTGTGCTGTGTGTGTGTGTGCTGTGTGTGTGTGTGTGTGTGTGTGTGTGTGTGTGTGTGTATGTCTAGGCATGTAAGTATATATACTCTCATTCCAGTTGAAGAACTATAGGGATTTGAAAAGAGTATTTATAAAAGGATTTGAAAAGTTAACAAATTAAAAGAATATATATTATGTTGTTAATTTTTAAAAGCTCAGTTTTTCTATCTGGATCCATGTTTAACATTTTTTTTTTATTTTCTTCTTCTTCTTCTTCTTCTTCTTCTTCTTCTTCTTCTTCTTCTTCTTCTTCTTCTTCTTCTTCTTCTTCTTCTTCTTCTTCCCTTCTCATCCTCCTCCTCCACCTCCTCTTTTACATTTCTTCTATTCTTTTCCTTCTTACAATATGGTTTATGTATTACAATGGGTTTTGGGTCATTCTTCTTAAAGGGGGTGTTAATTTTCATTGGAAGAAAGCAATTGAGAAAAATGGAATAAAATTATCATAAAGATGAATGGGTTTTTCATTGGATTTCTTTTGCAGCACTTTTGTCAGCATGGTGGTAAACTTCAAAGGTAAAGATTAAAGCTTGGTCATAGAAAAAGGGCCAGTCAGACCATCTGCCACCAGGAACAGAGGAGATCCAGGAAGACAGGCCTGGTGAGAAGGCATTCCGACTACCCGGGGTGCAGAGAGTGAGCCCACCCCCTTGTTTGGTTCAGGGAACCAGTAACCTGGCATCAGGCTATTCTCAGCCAGAGGATTTGAGTGCAGAACGGGCACTCAGACCATCTGCCACCATGAAGAGAGGAGATCCAGGGACATAGGCTTGGTGAGAAGGTATTCCGAGTAGCCGGGTAGCAGGAGATTCAGGGACACAGGGCAGGTACAAAGGAGAGGCAAGAACCAATCATGGACAACTAGACCACTTATAATCACAGAAAACAACATGGCTAGAGGAAAGCGAAAGAACTTAGCCCAGGGAAACCAAGACAACCTGGCAACACCAGAACCCACCTCTCCCATCACAGCAAAAAGCAGAATGCCAAACACTCCAGACAAAGAAAACTCAGACCTGAAATTGTACCTCAAGGTGATGATAGAGATCCTTAAACAGGAATGGGAGGAAAAGCATAAAGAATTAGAAGCTTTTAAAGAGGAAACAGGAAAAACACTCAAAGAACTCAAAGAACTAGAGGAAAACAGAAAAAAATAGACAAAGGAATGGAAGAAGGAATTTAAAACGGAAATGGAAACAATAAAGAAAACACTAAAAGAGACAACCATAGAGGTAGAAAACCAAAAAAAAAAAAAAAAAAAAAAAAAAAAAAAAAAAAAAAAAATCAGGAGTCACAGATGCAAGCATTTCCAACAGACTACAAAAGAATCTCGGGGGCCGAAGACAACATTGAAAAAACATAGACAAAACAATCAGAGAAGATGCAAAAGCCAAAAAGCTCCTAACCCAAAATGTCCAGGAGATCAAGGACACAATGAGAAGACCGAACCAAAACATAACAGGAATAGAAGAGGGTGAAGAATATCAACTAAGAGGTACAGTAAATATCTTCAACTTAATCATACAAGAAAACTTCCCTACCCTTAAGAATGAGATGACCATGACCATAAAAGAAGCCTACAGAACTCCAAATAGGTTGGACCAGAAAAGAAATTCCTCCCGACACATAATAGTCAAAACACCAAGTGCCCAAAGTAAAGAAAGAATACTAAAAGCAGTAAGGGGAAAAGGCCATGTAACATATAAAGGCAGAACAATCAGAATCACACCCGATTTCTCAACAGAGACTATGAAAGCTAGAAGATCCTGGACAGACATCATGCAGACCCTAAGAGAACACAGTGCCAGCCCAAGCTGCTATACCCAGCAGAACTCTCAATCACCATAGATGGACAGAATAAGATATTCCAAGACAAAACTAAACAATATCTGACCACAAACCCAGCACTACAACGAACTATAGAGGGAAAACCCAATACAACGAGGAAAACTACATCCTAATAAAAACAAGAAAACTCCTAAGCAAGAAAAACAACAGAAGAGAGACATACAGGCACAATTCAAACTCCAAAAAAAAAAAAAAAAACAAAAAAAACAAAAAAAAAAACCAAAAAAAACAAAAAAACAGAAAACAGCAACCACTATTCCTTGATAAATGTTAACATAAATGGATTGAATTCCCAAATAACAATATATAGGCTATCAGACTGGATACATAAACAAAATCCAGCATTTTGCTTCATACAGGAAACTAATCTCTGAGAGAAAGACAGACACTATCTCAGAGTAAAAGGGTGGGAAAAAAACTTCTAAGCAAATGGCCCTAAGAAGCAAGCTGGAGTGGCCATTCTAATATCAAATAAAGTAGATTTTCAACCAAAAGTTATCAAAAAAGATAAGGAAGGACACTTTTTACTCATTAGAGGGGAAATTGTCAGGAGGAACTCTCAATCCTTAACATATATGCTCCAAATACAAAAGCACCCATATTCATAAAAGAAACCCTACTAAAGCTCAAAAAATACATTGCACCCAACACAATAATAGTGGGAGACCTCAATACCCCACTCTCACCAACGGACAGATCATGGAAACAAAAACTGAACAAGGACACTGTAAAACTAGCAGAGGTTATGAAACAACAGGAATTAACAGATATCTTGATAACATATCATCCTAAAACAAAAGAATACACCATCTTCTCAACACCTCATGGCACCTTCTTGAAAATTGACCACATAATTGGTCACAAAACGAGCCTCAATAGATATAAGAAGATTGAAATACTCCCATGTATCCTTTCAGATCACCATGGACTAAGGCTGGTCTTTAATAACAACAAAGACAACAAAAAGCAAATATACACATGGAAACTAAACAGTGCTGTATGAAACTATAGCAGGTCAATAAAGAAATAAGGAAAGAAATCAAGGATTTTCTAGAATTCAATGAAAATGAAAACACAACATACCCAAACCTATGGGATGCAATGAAAGCAGTACTGAGAGGAAAACTAATAGCACTGAGTGCTTCCAAAAAGAAACTGGAGAGAGCTTACATCAGCAACCTGACAGCACAGCTAAAAGCCTTAGAACAAAAGGAAGCAGATACACCTAAGAGGAATAGAAAGCAAGAAATAATCAAACTTAGGGCAGAAATAGAACAAATAGAAACTAAAAGAACCATTCAAAGAATCAACAAAACCAAGAGCTGGTTGTTTGAGAAAAATTAACAAAATCGACAAACCCTTAGCCAGACTAACTAGAGGGCAAAGAGAGAGTATCCAAATTAACAAAATCAGAAAAGAAAGTGTAGAAAGAACAACTGAAACTGAGGAAATTCAAGAAATCATCATATCCTAATACAAAAGCCTGTACTCAACAAAGCTGGAAAATCTGGAAAAAATGGATGAATTCCTATACAGGTACAAGATACTAAAGTTAACCCAGGAGCAGGTAAACCCTCTAAATAATCTCATCACACCTAAAGAAAAAGAAGCGGCCATCAAAAGCCTCCCACCCAAAAAACGCCCAAGTCTAGATGAGTTTAGGGCAGAATTTTATCAGACGTTTATTGATGACATAATACCAGTACTCTCCAAACTATTCCACAAAATAGAATCAGATGGAACACTACCTAACTCATTTTTTGAGTCTACAATAACCCTCATTCCTAAATCACACAAAGACCCTACAAGGAAAGAGAACTTCAGACCAATCTCACTTATGAACATTGATGAAAAAACACTCAACAAAATCCTTGAAAACCAAATCCAAGAACACATCAAAATGAACATTCACCATGATCAAGTAGGCTCTATCCCTGGGATGCAGGGATGGTTTAATATAAGGAAATCCATCAATGTAATCCACCATATAAACAAACTCAAAGAAAAAAAAAACCATATGGTCATCTCACTAGATGCTGAGTAAGCCTTGGACACAATTCAATACCCCTTTATTTTAAAAGGCTTGGAAAGAACAGGAATCCAAGGCCCATACCTAAACATAATGAAAGCAATATACAGCAAACCAACAGCCAACATCAAACTTAATGTTGGCAAACTGGAAGCAATCCCACTAAAATCAGGGACTCGACAAGGTTGCCCACTCTCCCCCTACCTATTCAACATAGTAGTGGAAACCCTGGCCAGAGCTATTAGACAGCAAAAGAAAATCAAAGGGATACAAATTGGAAAGGAAGAAGTAAAAACATCACTATTTGCCGATGACATGATAGGGTACTTAAGTGACCCCACAAATTCCACCAGAGAACTCCTAAAGCTGATAAACAAGTTCAGCAAAGTGGCTGGATATAAAATTAACTCAAACAAATCCATAGCCTTTCTCTACTCAAAGGACAAACATGTGGAGAAAGAAATTAGGGAAAAGATACCCATCACCATAGTCACAAAAAATATGAAATACCTTGGTGTGACTCTAAGCAAGTGAAGTACCTGTATGACAAGAACTTTAAATCTCTAAAGGAGGAAATAGAGGAAGATCTCAGAAAATGGAAATATCTCCCATGCTCATGGATTGGAAGGATCAACATTGTAACCCAACAACAAGAAAACATCTGTGGGAGTCATTATCCCGACCTCAAGCTATATTACATGGCAATTTTGCTAAAAACTGCATGGTACTGGTACAGAAATGGGCACGTGGATCAATGGAATAGAATAGAAGATCCAGAAATGAGCCCTCACATATATGGTCACCTGATTTTTGATAAAGTAGGTGTAAACATTCAATGGAAAAAGGACAGCCTATTCAAAAAATGATGTTGGTCCAACTGGCACACAGCATACAGAAGAATGAAAATAGACCCTTTCCTATCTCCTAGTACAAAGCCCAAGTGCAAGTGGATCAAAGATCTCCAGGTTAAACCAGGTACAATGAAACTATTAGATGAAAAATTAGGGAAAACCTTAGAACACATAGGCACAGGAGAAAATTTCCTGAACAAACACCAATGGCTCAAGCTCTAAGGTCATAGATTGACAACTGTGACTTAATGAGATTGCAAAATTTTATTAAGGCTAAGGACACTGTCAAAAAAAAAAAAAAAAACAAAACGGCAGCCAACAGAGTGGGAGAAGATCTTTACCAACCTCTCATCAGATAGAGACCTAATATCCAAGATATACAAATAAATCAAGAAGCTAGACACCAGAGAACCAAACAACTTCTTAAAAACCGGGAACAGAGCTAAACAAAAAGTTCTCAATTGAGGAATATCAAATGGCCGAGAAACATCTAAGGAAGTGCCCGACATCCTTACCCATCAGGGAATCGGAAATCATAACAGTGCTGAGATTCTACCTCACACCAGTCAGTTTGGCCAAGATCAAAAATTCAGATGACAGCAGATGCTGGCAGGATGTGGAGAAAGAGGAACACTTCTCCACTGTTGGTGGGGTTGTAAACTTGTACAACCACTCTGGAAATCAGTCTGGTGGTTCCTCAGAAAATTGGACATAGTACTACCTGAAGACCCAGTTATTCCACTTCTGGGCATATACCCCAGAAACAATCCAACATACAGCAAAGACGTATGCACCACAATGTTCATCTCAGCTCTATTTATAGTAGCCAGAAGCTGGAAAGAACACAGATGTCCTTCAGTAGATGAATGGATACAAAAATTGTGGTACATTTACACAATGGAGTACTACTCAGCTATCAGAAACAATGACTTTATGAAATTCGTAAATAAATGGATCCATCTAGAGAATATCATCCTGAGTGAGGTAACCCAGTCACGAAAGAACAGACATAATATGCAGTCACTGATAATTGGATACTAACCCCAGAAAGCTCTGAACACCCCAGAAACAACTCTCGGACTGTGTGAAGTTCAAGAAAAAAGAAAAGAAAAGAAAAGAAAAAAACATTAAGCTTACTCCTTACACACCAAGAAAACTTTGACTAATTCCAGATTACATCCTGTTTTACACGTACTTTATGCTCATTGTAACTAGTAAGATCTTAATGCATACTATCAAACCTTAAAAAAAAAAAAGCCAAGCAATGACAAAAATGTTTTCGTATATTCTTATGCAAAAATGCTTAAAATTTGTACATTTAACTTTGTTTTTTTTTAAATAAAGTTCTTCAATAAAAAAAGAAAGAAAAAGGGTCAAGAGATTAATTTATTCTCTGTAGTTTAGCCTTTAGCAAATAGGTGCAAAATGATTTCTCAGGGTACATACACACTCCACCCCAGCTTTATTAAGGTGTTTGGACATACATGTGGCTTGCTTTAAAGTTCTTTATTAATAAAGCAGGGTATTTGCCTATCTGGCTATGTATATTTATTTTTCTTAGTACCCTGTCACAAAGGGGTTAGTTAAGTTTTCCAGGACTTGAAGCTTTCAGATCTTTGTTATCAGTATTTTTTTTTTTTACCATCAGTGATTTATTAACATGATTACTATCTGGCCAAAAGGATTTTCTGATAGTTGAAGAATGACAACTTGAGGACATATTCCTTTTCAGGAGACTGACTAACAAATATATCTGAACGAAATCACATAAAACTTGGATTTCAGTACAGCAAGATCTTGAACAATAAGCAGCACCATTTTCATAATACCCTTCCTTATCGTATCCATCTTGGCCTTTGAAAATAACAAGGCATCCTGACCTTTGCAAGCAACAGTATAGGGTGAAAATAGGGACACAGGCCTAGATTAGGATAGAGGGGTCAAAGATTGTAGTCTAGTTAAGCCTTATCAAACCTTAGTTCAGAAGTTCAAAAGACATACTGATGACCATAAATGATTCACACTAAATGATCAAAGAAAATTAAGTGAAGATTTGGAGTTTTAGAATTTTGGTTACATTCACAGCTAATAAAAAGCTTGGACAATTTTTTTAAATCTGAACAACTAGGAGTTTGAAATTGGTGTTAGAAATAACAAAGAGTGCAAAGGTATATGTTTGTCTTTTCCAATATATATTGGAGTACAGGTGTAAAACTGACAGTTGGGCATTTAAAGAGGTGTTGAAGGAAGTAGTTCATACATGAGAAATATTCTGATTTATCATGCAAATGATACTCAAAGAAAATATACCTAAAGGATACTTGAATATATAGAAGTGATGGGGAGAAAGGATCTAACAAAGAACACACAGAAGGAGCAATTAGTGAAATAAGAGGAAACCAAGAAAAGAATAATATTATAAAGTCAAAACAATGAGCATGCTTTGTTTTGTACATTTGTATTGTAGATGTACTATAGTCAGGTGCTCAGATGGGTCAGATATGATAAAGACTATGAAGTAACCTGGACTTTGTAAAGTAGATGTAATTGGTAGAACAGTTTTATCAGATCATTTTGAGTAATAACCTAATGTATTCATTCATGTATTTTTTCAGAATTCTCTTATATGTTTATTACACAAAGAAGCAAGGATTAAATTAGTACAATGCATTGTGTGCTTTTCTTATTGATAAAAATGAAAGCATATCAATGAAATGTTTTTAGCAAATTCATTGATTTTATGCACACACAGTCTACAGAATGCAAGGAACTATTATGTATCAGAATAAAAGATAATATAACTCTTAAGATGTGTCTGATATCTTAACTAGGTGACAGAAATATTTTTAAAGTCTACTGACTTGATTTACATGATTCCCTCAAAGGCCCATGTGTTAATGTCTTGGTCACCCTCTTGTGGTATTAATGTGGGGTGGTAGAAACATTTTTGTGGTGCTAGAAATGGAACTCAAAGATTTTTGTATGTTAAGCAAGCACTCTATAACTGAGCTCCATGCTAATATCTAGAATCTTTCAGAGATGTGGCATAAAAAGAGGACTTTCAAATACTTGGGCATGCCTTTGAAGGAACAGTTTGGACAACAGTCCTTTCCTCTTTCTCTGTGTTTATCATCCACTAAGAGGCAAATCACTGCATTCCTTTCTTCTTTAATATTTGAATATCTTAGATATTGTGTTATGGTGATAAAGTTGACAAATATACCAGTCAAGAAATTTACTTTTCTGTTTCAAAAATACCTAATTTAATCAATTTTGCTGAATTTATTACCCCTTTCCTGCTATTATACTTACTAACCTAAATGAATATATGTATACTCATGCTTGTATTATTTGAGTAGTTCACAAACTGAAGTACAATTCTATGCTAAAAATAATGATATTTTGAAACTTCAACTCCTTTAGTTGAATTATGGACTTTATGTTCAGGTTAGGAAAAAAAGACCTTTAAAACAAATCATTTGTGAGCATAGTATAGCCCTTTGTACTTTAGAGACAGTAGATTGTCTATAACTCACTTTAAAATAATATGATTAAAACCAGGCATAGTGGCACACACCTTTAATTCCAACACTTAGAAAGCTGAGGCATGTAGATCTCTATAAGTTTGAGGCCAGCCTGGTCTACATAATGGGTTCTAAGACAGCTAATATATGGTAAGACACAATCTCAAAATAAAGGAATTTGTTAAAAAAATAAGCACCAGTCTAGCAGCACCATAAATCTATAACACTTCATACCCACACATACGCCTTGCTTTCTATAGTAGAATAACAGCATCTCTTCATTGCTGTCAAATTGCATGCCACATATATATGGACAGCCACATGTATACTACCCAGTATCACAGAGGAATTGCTATAACATAAGAATATATGTGTGTATATATAACATGATAAGAGCTAGCAGATAAATGCCTCCCCTAAAATGAGATGTATAGAGATGTAGTAATTTCATATGGCCTGTTATAAAAGATTGAGAAATTACCTTGTCATGAAATAGGTTATTCTAACTCAGTGTTACTATATTTAATAGTTGCTATCCATAACTCATCATGATTGTCCTCATTTTTGTTTATATGGATTGTACATCAGCTTTAGCTTCAAGTTCTATTTTCTAGAAAACCTAAGTTAAGATACCTGAAAATTTTTAAATGAAAATAACTCTGTATTCAAGTCAGAAATTTGTAATGCCAACATTTTTGGAAATGATACAACTGAAGTATATCTGTAATTGTTGCTTTGTTCTTAACATAGGATCATGTTTATTTTAACTAAGGTAATAAATGGAGTGTAATTAAGAGAAGAACTAATCACCATTGAGACTTGTTACTCTGCAATGATTTACACTGTACTTCAAATTTTTATAACCAACTCTGGAACATGGACTTGAGAGCAAAGCACTTAGGTTCAAATCTTGGTTACACATCTAACAAGTTACTTAATAATTCTGTACTTCATTTTCTCATATGTAAAATGAAGAAGGGAATAGTACCTATATCATGAAGTTACTCTGAGGATGAAGTGAGACAATATAGTTATTGTTAAATATAGACAATATACTATCATACTTACCACATAGCAGTACATAAAGATGAACTATATTTATTATAGCTATTATGATAAAAGAAGAATGAGCTTAAATTAAAAGAAAACTTTCAGCTAATGGTATAGAACACATATTAAGGCACTGATATGTGGAAAGTAGTAGAATTAGGTGTAAAATGAGTTAACTGAAATTAACTGAATGAGTTTCCTAATTACCAAATAGGAAACACCCATCTATACATTCCTGTTTATGCTGTACATATCACAAAGCAGAGAATAATGAAAACAAAGCCACTCTGAATGATTTAGAGTTATTTTGTATATATTTTAAATATACATGTGCAATACATTAAAATATATAGAGATGTGTGATTATATATTTACATATATATACATATCTATATGAAACCACAGAAGGGATTTATATGCACACTCACATGTCTGTGTGCATACCTCAACAGGACCCATCTCTATGTAAACCAGATGCAGTCCATATCAGGCCAACTTGGACATAAGTAAAAGCCCTGACTCGGCAGTAGATTGCATTCAAGAACCCTTCAGTTTCTTCTACCAAGTATAAGGCCATTTAAAAATACACTGAGAAGAACTCCTCTGGGTATATGGCAGAGCCCAGGGCACTTCTGGCAGTGCACAATTTGCCTGAGTAAGGACTGCAAGGTTGAAATATCAAGGAGCTATTAATAAGGGGCTTGAAACTAATAAGCAAGCATCCATAGTGTAACTTTAGCTCCAGAACAATGCACTAGTGTCAGAGAATCCTTAGATATCTAGACTCTAAGCAAATTTTGGACAAAAGCAGCGAGAAGTGTGTGTTGCTACTCATCACCATCCAGTGTTACCAAGATAACTGAGTATAGCTTTTAGGGGTAGATAAGTTTGAAGTACAATTAGGCATATTTTTAAAGATTAAACACAGATTACTTAAAGTTAAATGATTTTAAAGCAACATAAGAGGTTACAGGTATTCAGGTATTGGTTTAGGGTTTATAAATGTTCCAAGAAGCCTAACCTTATATATGGCACCATTTGCAGCAATATCATTAACAATATTAATAATCATCATAACATATTTATATATACAAAAATAGGACAAAGCAATTCTACAAGAGGAGATGTAAGTGGTGGTATGTGGCTGTGTGCAACCCAATGTCAATACATCTCAGGAAGTTTCATAGCCAATAAAGACTTTGTGGTATATATTTCTGCAGTATATATCCAATAAAGGGACATGGAATTCCCTTTCTTCCTCCTGTGCATGATTATGCACTTCTCCTCACTTCACCCTGCAGCACACATCCATGCATACTTTAAAAGAGATGATACATAGAGTCTGGAAGTCTTAAACTAAGTTGGAGCACCTTGATTTCAAGCAAGTGCCCCCAATATCTGTATTCCTTGATAAATTTTGAGTTTACTTACAGAGGGAAACTATATAATTCTCATGTCTCTTAGTAGCAGTCTTTTGCACCCTGCCATCACCATTGCAGCCTTTTCCTTATTGACAAGGGTTCGTAGCACAGGCTCTTTGTACATTTTATAAGGGGAGTCACTTCTTTGCATTACATATCTTTCATCTCAGTTGTTCACTGTTGCTGAAATCTAGGTTCTTAGGCAGCTACCATTGCACACAAAGCCAGGAGGGAGCACAGTGTGTGCAGCAAAGTGTAGATGCAATGGCAAAGATACAACTTTGTTAGGGTATCTTTATGTTTTCCCCCACATTTGAGCTTCTACAGGGTGACAGAATCAAAGGTGATGTCCACTGGGGGCAGCTTCAATACCCAGTAGTTAATTAACTACTTACTTTTCATTGCAGAAAGACCACTACACTAACTTATGGTTTCTGAAAAGTAATTGGAAGGGAATCACTTTCTGGAATTGTTAACAGAGTCCTAAGAAAAAGTTCAATGAGCCAATACATTGAAGGGGAGGAACAATGAAGTAAGAGTCAGAAGGCCCAAGTTCTTGTCAAATTCTGTTATCAATTCTAGTATGTGGCCTTGAGCAATTCCCTTCCTATTCACAGACCTTAGTTTTCCCATCTGTAAAATTACAACATTGAACTAGACTAATATTTAAGAATCCTTCCAGCTCTAAAATTTTATGACTTTTAACATCCATTATTAAGGCCTGAGCCATGCAGTCTCAGGGCAGTTAACTTCTAAGAGAGAACATACCTCTGTAATATCCTTTGCTTTGTTCATTTAGCTATAAAGCACGTCTGCCTTTGGCACTTGGGTCAGACATACAAAGTTATGAGCATCCTGATTTACTATCCTACTCAGCATGCTAGTAGAATCTGTCAGTACTATAAGTTGGTTATCAAGAAAAGGAGAAAAAAAAAAACACTCCAACTAATTGAATTTGGAAATGTAGGAGAGCCTCATATGCTCACAAACAGGTTGGTGTAGTTGTGAGTACATACAAACATTGGGATACCGACTATTGCTAGCAATCAGTTCAATAAAATAATCCATTTCCTTTAATACAATTTAGTAAATAGTATAGCATAGCAAAGTTTGGCATCTAAGAAAACACCTATGGAAAAAACACACGTTTGAATGTGTCAGAGAAAAAGAAGCAGGAAGAGAGAAACAAATAGTATCAAACAAAATAAAACTGTAAACAGATTAGTCTTAGAAAGCAGAATAATAGAAAGGTGGGAAATAAAGAAATGTAGCAAAGTAAAAGGAGAGGCTGAAAAAGAACATCAGGATAATGAAAGAAGAGACAAGATAGAAAGGAAGAAGAGGGTAAGGAAGGGAAGGACAGAGGGGGGGATTCATAGTCCCTGGAAGGTTGAACACTGTTCCACATGCACCTGTGATGACCATCTAAAAAGAAAGTCTTCAAAGGCACTGTGGAAAGCAGAGTGACAATCAGAGCCTGCACCGAGAGGCATTACCTTGGGGAGCCCCTAAACCTCCACGTTGCTGGCTCTGTTAGTCCTCAGTATCCAAACCTCATGCCCATATATCACCTGAATTTGCCATGACAGCCATAAAAGCTGAGCAGGCCGGGTGTCAGAAGATTTAAGAGTGGGATAGATAGATACTGTGAAAAGGAGCAAGGCATCCTGCACTAGGATATACTTTGCCATTCTCCTGAGGCCGCAGGAACAAAAGAGGTGAGGTCCTAACTTTGGCTAGTTTATTATCTCACACCCTCCCCCAAACATGAGGCCTATGCATTACTGAAAAGGGTCAGAAGGAGAACACTCTGGATCCATCTTGTAGGAAGGTCATACAGACTTCTCCTGGGCCTTGGGGAAAGGTGAACTACTAGAAGAGATTTTTCTGCACACAGTGTTGGTGTGCCTCTTACAGCGGCAGCCTGGTCGACGGAAGCTATCATAGCCCTGCTGGCACAGATGGAGGCATCCACGGGTAGGCAGGTAGCAGCACAGGCAGGGTAAGAAGAGGGAGATGAGACTCATGGCCGCCCAGCGAATAAAACAAGAGCTAGGCCCACAGGAGCAGGGCTCATCAGCACAGTTGTCTTCATCATCAGTGGAGCAGTGGTAGAAGAGGCCCTTGACACAGCAGAGGCAAGTGCCATAATCAAGGAGGCTCTCAGCAGAGCAAAGGCAACGCTGGTTGCACATCCAGCAGGAGGGCAGAGGGCGAACCGCTGTGCAGGGGATACACTTGCAGCGCCCACATTCCTCACAGATAAAGAGGTGATCACTGGGATGCCCTACAGATTGCTCAGCTTCTCCCTTCAGAGCACCATCGACCTTTGGGTGGGCCCCTGCTCCAGGCTGGGTTCTGATGATGGACTGGCCTGAAGGAGAGGGTGTAATGCTGGCCAAGAGCCTTTGATCAGAGGCAGTGGTGCTTTGGGACATTGAGCTGGCAATGCTAGATTGGCTTAGATGCTGAGGCAGGGGCTGCAGCTGATGGCACTGGCTGATACTGCGTGGGAGAGCAGTAGGCATGGTAGCCAGGGACCAATCAGACTTGTGGGTTTGCACAATAAGGGAAGGGCTGGAAAGAGCTTGTTTACAGGGTGCTGGAGGCCGTTCCACATAATCATTGCTAGCATGAGTAGAACGCAGCTGTTCAATAGGCAGAATTTGTTGGAGCTCATCTATCGCTGTGGCATCCATTTTGCCGAGATTTTTGAGCTCTCAGTGATTTGAGGTCAGAGTGGCACTTGTGGTGATTTAAAAAAAAAAAAAAAAAAAGAGCCCTTGTAGTTAAATAGACCTCAAAGCATATCAGAAAATCCTAAGAGAAAAGAAACACAAACAATGTATGAGAGCATGCAAGTCACAAGTTTAGGGAAACCAAGAAAAAGTTAGAACTTAGCACCACTTCATCTTTCAAATGCTGTATTGTAGGTTTCATGTAATACTTTTTTCCTTTTTTATTATTTTTTATTTATTATATACTCTGTATTTACATTTGAAATGTTATTCCCTTTGCCCACCCCACTCCCCTTCCCCCTATGCTTGTCTTCACTATGGTGCACTAGCTCCCAATTACCCTCTTCACCCCATTGCCTTGGCATTCCCCTGCATTGGGAAACCATGCCCTCCCTAGAACAAAGTTCTCTTCTCACATTGATGCCAGACACTGCTATTCTCTGCTACATATGCAACTGGAGCCATGGCCCTCTTAGTGTGTGCTTGATGGTTGGTGTTCTATTCCATGAAATCATGCGATACTTTTATTTTGTAAGTGAACTCACTCATTTTCAAAACAATATGGTCATTCTATCCAAAGGATAAATCAACTTGGGAGCAAATATTAGATAATTCTTTTTTTTTTATTCTATTTTGTGGCTAATCTAAGTTTTGAGCATCTGAATTCTAATAAATATAGAGCCAAATGTTAAAAACAAAGGACATTTCCTAAAGCAATATTGAAGCAATAGAGGAAACCTCAAAGGTCTACCAAGAAAAGCTGCTCATGTGTGTACATAGACAGGTATATATTCAACTGTTCTCCTGCCTCAGCCTCCTAAGTAGCTGGAAGTATAGTTATGCATTACCACACTCAGCTTCCAGAATCAAACATTTTAAAATATACAACATTGGTTGTGTAGTGACAACTACATCAAACTACAATACAAAACCTGAACTATTTTAAACATCACCATAACTATACAATTGCATTTACCAAACAAATACTGCACAGACTGCTTTCCTCTACTTTACACCAAAAATGGCTTTTGTAAATAGATGTTCTTATGCTATATTTGAGCTTAGTTGAACATTAGAAAATATATTCTTACAGTTCCATTGTGCCACAAATGGTTGTGTAGTCCTTCTCCTGAAGGCCTTGATATAGGTAGAATCAACAAATGGTGACCATGCAGAAAATATTTTACAAGTAGTAGACTTCTGTACCTAGAAGACTGAATATTCAAAAAGGAAATGGAAACATGAATCAATGAGACAATGTGGAACATCAGAACACAAAGATCATTAACATGAATACAGTACAAATTTGAAATCTGTCAGATTTTAAATATCCTCAGAATGAACAAATTACTTTTACTGCTATATAATTTGGATAGATTAAATAAATAATAAATAAAAATGAACAAAGAACAGAAAACAGTATATGTTTAGGATTCTATAATAAAGCAAGCAACACTGAAATAAGCCCAAAGTGAAATAATAACAGAAAAAAATAATGATACAGTTCAGAAAGAGTTCAGCAGCTAATAATGGCTATACTTTAGAGGCTTTTGAGGCTATATTCTCACATAAATCTGATTAGCTAAACTTACATCTGCTTAAAAATTAAATAAACATAATGGATGCACCATGACTCAATTATGTTTTATACTTTTGTCAAATCATTTGCTTTCTTTTGGCCTCACTTTCACTACCTATATAATTATAGAGATGGTCCAGATTTCCAAGGATACTACCTTGTAATGGTCTATATATCTATAGCTATGTAATTTAATCATTCTTTTCATCCACATCATCTACATTTCCAGGTTCTTGAGGGTAAGTTGGGCAAAGTGTCCCCTGTTTATTTGGAAAATTCAAAAACAAAAATAGACCCAATTTCTTGCACTTAATATCCTTGCAACCTTCGACCCACAGCTTTACTGAATCTTTATACATAGTTTTAGCATTGGAAATAAATAGACAATATTCATTGGACATCTGCATAAACAAGAACATACTGTTTATCTGGGTTGTAGAATATGTGTTAATGTAGAAGCTTTGGGCTATGAAAAGTATTTGACAAAATTATAAGAAATGGGATTATGTTACTCATCAAATACAGGATGGGTGGAGTGATTCAAATCTTGTATGCTTTAAATATAGCAACATCTACTGGATATAGTTAGATATATCAATTTCTAAAATACATGGAAAATGTCAAGAAGTAGTTACATGAGATAATCATATTATATTCCTAAAACAGGATTATAGTGAAGTCACTGAATACTCAGAGGCATGCCCACAAAGTTGAAAGCTAAACTTGATAGAATCTAGGTCATAATATAAACAACTTAGAATCAATAATAAAAAATATCTAAGGGGGCTTTTGTCTGGTACCAGTAGGTCACATGGTGTTTAGGTTAAAAGGTATCTTAAAATAGTGGTTAGACTTTTTGAGAATAAGAGTTTTTGTTGAATGATTAAAGAATTCTACAATAATGAAGCATTGTTGACCTCAGTTAAGGGGGCTGACAGTATAAAATCAGTTTCTTCCTGTTCTTAAGTTTTTTAATTAAAATGGATTCTGAGATCTAATGTGGGCAGTTAGGATCATAGTAATACTGGAGTTTGGTGTAGTAATTAAAGTCTGGATGACAATAAACTATTTTGATATTCTGGCCCCGCTGAATCAATCTAGCTAAGAAAGATAAACTGAAACAATAGGCACATTCTACAGCAGAAGGTAAGGGGGGAATGTTAAAAACAAATAAGCAAGATACTACTTGTAGACTAGATGAGAAACTACCACTGCATGCATGTTTATTATTCAGGAGCCTACCCATTAAAAAGCCATTCTTTGTGAGCAGCAACACTTAATATACTACTTGTGGTCAATTTGCTATTTTGATAAATGACAAAGAATATACATATCACACATTACTAAATAGCAGTCAATGTGGTTATGAGTCTTGGCTATATAGTGATGGAATCTAGTGATTTTTGTCACGTAGTACCTCTGCAGTAATGAATGATGCATTGTAACCCACCCCTGTCAATCTTGCTGGCCAGGTGCTCATAGCTTTCTGAATAGTTTTTCTATAGCCACGAAATTTGCTATATTGGACCCAAACAGAAATTTCCTTTCTTATTTAGGGACTAGGAAGTTAAACCTATTCATGAAATGGTAATGATTATTAATGAAAGAAAATGTTTTTTTTTTCTCTCTAAAACCTCCAATCTGCCATGTTGAGACAAAACAAGAACTTTTCTGCCCAAAGCTCTTATACACTGATGCCTTAAGACATTTCTGAATTCTATGACAATTTTTTTTGATAGAGTGTGATTCAATGTTGTTTTTTAAAAAAACTGGGAGAAGAAAGAAGGAAGGACTGACTGCTATTTTCTCCCACTCTTACAGGCTCAATGATGTTTTATACCGTACTGTGTAATGGCTGTGAGGTGTGTTTTTTTTCCCCTCTGTACTCTGCTGTTATATACACTTGTTCTCAGAATAACTGAAAGCAAACATAGGGGGAATTTCTGTGATGGCTTTATGTTTTCTTAGTTCTACTATTCCGAAGTCTGCTCTCTAAAAAATCCTTCTCTGTGCAAAAGCATTTGCATCTCTATCAAAGCACACACCTCTTACAAATACCAAGTTGTATATAGTTTACATTACTGACCTCTCTGTTACTGACGGGGCCTCCCTCCTACCGCATACATCTTGCTAGAGCTGCCAGGTCCTCACCACATTTAACTCTTAACTCGTCACATTACTACACCAATCCTATTCATTACTTTAATAGTTTCATTAAGACTTATATAGTTTATTTTAAGCCCCTGAGACTTGCATTTTTAAGAACTTGACATTATTAAAGATATAGGTGCTTTAGTGATGAGTAATGTAAAGAAAAATTATAACACCAAACACATTCATAAGCTTCTAATGGTGAGGAAAATTCTAAGGAGTTAGTTATTCATTTAACACACTAGAATCTTTTTTATAAGCCCCAAATTCTTTTCTACAGCTTGGGTAATGGTCTTAATGTTAGCTTTACTTTGTTGTGTTACTATAGGCAAGTGACCTCTCTATTTCTTCATCTGAAAATGGAGATATATATATGTAGAATTTTAAAGGCCATTTTGCTCTGTTCTAAATTCTGTGCTGGGTTTTGGCTGCATATTTAAGTATCAAATTCTTTCATGAAGAAGTGGTCTCATTTCTTTACAATCCTTTGCTTCCTTACTACTTAATTTTGAATAAATACCTCTAGATCCAAGTCACTCAGATCACTAGATTATGTTTCACAGCTACAGACATAAAAACAGAACTCAGAGAAACAAAAGGTCTAGAAATTTACAATAAAGTCTCACTACATATTAGAATAAAAAAGACAAGGGTATACTTGACTGCTAGTCTATGTCTTATTTCTATTTATGTATGCAGATTACTTGTTGAGAACATGCTTTAATATATTATATACTCCAATGCATATGATAACATGTGAAGAAAGGCAACAATAATTTGCATTTCAAAATGTAATTTAGTACAAGCTTCAAGATTTGTTTTCTGATCATTGAACTTGATTTGTAGCTTTCGTAGGTGAGTAATAATTAGATGTGTGTAAGGAAGTGTACTGTAAATCATTGCCCTAGGACCTAGCAAGTGTCTTTTGACTTAGATATCTGTACAGGTTCTTATTTTGGACAAAATTCCCATATTCCACATAAAGATATGTACACATATCCCCAGGCATGAATCCAGAAATTTCTAAATCATTGCTCTGACTCAATGTAAGTGGGGGGTTATGCCGTGTCAGCTTGCGCCATTTCTTCCCAAGGCAAGATGATGTGATGAAATCCGAATGATGCACAGCCCAGACTTGTGAGCCAATAGCAGACTAGCCCCTTGCTGACAAGGATGCCTGCTGGGCAGCCAGACTGGCCTCAGCAGGGCTCTTCCTACGTCCTCACCTTGGGTGGTTAGGCTGCGCTGTAAGGGGCTTAGGTAAGCACCAAAATGCATTAAAGGGCAACAGACTATATATTAAATTGACATTTGGATAAAAAGGGTTCATACTGAATTTCTATTTTGATTTCCAGTATGGATAATTTCTATAAGAGCTGATTCATTTAAATGTCATTTTAAGGGTTTTCATTTTATTTTACCCAGGCGCTTTCGTGTGTGTGTGTGTGTGTGTGTGTGTGTGTGTGTGTGTGCGCGTACACACACACACACACACACACACACACACACACACACACCGCAGGCTGGAATGAATGGCAATCTGTGCATTGCATAGAAGGAATTCTGAAGTCTTTAAGAGCTAATCCCCGTGGCTTACCTTGAGAAAATGGTTTATCCATGCCGAGAAAAGCAGAAGAACTAATGCTGGATCTGGCTCAAAGGATCTCTTCTGAGTCTTTAGGTTTCTTCACCTCTCTTCGGAAAGTCTGAATGAAAACTCCTTTAGTGGAAGGAAAGATAAAACAGAGATAGTTCTGTCTTGGTCCCTCCGACACAGCAGGAAATGGGGGGGGGGAGAGAGAGAGAGAGAGAGAGAGAGAGAGAGAGAGAGAGAGAGAGAGAGAGAGAGAGAGAGAGAGAGGAGGGGTGGAGGGAGGGAGGGAGGGAGGGAGGAGAGAGAGAGAGAGAGAGAGAGAGAGAGAGAGAGAGAGAGAGAGAGAGAGAGAGAGAGAGAGAGCAAAAAATAAAAAAGGCGGTGTGTGTGTGTCTGTGTGTGTGTGTGTGTGCGCAGGGAGTGAAAATCAGACCTGTAGTGGCAGACACACCGTACAGATTTTACATGCAGAGCTGAATCTTGATGCACGTATTCCCCAAAGAAAGCTTAGCTGGGTAAGTTCACCTCCTCCTCTTTCTCCTCCTCTTCTTTCTCCTCCTCTTTTTTCTCCACCTCCTTCGCTTTCTCCTCCCCCTCCTCCCCCGCCTCTTACTCCTCCCCCTTCTCCTCCTCCAGTTTCTTTCCCCCCTCCTCCTCCAATATTTTCCTTCCCCCTTCTCTTCCCCTCCCCCTCCTCTTCTCCCTTTCCTCTTTCCTTACTTACTCCCCCACCTCCCTTTGGCCCCCACCTCTACCTCCGCCTCCGTCTCTTCCAATCTGTCAGAAGAACCGAAGCAGCAGAAACTGCAGTTGTAGACACAGGGTATCTCAACGGAGCAATAGATACCGCTAGTGGTGTGATTATTTATACAGCTCTGGGTGTGTTGGTATATGATCTGCTGCAGTACGTGTGTAGGGTGAAATTGCACTGTGTGTTCAGCTCAGCTAGCTGGCTGTTTTGTGAATGCAGATTGTTTTTGGAGGTCTTGTGAATGGGTTATAGGGGAGGATGGGAAGGGATTTATTGCTCCTTGCTATAATTTCTTTTTCTCCCCCTCTCTGTGTCGTGGCTTTCCCGGAGCTATAGCTCTTAATGCTTGGCTAAGTGGCGTCATCCAGCTGAAATTGAATCGATCCATTAGAACTCCCCATAGGAATCTCTGTATCCGGTCCCTGGGTAATGACTGAAACAAAATTTAAAGGGAAGAGGGGTTGCAGGGGTGGATAAGAATTTTAAGGGGGGCTTATTTAAATATCTTTACCAATCACAAGGCACTCAACATTTGCTGATTATCTGTAGCTGCAATCTGATAAAGATTGAGCTTCTCCTTTAAGGCCCCCCCCACCTCTTTTCCTCATTCATTCCCACTTTTTTTCAGCACTAATGATTGTCCATCCATCATCCTCTGGGAAACCATTACCCAACCTACATTCCTTTTCTTCCTTCAGTGTGTCATAGATTTAACAACAAATATTTATTAAGTGCCTTCCTTTGTGCTAGGTGTTTTGGATTCCTGCCTTTATAGAGCCTCCTTGGGACTGTCCAAGTTATGAAAATAAAGCAACAAAGCAACCTTAATTTACTCTTAGAAAGACAGATATTTTTGTAAATTCTCTTCAGCCCATTATTTAGTTTAATAAGAAGGGAGATGTCTTCCTTCTCACACCCAGAAAGAAGCATTAGAATAAAATCAAGCCTCATGTTTAAAATAAAAATTTCAGTCCTGCTTCAGTGGCAGAAACTTGGCTGTCAACATTCTTAGAATGCTTTAGTTACCTCATCTATAAAATTAAGACGGCAAATGGTGACAGTTCAAACTAAAACCAACTTGTGAGTATGGAAACTCAGATTCTTAATTTTACTTTAATTCATTGTGTGACCTTTGCAATTTACTACCTCTCTAGAGCCCTAATGTCTACATTAACACAAGGAAATATGACTTAGTAATTGACCTGTCTAGCTTTGTCATATTATTTGCACCCTTTCAGAAGTAATAGAACAACAAAAACTTTAAAAATGTATGTGTTTCTGCATGTGCTCTGTGAAAGTTCTCCATTTTTTCTGTTGATATTTCATATGTATGTATAACATTTATGTACATATATAACTTATAAGCAAATCTAAATGTGCTTTTTTTCCAATTGGAATTACCAGTCAAAAGATTTTCTTATATAATTTCTTCTCTTTTATGGTTAAATCCTTGAAACTGTAGGTTTATGTGCAGGTAAAACATTTGTAAAATATTCACTTAATAACAATTGTATATCAACTATGTGCTAAACACTACTAGCTAGATCCAGGGCAACAAACCAATATTCACAATTTTGGCTTCTCAATTTAGGAGTTATGTATCTGACTTTGGAAAGTTCAATTACCCCTCCTCCCTGAGTCTATTTCTTAAAATCACTCTGCCCTCCAAATATTTCCCTTACTACTCTAAAAGTGATCTCTCAATTGTAATTTTACAATAAACTAATCACATCTTTAAACACTTTATAATAACTGATTGCTCAGATCACTTCTTTTATGACAGTTAACTCAAAGAGATTTTAAAGGTCTATGTCTAAACATTATACAGCCTAAAAATGATAAGACATGATTAAAGCATCATAGAGGTTATAAAAGCAGTGATGGACTCACAAAAAATTAGTATCTGGGAAACAAAAAAGCCTGAATAGGCATACATAAGTCACATGAAGGGTACATATAGAAAGTAATTGTTAAGAGCCAACTAGCACTTGGGGTTCTGAGAATAACACATAAACTGTCTTATGTAAGAGATATATTGAAAATAGGAGCAAAATGTGTAATGTTGGCGAATAACTTGAATGACAGGCAGAATAATTTAGACTTAATGTTTTAGAAATCAGAAATAAAATATTGAACAAAGTAATAAAGTACAAAAATAAACTATGTCAAGAAAGAAGAGGTAGGTGGGATGGGGCTAGTGAGATGGCTCAGCAGGTCAAAGTGCTTGTTGTCAAGCCTGATGGCCTGAGTTCAAATTCCAGAACCCACATGGTAGGAGAAAACTAACTCTTACAAATTGTCTTCTAAACACACACACACACACACACACACACACACACACACACACAGAGAGAGAGAGAGAGAGAGAGAGAGAGAGAGAGAGAGAGAGAGAGAACAGAGAAATAATGTAAAATTAAAATTAAAGAAAGACTCACAGGACACACAATACATTGGTTATGAAGATATTTGAATTAGGTCAGCTAATTTAGAAATTTAGAACACCCTGCAGAAAATTTAAACAACAAAAAAAATTGGTAAGGGTTAGGTTAGGGAATTGACAGTGAAAATGGCAAGTAAGGATGGTATAACAGTAACAATATCATATGGAGAAATAAGAAGGTAAAAATAAGCTTAAAACAATGTTTGGGCTAGAAAAAACTTTATAAACTGTATTATCAAACATCATTATAAAATTGCACTCAAAATCCCAAACTCCTTGCTTATCCTTGTTCTTTTGCATTAATCTATGGAATCTTATTCTACCTTAAAGATCACTTCAAATATGATGTCCTATACAACATTTTCAATATCTTATCATTTGTATTTTTGAACTTTCATAACAGAGGAGTATACTTTCAAGGAATTTATCAATATTTAAAAGATTTATTTTATTTTTACATGTGTCTAGGCTGAGTTTTGAATTTCCTCTGCTATCAAGGATGACTTTGAACTCCTGATCATGCTGCCTCTACCACTTGAGTTCTGGAAGTTACAGGCATAGGCCATCATGCCATTTATATGCTGTAAATCAAGGGCTTCATTGCATTCTAAGCAAGCTCTCTACTAAGAGCTATATTTTCCAGCCAGGTATTTATTACTTCTATTTTGTACTGTAATAGTTTATGTATGTCTTATCTTTACAACTAAGATTAGCTCATTGAATATTCAACCATGTGTCCCTAAGGTATTTTTAATTGTGATTATTGTGATTTTACTGTGTTTTTGAAATAAAAGATAAAATGGGAAGCAGAGCCAGCAAAAGAACCCAGGTTTTCTGATGCTTGGGCCAACATTGTTTACACTGTACAACAGAAGACACAAAAGATGCTAAGATCTTTGAGTTATTTTAGGAAAATATAGAATTGAAGTGATCATGGGATGTCTTAAAGTGAGAACATTTAGAACAGCCTTAATAATATGGGACTAAATTTTGAAAGAAAATCCAGAACACAGAAATTTAGGTCCTGTTAACATGGAAGAAATCATTGGATTTTTAAAAAAATGAATAAAACTTCTGAAATACAGGAGAGTAATATAAAGGATTGTATATCATGTAGAAAGTTAGAGGGCAAAAAGATAAAGAATCAGTACAGAAACCAAATAGCAAATTATCATATGTTGGAAAGAGATCAGGACAGCAGTGTTATAGTATTTCAATAAATACATGAAATTAGGAGAAATGTTTAAAATATCTGTTTTAATTTAACCTTTATAGGCTGTACTCACTATAGGTAAGTAATTGAACAAAAGTTTGTGGTAGAGCAGAAACTTGAACATCAATAGGTTGAGAGAAAACAAAAAAAGTTTAGCATGGTTATATGATTTCATCAACACAGGGAAGCTAGTGAATTGTGAAATAAAAGGAAGGAATTAGTGGGAAAAAAGAGATGAATAGGGGGTTTAAAGTGTTTGTTAGAGCTAAATTCCAATGGAATTTGCAAAGATTGACATTCTGAACCAAAGCATGTTGTGTACTTTAGAGCAAAGGATAGTCACAAGCTTTGCCTTTGTTACATTTTAAAGCAAAGGACATCCACAAGCTTTATTCTTGTTATAATTTTACCTGGAATTACACTGCTGAAAAGAGGGACTTAAGCACCTGAAGCCTGGATAAGACTATGACAACTAAGAAGTCTCCCATAGCTTGATCCAGGTGAATTCCAAGGGTCACAGAACATAACTATGTAGCTAAGCTGTTCTAGAGAAGGCGTTAGAGTCAGATCTATGTCTATGACCTGTTCCATTAATTAGTAGCTGTGTGATGTTTGGCTTAGTTACTTAAGACTTCTGACTCTCACATTATCCACTTGTGAAACTGAGACATTAATTTGTTAAAAAACTGAGTAACTTGAAATGGTATAAATAGAAAGTAATATAAGCACTCAATAAATGGTAAATATTACTATGATTCTTATTTTATGAGAGGCTAACTTCATACACTATGGAGATTCAACTCAAAATGGCATACTCTCAAGATAGTGGCATGTGGAACAGTCATATATATTATTCCAGTGACCACAATGCATGCAGAATATAATATTCTTATAAGAGAAGTATTCTATAAATGGTAATTGTAGAAAAAAAAGAAGTAAATATACAAAACTAGCAAACTTACTTCCATTTTTCTCTTTGTCATACTTTAATACAACTTAAATATTTTATTATTTTTCTTTTTTTAAAGATTTATTTATTTTATTTCATATATGTGAGTACACTGTTGCTCTCTTAAGACACACCAGAAGAGGGTATCAGATTCTGTAACAGATGGTTGTGAGCCACCATGTGGTTGCTGGGATTTGAACTCGGGACCTCTGGAAGAGCAGTCAGTGCTCTTAACTGCTGAGCCAGCTCTCCAGCCCTTATTATTTTTCTTAAGTAAAGAATGAGATCCTTGATTAAGCAATCAGCAAACATACTAAGAGACAAATTTGTACCAGGTTTGAGAACTGGGATGGAAATTAAAGTATAATGAGAAATAAAATAGTTATATGTATTAATTTTTAATTTTGAGATAGAATCATACTATGTAGTTCTGTTAGATCTGATACTTGTTATGTAGCTTGAGGTAGCTTTGAACTCATGACAATACTTCTTTCTCAGCCTCTCAAGTTGTTGGGATTACAGGAATGTATCACTTTGTCCAGCTAAATTATATATTAGTATAAACATATTATTACACAATTATATGGTATTAATTAAAATATAAGCAACAGATGTGTATCTTTTTATCTTTTTCTTATATTGGATTTTAAAAATTTTACATTTCAAGTGTTATCCCATTTCCCTGTTTCTCCTCTAGAATTCTCCTCTCCTATCCCCCTCCCCCTGCATCTATGAGAGTGTTTCACTACCCACCCACTACCTCCTACCTCCCTGCCCTGGCATTTCCCTACACAGGGGCAAGAAGTCTTCATATATGTTGGAGCAGCTTTTGGGTATATGCCTAGGAGTAGTATAGCTGGGTCGTAAGGTAGCACTATGTCCAATTATCTGAGGAACCTCCAGACTTATTTCTGGAGTGGTTTTACCAGCTTGCAATCCCACCAACAGTGGAGGAGTGTTCCTCTTTCTCCACATCCTCTACAGCATCTGCTGTCACCTGAGATTTGATATTAGTCATTCTGATTGGTGTGAGGTGAAATCTCATGGTTGTTTTGATTTGCATTTCCATGATGACTAAGGATGTTGAATTTCTTTTGGTGCTTCTCAGCAATTTGATATTCCTCAGTTGAGAATTCTTTGTTTAGCTTTGCCCCCCATTTTTAAATAAGGCTATTTGAATCTCTGGAGTCTAACTTCATGAGTTCATTGTGTATGTTAGATATTAACCCTCTATTGGATATATGTGGAATTGGTAAAGACTTTTCTCAATCTGTTTGTTTCCATTCTGTCCTTAGCATTACAGAAACTTTGTAATTTTATGAGGTCCCACTTGTTTATTCTTGATCTTAGAGCATAAGCCATTGGTGTCCTGTTCAGGAAATTCCCCCCTGTGCCTATGTGTTCAAGGCTCTGCTCTACTTTCTCTTTAATTAGTTTTAGTATATCTGGTTTTATGTGGAGGTCCTTGATCCATTTGGATTTGAGATTTTTACAAGGAGATTAGAATGGATTGATTTGCATTCTTCTACATGGTGACTGCCAGTTGAACCAGCACCATTTGTTGAAAATACTGTCTTTTTCCACTGGACTTTTTTGCTCATTTGTCAAAGATCAAGAAATCATAGGTATGTGCATTCATTTCTGGGTCTTCAATTCTATTCCATTAGTCTACCTTCCTATTTCTGTACCAATATCATGCAGCTTTTATCATGATTACTCTGTAATGCAGCTTGTGCTCAGGGATGCTGATTCATCAGAATTTCTTTTATTGTTGTGAATACTTATCACTATCCTGTTTTTTCGTTATTTGAAATGAATTCTCAAATTGGTCTTTATAATTCTATGAATAATTGAATTGGAATTCAATAGCTTATTCTATGGATATCATAATTTAGTAGTAAAGATAGAAAATAAATAAGTATATTAAAGGATATCAAGTGTTTTGGAAAGAAATGAAAGATATACATTTAATCTACTATTGGGATTAAAGATAAAATTTAAATATAAATTTGAAAAGGATTGATCATTAAAAACACCAGTTACTCTTACAAAGGACCCAATTTATTCCAGCATCTTCATGGCAGACCTCAACTCTTCTTTTACACCAGTTTCAGAAGATCTGGTTATGTTTTCTGATCTCCACCAAAGACAAACTTGTTTATAATAGAGAATTCTATTATCTTTATACATACAGTGCCTGATCATGATTATTTTAGATGCTGTATTAGACTATGATATAACGTTGGCTCTAAATAAGCTCACTATATTCTCAGAATATAGATGAGACATGCATTGTGGTCACTTGTAGAGAAATTTTCTGCTTCTAACTGCTATATAGGGTATTTCAATATAGTTCGATAAAACAAATGTTTAAAACTTTTATACAGAGGTTAAGAGCACTGACTGCTCTTCCAAAGGCCCTGAGTTCAATTCCCAGCAACCACATGGTGGCTCACAACCATCTGTAATGGGGGATCTGATGCCCTCTTCTGGTGTGTCTAAAGACAGCTACAGTGTACTCATATACATGAAATAATAAATCTTTAAAAAATCTTACCTACTTAATATCAGATAATATGCTTGATGTGATAGATGCAGTGATGAATGTAGCAGAATATGCTGTTATAAAGCACCAACACATACTGTTTGAATGAACTGACTAATGGTCTTATTATTATTCATATCATACAATAATCAGCATGTAAAAATATAAACTGTAATATGTCAATGATCCAGAATTAGGCATGAATATGGCCTTAATAATTGTAAGAATAGTATAGACAAAGAAAAGTTAGTGACAAGTATATAAAGTAGTACAAAGGAGACTTAGTGACTTACCAACATCAAAAGTTGCACATGATTCTTGAATGAATCATTCTTTTTATCACTTCTAGTCAACTAAAAACACTAGTCTCCTTGCCTGAAACATTGGAAACTTCCAGATGTGGTTCATATTTCCTAACTGAACTCTAGACTCACATATCTAACTTTATATTAGATATTGACATCCATTACTTTTATTTCTCTTGACATTTTGGTTGTGGATCTAGCTTTTAATGCGTGAGCCAGCTAAGGTGGGAGTGGGTGGTTGGGAGAGGGAACATCTTCATGGAAGCAAGGGGAGGGGGAGGAAGAATGAAAGAGGGGTGAAAGGGATAACATTTGAAATGTAAATATATAAAATATCCAATAAAATTAATAAAAAAACTAAAAAGAACATGTGGGGAATTGCTATTTTATATATGGTAGTAATAAAAAGTTTCCCTCATTGGATGAAATTTATCTGTCTTAAAAGAAAAACCCTGGGATAGCAAGGACTTGGGGTATAACCCAGTAATATGGGTCTACCATAGAAATCAAGTAAGTAAACAATCAAAGCAGGAGAGAAAGGCATTTGGTTGGGGGGATGCCATTTCATTTATCATAGGTAGACCTTAGTAATGCAAATTACTATGTCCAGCATTGTGAAAAGATTAGCTTTTTTATTCTTATAGTGGAAGGAGTGAAAAGTAACTGGTAGCATATAAGAAGCAGTAAAGGTTACATAATTTGGAGTCCTGAAGTGATGGTAAAGATTTTACATTTTATTGAAAATGATATGAGAATGTTTTGTGTTGATCAGTGATAAAATTTGAACTATAATTTTGTAATGATATCTTTAGATGCTCTATGGAATATATATTTAAGAGATGGGCTTGGGTTGGAAGCAGGCAAACAAATAGGAAGCTATTGAAGGAGTCTAAAGTAGTAAGAGTGGATATGAAACAGGTTATTGTGCAAATATTTTGGTGTAAAATAATTCCAGAGTAATATTATTTAACTTATAGCTGCATAAAAGTATTTTTCCTGTTACTTTGGTTCCTTGTATCTGTCAACATGGCTGCATATTTCTGTTACTAAAGTTACAATGTTTAAACATTGTAGTTAAACAAAATTATAAGAGAAACTATGGTATGGTTTTGTAAAAGTTTTAGGAACAATTACAAAAGATTGTTTTAGAAATTATTATTAAAAATTTCTGCAGCCAGGTGATGGTGGTCCATGCCTTTAATCCCAGGACTTGAGAGACAGAGGCAAACAGATCTCTGTGAGTTCAAGACCAGTTTGGTCTACAGAATGAGTTCCAGGACAGCCAGGGTTACACACAAAAACCCTGTCTCAAACAAAAAACAAACAAACAAACAAACAAACAAACAAACATTTTGTAAGCTTTTCTGATTAGCAATGTATAGATTTCACTTAATGTGTTGACATTTGTTAATGCTTTTTTATAAAAAAAAGTGGAAAAGTAGTATTATACAGCCTAAGAAGGATATATACGTAATAATAAATAATGGAAAAGAAGTCATGAATTTGAAAGAGGGCAAAGAGATATATGAGAGGGTTTGGAGAGAAAAGAGGGAAGGGAGATTTGATGTAATTATAATCTCAAAATAATAGAAAAATTAAGTAGAAATTGGGAATAATAAGAACACAGAATTGAGGGGTTAGAGAGATGACTCAGTGGTTATGAAAACTAGCTGCTCTTCAGAAGACCCAGGTTCAATTTCCAGCACCTACACAGCAACTCACAACTGTGTGTAACTCCAGTTCCAGGGGATCTGACATTCTCACACAGAAATACCTGTATACAAAACACCAATGAACATAAAAATAAATTGAAAAATTAAGAGAGCTACAGAATTTAAAAGCAAAATTCTGGTTCGTTTTTAGTCAGAAAATAGTCCTTAATATACTTAGTTTTAAATATTTAATCATTAAAAATACTTATTTTTAGTCTTTAAAAGTAATAATTTCTAGTCCTGTTTTCTCCAATTTCAGTTAAAAGCTTCACCTATAATTTCCCAACATTATGTGTGTGTGTATGCGTGCATCTAAATAAACCACAGTTCTCATGTCTTTTCAAAGGGAAAGATATTAAATTTGTTCTTACTGGAAAGAAATACTTTCTCATTTCTAATTTTCTTTACATGCAATTTTGTTCAGATAGCCCAAATCATGAATAATCTTTCTTTAACTAATATATCCTGTCTTGGACCTTTGTGTGTGTGTCCTACATAAACTCACTATGTTCTACAGAGATGACATCTCCATAGGCCTGATCTCCATGACGCTTTCAGGATGTTTTAAATATATATTTATTATATTATTATTGAAGCTTTTTGTCTACATTCATGTCTCAGAAGTGTATTAAGAAGGTAGTTAATATTACATTAAATATCTGACTCTGTGGTGTTTGAATTCTGGATTCAACTTAGCAGGACACCTTCTTGTTCCACATATGTATCATTTATTTCACTTTATTTAACTATATAACTTCTTTTTATTCAAATTAATTGGAAGTTATATAATTTGGGAATAAAAAAAGATAAAAGAGTGGGGAAAATTCCTACAAATATCAGGGCCTCTAAGATGGCTGAAACATTCACATAGTGCTCTCTTTTACAAGCAGGTCAGCCTGTTTGTTGTAGTTGACAACAGCATTGAGGATTGCATTTGGCTCTAGAAGCAGTTTATTTTCAGAACTTACATCCTACCCAGAACTAAACTTAAAATATTATTTTAATTTTAAACTTGTTTTTCTTTTAAACTTCAAAAGCTTTAGCTTTGTGTTTCAAGGTCTCCCTAACTCTATCTAGCATAATTAACATTATTCATATTAAACTCCTCCCCCCTCTCTTAGACCACAACAGCTTTTCTCTCCCTTGCCTTGTTAGTTTCTTTACTTTCTGGTTATCTTTATTTTCTATTTCTCTTCTCTTCTTTCTTTTTTTCCCTATCCTCCTCTTTCATTTTCCTTTTGATAATCATAACTTAAAAATATTTTCTTGGGAATACTTTTTCTTTTTGGAATACATTTTTAGTAGGTCAGGAAAGGACAAATGCTCAAGATTAAAAATAAGTTTTGATAGGAAGCTGTTTAAGAGCATTCTTCTCTCTCTCCCTTCTACACCTAGTGACATAGCAACTAACTCTGGATCCCCAGGCCCAAGTCATCTTAGTTAGCAATTATTATAGCTCCTGTTGCTGTCAAGAACTGCTCACATATTCTATAATGTAAATATGCAATAGACCTCTGTTAGATTACTTAATTAAAAATTTCTCCTCTGAAATGAAAATAAATAAATAAAATCAAGTTTTGTTTTATTATCTATAAAATCTTCTCAGGTTAAAGACAGTTATATTTGTCTTTTTGTGTGTCATTTGGTTCACATGTAATATTAATGACATTCTTGTATTTGTTGATTATTTATTCTCTTCTACAATATATATATATTCAAGAAAATATTATATAGCTATAGTTATGTACTCATAAATGAAAGTACAGATTAATCTTATTTTAGGATGGATCATTTGAAACCAACAAAGATATAGTAAATCACATTTTGTCAAACAGCAAATTTTTGTAAATTTTGCACACATTATAGGTGGGAAGTAAGTAGTTATAGCCATACAATGGATTATCATTAAATACCATAGATATTTTCCCCACTATTGCTACTAAATAGCCTCTCTCTCTCTCTCTCTCTCTCTCTCTCTCTCTCTCTCTCTCTCTCTCTCTATCTATCTATCTATCTCTATCTCTCTCTCTTTCTCTCCATCTCTATCTCTATCTTTCTCTCTCTCTCTGTGTGTGTGTGTGAGAGAGAGACAGAGACAGAAACAGAGAGAGATGCAGAGAAACACAGAAACAAAGAAGAATAAAAATTAGAATCTAAAAAGAAAACATTGGGTTTATTGTCAGTTGATTGACTAAATAATGCAAGCATCATATAATGAGAAAAGAATAGCTTTTCTAACACCCATTACTATGAAACTGAATAGCCTCATGCCAAAGAATGAAGTTTGACCCTAACTTCAAGCCATATAGAAAAAAATTAACTAGAAGTAAATCATAGCTAAGAAGGCATAGGAGTAAATATTTGTGACCTTGGATTATGCAATCCTTAAATACATAAGCTAAAGCTAAGAAGACATAGAAGTAAATATTTGTGACTTTGGATTATGCAAACCTTCTTATGTGCAAAACAAAGTACAAGGGACAGACAAAAAGGTAAACAAATTGAAATCATTTTTACTGGTGAAACTATCATCAGTAATACACAAATTTGAAATAAGAGAAAACTTTTACAATTGATATTTGTAAAGGTAACTTATATCTATAATAAAAAGCTCTTTTAGCTCAAGAATAAAATTGAAGTGAGATGAAAAATGGTCAAAGAATTTGAATAGAATCTTCTCAATAAGACACATTAGCAACCAATGTGTGAATATAATAACACTCACTATCATCATTAATTAGTAAAATGCAAGCTAAAAACATAATTACAAGCAACTCCACATTCACCAGAATGGCTAAAATCAAAACAAGCACCTTATAGATTCTTGATAGGAACAGTATTAGTGAAGAAATTGGAAAACTTACATTGCTGATGAGATTGTAAAATGGTGATGATACTATAGAAGCAGTTTGAAATTTTCTCAAAAAGCTAAATATGAAGTTGTAATATGATTTAGCAATTCTAGTAGTATATAAACATTCAAATGTATTGAAAACATATACCTATATAAAATATATACATTAATGATTAATAGCAAAGTTATTGAGAATTAACCAAAAGATGGAAAATAACCAAATAATCCTAAGAAGATAAACAAAATGGAATAGCATTCGATAATAAAAAATAAAGAATAATACATACATGATTTTTTAAATTGAAAAAGCCAGACACAAATGGTCACAGACTATATGGTATAGTTCTTATGAAATGTCCATTGTAAGAAAGATATGTAAAGATATAGAGGTTTGGGGAGTTAGGAGTGATTGATAATGAATGTGAGGTTTCTTTCTTGGTTGATGAGATTGTTGTTGGTATCAGAAAGTGTTGAGTGCACAACTGTGTGACTCTAACCAAAACTATTAAATTGTGTATATTAAATGAGTAACTTTTACTGTATGTTTTAAAGTAATATGTTGGGGTAGCTCATTAATATTCATGTAACAAGACTCCTGGCATAAATGACTCTTATCAAAGTGTGAGTCAGTATCTGAAAAACATGTAGACAATAATTAAATTTTGATATTATGATTAGAAATACAATAAACATCATATATGTTGAATATTTTGCTAAAATATCTATAAGCTAAACTTCTAGTCTAAAAATATTGGGGCAAAGAATAAATGGATTTTTATTTTGGTCAAATTTTCCAATTGCTTTCCAAACAGTTTTTATCATTTTATGGTACCAATTAGGAGTTTACTATAATGCTCATTTTTTTCATGCTTTTGACAGCTAAGTAGTTTATCAAATTTGATTGCTAGTCACTATTCTGATAAAGTATAAACTTTTGGCAATTGTTTTAAAAATTTTAGATATTTGGAATATTTTTACCTGTAATGAGCACAAAATACTAGTATAGTACTAAATGTAAATATAGTACTAAATATATAATGCCTTATAAATTTAGGGAATTCTTAAATAATAATTTGAATCTTTTAAATGTTGAAGTCAAAAAGACTTCTGGTTTTTGTTGAAACTACAATGGAGGTATATGATTTAATTTATAACAATCAGATGCCCTAATATGAAACTTGGATACAAAATTTCAATGTGCACAAAGTAGCATTATGGTTTTGGTTGGAATAAAGAGGTAGAAAAGAAACTTGGCTTTGTGGGATGACAGAAATTGCAAGGGTAAGTTCTTAATAGAGTGGTGGCACAATGCTGGCAGCAGTAGGTATTGCAGTAAATTTCTTGACCTGTAATACAGAAGCAATAGTTTTTCCTATAAGGAAACTAGCTGTATCCCTAGCCATTGTTTCCAGAAACTAAACTTCAAGATTGTTAGAGTAGCCTTCCTTTTATAAATAACTATACTACATATAGAACCTCAATTTCAAAATCTTTTTTTTTCACATAATCTCTTCTAACCCTTTTTGCTCAGTCCTTATAATATCCCACTTCCCACATGTTCGTTACTTTAATGGATCATGTAATGCATTGGCTTCAATAACCTTTTGCTATCTGTAACACACTATCTCCATGGTTTTTCTTGTTTTCTTTACTTGACTTCGAATTGTAGAGTCCATAATTACAATTACTCTCAAACGTATACTTATGGACACCTTTACCCATCCTCAATCCATCATATTCACATGAGAAAAAAAATCCTGAATAAATCCTACACTCAGTCTATTCAATTTCCATATTAACTGGTATGGTCTTCATTTAATTTTCATCTGTTCTAATTCACATTGTTTTCATAACCAGGTCTTTGGTGGAAATTTTATACCATCTATTCTTTACTTAAACCTACAATATCTGTTACTGGAGTCTTGCTCTAATCAATGGACATGATTTATAAATTACTTTCATTACTATTGTCATTTACTAAACTTTGTCTTTTTTATTACTAATTTATTTATTTTATAAAACATTATTATAGCTCACAAAATTTGTTACATAATAATATATGATGAATACACAATTTCTTCCTTCTTTCTTTTTCTTTTTTTCTAAGAAGGACAGAGGTTTCCACATTTTGGCCTTCCTTCTTTTCAAGCTACATATGATCTGAGAGTTGTTTCTTGCGTATTCAGAGATTTCTAGGGCTAGTATCCAATTATCAGTGACTGCATATCATGTGTGTTCTTTTGTGACTAGGTTACCTCACTCAGGATGATATTCTCTAGTTCCGTCCATTTCCTTAGGAATTTTGTAAAGTCATTGTTTCTGATAGCTGAATAGTACTCCATTGTGTAAATGTGCCACAATTTCTGTATCCATTAGTCTACTGAAGGACATCTGGGTCCTTTCCAGCTTCTGGCTATTATAAGTAAGGCTGCTATGAACATGGTGGAGCATGTATCCATGTTATATGTTTGAGGTATATGCCCAGAAGTGGAATAGCTGGGTCTTCAGGTAGTAATATGTCCAATTTTCTGAGGAACCACCAGACTGATTTCTAGAGTGGTTGTACCAGCTTGCAAACCCACCAACAGTGGAGAAGTGTTCCTCTTTCTCCTCGTCCTCACCAGCATCTGCTGTCGTCTGAGTTTTTGATCTTAGTCATTCTGACTGGTGTGAGGTGGAATCTTAAGGTTGTTTTGATTTGCATTTCCCTGATGACTAGGGATGTTGAACATTTCTTTAGGTGCTTCTTGGCCATTTGGTATTCCTCAGTTGAGAATTCTTTGTTTAGTTCTGTTCCCCATTCATTGATTCTTCTCAGTATTTTCTGGTGGTATTTTGGTTTTCAGATGGAAAAAACTGAAGCAATGCAAGTCTCAATCCTTAAATAACTATAAAAATTGATGTTTGTTATAATCTATGTGCAAATATTTTCACTGTCATATTACCTAGGATCTCATAACTAATTTCTTTAAATATTATTTACAATGTTCATTGTTTTTATTAATATTGTCTTTATATCAAGTATTTATTATTTCATTATGTATAGTCACCAATTTTAGATACAGAAACATCTAGAACTTATTAATATATTTATATATATAACATGACACAAGAAACTTGTTCAAAGTATTAGAATGTAAAACATAATTCCTACCTTTTTCCCTTTGTGAAACTGTTTGTCAGGGACCAGTCCCCAAAATGTTACTGGTCTATATATGATATTCCACTGAATATCTAAGAATGATACTACTAGAGTATACAGATTATGTATAGAAATATTTAGATTGTTTCATGATAACACTAAATCTTTGTCCATAGCAGATTACATTTATTTATTTATTTATTTATTTATTTATTTATTTATCTATCTATCTATCTATCTATCTTGGATTTTTCTATATTTACATTTAAAATGTTATCCCCTTTTTTCCCCCTCCCACCACCCTCCCCTTCCTCTTGCTTCCATGAAAGTGCTTCCTCTCCCAAACACCCTCTCCGTCTCAGTGTCTTGGCATTCCTCTACACTAAGAAAATGTGCCTTCATTGGACCAAAGGCCTCTCCTCCCAGACATGGCCATCCTCTGCTACATATGCAACTGGAGCCATGGGTCTCTCCATGTGTACTCATTGGTTGTCCCAATTATTTTAGTCCCTGGGAGCTCTGGAGGGTTTGGTTTGTTGATAATGTTGTTCTTACCATGGGGTTGCAAACCCTTTCAGCTCCTTCAGTTCTTTCTCTAGCTCCTTCTTTGGGGTTCCTGTATTCAGTCCAATGGTTAGTTGCAAGCATCCTCAACTGTATCTGTAGGACTCTGGCAGAGCCTCTGAAGAGGCATCCATATCTGGCTCCTGCCAGTAAGCACTTCTTGGCATCAGCAGTAGTGCTTGAGTTTGGTGGCTGCATATGGGGTGAATCTTCAGGTCAGACAGTCTCTGAATGATCTTTGCTTCAATCCCTGCTCCTCTATTTGTCCTTGTATTTCCTCCTGTGAGTGTTTTGTTCTCCCTTCTATGAAGGACTGAGGCATCCACATTCTGGCCTTCCTTTTTTTTGAGCTTTGTAAGGTCTGTGAATTGTTTCTTGGGTATTCTGAGCTTTTTGGATTACATTTTTTAAAAAATAAAGTAGTTCACCAATGATAGTTGAAAACCACTGCTCTAAGTGTATTTTAATAATGTTTTAGATTAGGTAGTATAATTTCATTTCTTGTATTACCTTAGTCTTCCTTAAGGTTGGCCTTTAAGCCAAAGAACCTGGCTGCCTTCCCGGAAGTCATTTCCACATAGTTTAATAGCTATAGCCAGTGAACAGAAAGTGCATTTCCTGACACCATACTGTAAAATTATTATTAATGTAGTAAGGGTATGCATTTATGGTTTTGGCACTGACATTTGGGATATTGCATTGAGTTGGGTAACTTACACAGGTGCAACATTTTGAAATGTGGATTAATAGATATAGGATAACAAGAAATATTTACTGTTAAAACATGTTGCACTTGATAATTTGGAAGAAAAAAGTAAATATTAGATCATTTTCAGAAATTCTTTTCTAACTGCTAATGTAGGAAGCTTTTAAAAAATATAGAAAGTGCTTAATCAATGACAGATATACGAACTATCATTGATGTTCTAATAATGAATCCCGCAATGAGTTGAAAATTAGATGGCGCTTTAAAGAAATAAAACAAAATTTGAATCAAGATCCATTAAGTGATAGGCCTTGTAACTACCATTTAATTTGTAGAAACGTCTGTTATGAATCAGAAAGGATGTAAGACTAAGGTCGTTTGAGGAATGAAAGTTTGCTTAGAGATGTATGTGGATAGATCCATAGTTTGGAGCCATGAAGTGATAATGAAGGAAGAAATGGAAATACGGTCACCTCCTATACCCACACACAGTGTGTACCAGTGTGTAACATAATCATTTCCTGTAGCCTTTTTACATATAACATGTTTATTCAATTATTAACCCTTCAACAATGATCTTTTGTCACAATTCTACTGTAAACTATTTAGTTGCACTACAATAAATTGACTACAATAAATTTAGTTAATATATTGTAGTAATGTACAGCAGTACATAATAGATCAGTCAATTTAATCTTTATATAATTGAGGTTATTCTAGTAAAAGATTAATGTATATGTGCATGTTATTGCTGATAAGGGATATAAGATTTATAAACAATAAGGATAAAACAAAGTATAACAAAGAACTAAGTACTTTTATTTTTAAATACATTTAATGTTTATTAACTGTGTATGTGCACAAACATGTGCATTTGCACACATGCCACTGTATATATATGGGAGTCAGAAGACAACCTGTAGGAGTTGGTTCTCTCTACCACATAAGTGAAATTTGTGGGGATTGAATTTAGGTCATCAGGTTTGGCTGCAAGCACCTTTATCTGTTAAACTATTTCACGTAGCTCCAGTATCTTGACTTAAACATGAATGAAAATAGTTTTATCTTTTACAGCTACAAACTGAAGATTAACAGAAATCTATCTAGATTATAGTTGTCAGTATTAATTCTTGTAAAACAGAAAAGTTAATTAAGGGTGAGAAGATTTTCCAATTATTTATAAGGTCTTTATATTGACTTTTTAATTTAAAAAGTTTAAAATGTAACAGAATTAGAAACCCTGTATGTTGTTAATAAACTTCTCTTTCACTGAAGTAATTTTTTAAAATCAAAGCAATGTCAAATTACCTACAGTAAATAGAATTAGGTAGTTTAGTTATGTAAATTATTTCTGACTAAACATGTAAAAGATTAATATTTATTTGTTACATATACATAATAAAGTAACATAAAATATTATTTTAGAAAAAGAGACCATTTTCTTATTAGTCACTTCATACTGTTGCAAATACATTAGATCAAGACTGAAAGGTAGAAATGTAAACAATGATAGCATTGCTGCTGTTGCCATAGATCAAATTACAAAACAAGCAGCACATTTAGAAATTTATACTGGAAAAATCCTTTCAAATGTGTCTGAATACAGAACTGTTACAGTGTTTGTGCAGTCATGCACTTTGGACTTTTGCCAAGTGTAACGCTCTTATTCCTGATCCTACTCTCCTGATGAGGAATCTCAAGGCTAGGTTACAATTCAAGGTCTCTAGGCCTGGCTTCCTACCCATTATTTTTGAGCTTTCATTCTACTGTGTTTGCTAATGAAAATAATAATATGAAAAACTAGCATATATTTGGTACTTACTATGTATTAATCCATGTTTAAGGCAGATTATACAATTTGCCACAATTAAATTTTACAATATATCTGTGAATTTTAAAATTTGTATGTTTAGGTAGAGAACTGATATTCAATGAAGTTAGATTACTGAATGTCAAATTGTTTTAATCTGCCCAATTTGGAGTCTGATGAAAGAAAATGGTATTTTTTCCTGTAGAAAAAGATTATTTTGTTTGAAATATAAATATTATGGAGCAATAACTTGTCAAGCCTCCATATCTATCCACCTATACTTCTTAGGGGTGATTTCTCCAATGTAAGTTTTGTCTGTTATTCCCACAGGTTGTTTTTAGCCAGGTAAAAATGCTCTAAAGTCAGTATTTCTCCTTAGTTACTCATCATGATCGTCTTTTTTTTTTTTCCAGTTTTGTAGGGTCCTTAGTAGTCGTGTAACTTAATATTTCAATAGAGTCTCTGAATCGCCTTTAAAATATATTTAAGTCACATAAGTAGTTAGGAAATAAAAGACCTTTACTGTTGCTTCAAGAAAACTAGAATATCAAACACCAATTAGTTTGCTCCCTTTCATTGTCTGTTTGAAATAAAAAACATAGAGAATTTGCCTATTATAAGATTCAGAAGCTTAAAGAAATTTTTGCAACAGCTATTCCTGAGGCCAGAGTTGAATCGGATTCCTATTTCCATAAAGAACAGTTGAGAAGTTCTAGAATGAGATTAAGAATTGTTGAGGAATTCTATATTCCTTAGTCATGCATACAGGGATTTGCACTTAATACTAGAGTATTTTATTTGTCTTTGCTTTCATTTATCCCTAAAATACAATTTTAATCAGACACATGCCAGAAATTGCATTGAAACCCAATCCAAGGAAATGGGAAAACATGAAAACCTAGGTATTACCTAGAAAGGATATTGCACAGAGTGGCTGCTATAAAACAATTCACTGGCAGAGTGGTCCCCAAGCCAAGTAAATGTGGTCATTGCTAACAGTGGAAAAGTTTCTATGAGAGACCTTTGTTTCTTTTAATTCCTTGACTAACATGAGCAATAGCTGTTTGAGATTGTGCTCTGTTTCTCTGACTTTAGTGCTCGAAGTATGCACCACTACTTGGCTTCTTTGCTTTTCTTTGCTTTTCTTTGCTTTTAGTGTTTTTCTGTATAGTATGGCATAGACAGGCATATATTAAACAACATATGCAAGAAAAAGCCTCTTCTCACTTGGAATCTGAAGTGAAATGGACACACCACCACAATTTGTAGAGACACAGCTCACAGGATGATTACAGGGAAATGTCACCTAAATAGTCAGGTGACATTTCCCTGTAATCCAGGCCAGAGCCCCTTTGTTTTTGCTTAACCACTTCTTTACCATGACAACAACCCAGGCCTTGCTGTTCCCTTCCACATAATACATCTAGGGAGAGCTTACAGATGTATTTTGTCAGCACTTGCAAGAGCATGCCTTACAACAGAGTGTCACCACTTCATGTTTCTGTAATACTCTTAACTACTTTTAGCTTTTGTCTGGGTGGGACCTCTACTCTATGACATTCATAGATTCACACATTTTGAATGGTTACTTTCATTTCCTCAAACATCATTGGCTCACAGGTGGGGTTATTTCTCAAATCTCAATGTGGTGTGACACTTTGAATCTTGGACTCTCCTCCCTTCTCTTTTTCATTTCTGCATTCTCTCCTAAACATTCCCAGCTACATTATGTCATTTCATGCTTCCTTAGGTCAGCCTTGCTTCCCAGAACAGAAGGGGACAAAATACAACAACCCTCTAAATATATATATATTATATGGAATCTTATCCTTTGGTGTCTGTCACATTTCATTTAGTATGTTTTCAGGTTCATTCATGTCATAAATTTATCACAATTTAATTTTATGACTAAATAGTTCATTATTTTATGGTTATGGCACATTTTGTTTATATATTTACCCATTGGTGTTCACTTAGGCTTTTATTTTCTCATTTTGTGATTATAATATAGGACCTAGGAATGCTCATGTACATGTGTTTTTTAACCTGTTTCTACTTCTTTTGTATATATGCTAATGAGTATAATTGCTAAATAATTCTGTTTTTAACTTTCTGAGAACTTGTCAAACTTCTCCACAAAGCCTGAACCATTGCTATCAGAAATGAATAAAGTTTCCAATTTCTACACAACTTCAGCAATGCCTGCTGCTTTTCACTTCTAAAATAAAAACATAAGTGTAAATGTAGAATAATGATTACCAGAGGTTGTAAAGGGTAGAGGTGGAAAGAGGAGAGAGATAAGGAAGGTGAATAATAGGTACAAAAGCAGAATTACAAAGAATCAATTCTGCTAAGCCATAACTTATGGGGATAACTGTAGTTCACAATAATTAATTATGTATTTTGTGAAGATCCAAGAGACAGGAGTTTATAGGTTCCAAGCATAAATGAAAAGGAGGGTGCTAGAATCACAGCTTAGTAGTAGAGTACTTGCACAGTAGAGTAGTAGAGTAGTAGAGGCTCTGGGTTTGAGTCTCATTACCATAAAATATTTTAAAACAGTTCTAAGGAGAGAGAAGTGTTAATTATTCTGATTTGATCAGCTTATGGTGTAGTCTGTGTAGAAGTACCACAGTGAACTCCATTAATATGTATAATTATCATATACTAAAAAATTAAAATAAAAAAATTGTGGCCATCTTAAACCAAAAGTTTTCTAAGATCAGACAGTAGATTCCTTGTTTTATTCTATAATTGTTACAATTCTCTCATAAACTAAGTGATTGGACTTTGAACACAATAAATTTTGAAAATATTTGTTCACCAAACATGGAAATACAGAAGTCACTGCTGAAGATTTTAAATTACTAAAACAGACTCTGGAAATATAATTGTAACTTGAAATAGCTTTGACAGTACTTCTTACTTCAGCAGTTCTGATCTAGGCAAATTCTTATCTGTTCTTGCCCTAGAAGCCCTATGTTTGTTTTTGTCTTCTCTTTTTTCCTTTAGCATATTTTTCCCTGTGAATTGTGCACACAGAAGAAGAATTTTAAAACTCTTCTTGCATAAATGAATTCTTCTGTTTAAACATTAAACTTAAAACTAATCTCCTGTTTTGCACAAGCTCATATGCTAGGAAAAAGAATAAAAATAAAAGTATTAGTAGCCTGAACTAATTCTGTTCCTGCACAATCTGTTCTGAAGTGTGTTCCAAAGATCAGGACAATGGTTAAGACAGAAAAAATAAAACAAGCCAGGTTTTGTTCAATTAATTTACATTGGAAAGGGCAGAGAATTATAAAAGAAGAAAAATTAACTTATAGTAGATGTGAATGTATTAATTATTTTGAGGGAAAAAAGTCTGGAGTATCATATATATACTGAGTCAGAACATAGAGAAGTAAATATATGAAAATTATTTTTGATTGATCATTTGTTCTACATTATAAGTAAAATATATTAACAGGCAAAATTTAAAAATGTAAATTTATTGTAGTTGTTTGTATTTTAAACAGGTATTTGGATATGACTGTATTTTGATACTGCCATTAAGTGGGTTGACTTTATTAAATGATATTTAGAGGAAAAAAATCTTAATTTTATTAAAATTATAGGTAACCTTGGGCTATATCTATTAAAAGTGAAGATAGTAATAATAGACTGTGATATACCACTTCTACTTCTTCCCTAGAGAGAAACACACACATATATGTAAAATAATGTTTTCTGAAATAGTTTTTAAAATTTGAAAATAATCTTAGTGTCTTAAATAGAGAAATAAATGAGATTTTTTTATCTGATGAAATGTTACTCAGGAATCACAATAAGTAATATTGTTATAAATGTATCTTTAAGAAATAAATTACTTTATAATAACATAGATATAAAGTAGAGAACAAAACAGTATATTTTCTGACTACATATATGTTCATAAAACATAAAATAATTATGAACAAATAAAAAAGAAACTTATAATAGTAGTTGTTTCTGGGGTTTTAGTATACAGATAAAGTAAATAAAATCAGAAATAGTGACTAAAATGAATTTTAGGTCTACCTGTAATGTCTTAATTTTTAAACAAAACCTTTTTAAAATTAGAAAATTGTTAAATAGTTTGTAAAATCTTGTGAGCCCTTCAACTAGATTCCAATGGTAATATATTAACGTCTTTAGAAAAACATTTAAACTATTATTCTTAACTAGATTTTATTCAGTCTTCACTATTTAAAATCTGTATTAGTGTTTTTTTATTTGTTATCAAATATATGTCTTCATGTAATCATCACCACAATAAAGACACAGAATTCTTCCATAAGTATGAAGAAACTCCTTTTTTATACTATTTTTTCTCATTTTTTATTAGGTACTCTGCATTTACGTTTGAGATGTTATCCCTTCCCCTGTCCCTCGTCCCTCTCCCATCCCCCCTCTCCCTTCATTTATTTGTCTTCACAAAGGTGCACTCCCTTCTAATCACCCTCTCCACCCCATTGCCTGGGCATTTCCTTACATTGGGAAAACATGCCCTCCCTGGAACAAAAGCCTCGTCTCACATTAATGCCAGACACTGCTATCTTCAGCTACATATGCAACTGGATCAATAGGTCTCTCCATGTGTGGTCAAAGGTTGTTGTTTTAGTCCATGGGAGTTTTAGAGGGTTTGGTTGGTTGACAATGTTCTTCTCATGAAGTTGCAACCACTTTCAGCTCCTTCAGTGCTTTTTTAAAGCACGTTCATTGGGGTCCCCATGTTCAGTCTGATGGTTAGCTGCAATCATGCTCAGCTGTATTTATATGACTCTGACATAGTCCCTGAGTTGGCATCTCTATCTGGTTCCTGCCAGTAAGAACTTATTGACATCAGTTATAGTGCTTGGATTTGATGGCTGCATATGTGGTGGATTGCTGGCTGAGGCAGCTTCTGAATGATCATTTCTTGAATCCCTGTTCCTCTCTTTGACCTTGCATTTCCTCCCATGAGAGTTTTGTTCTACCTTCTAAGAAGGACTGAGACATACCCATTCTGGATTTCCTTCTTTTTGAGCTTCATAATGTCTGTGAATTGTTTCTTGGGTATTCAGAACTTTCTGAGGCTGGTATCAATTTATCAGTGAGTACATACCATGTGTGATCTTTTGTGACTGGGTTACCTCACTCAGGATGTTAGTCTCTAGTTCCATAATTTGCATATGAATTTCATAAAGTCATTGTTTCTAATAGCTGAATAACAATTTATTGTGTATACGTACCACATTTTCTGTATCCGTTTCTCTGTTGAAGGACATCTGGGTTCTTTCAAGCTTCTGGCTATTATAAATAAGGCTGCTATAAACATGGTGGAGCATGTATCCATGTTATATGTTGGAGACTATTTGGGGTATATTCACAGGAGTGAAATAGCTGGGTTTTCAGGTAGTACTATGTTCAATTTTCTGAGGAACTGACAGACTGATTTCCAGAGTGATTGTACCAGCTTAAAACCCCACCAACAGTGGAGAAGTGTTCCTCTTTCTCCACATCCTCGCCAGCATCTGCTGTTACGTAAGTTTTGATCTTAGCCATTCTAACTGGTATGAGGTGGAATCTCAGTTATTTTGATTTGCATTTCTCTGATGGCTAGGGATGTTGAGAATTTCTCTAGGTATTTCTCAGCCATTCAGTATTCCTCAGTTGAGAATTCGTTGTTTAGCTCTGTACCACATTTTTAAATAGAATTATTTGATTCCCTAGAGTCTAGATTTCTAAGTTCTTTGTATATAATAATAGCCATGTATCAAATATAGGATAGGTAAATATCCTTGCCCAGTATGTTGGTTGCTATTTTGACTTCTTGAGAGTCTCCTTGGCCTTACAGAAACTTTGCAATTTCATGAGGTCCCATTTGCCGATTTTTGATCTTACAGCACAAGCCATTGGTGTTCTGTTCAGGAAAATTTCCCAGTTGCCTATGTGTTCTAAGCTCTTCCTTCCTCTCTGTTCTATTAGTTTCAGTGTACCTAGTTTTGTGTGGAGAGCTTTGAACCACTTGCACTTGAGCTTTGTATAAGGAGATAAGAAAGGGTCCATTTGTATTCTTCTGCATGCTGAGTGCCAATTGAACCAACATTATTTGTTGAAGAGACTGTCCTTTTTCCATTGAATGTTTTTTAGCTCCTTTGTCAAAGATCAAGTGATCATTAAAGTGTGGGTTCATTTCTGGCTCTTTAATTGTTCCATTGATCTATCTGCCTATCTCTGGACCAATAAAATGCAGTTTTTACCACATTTGTTATGCAATATAGCTTGAGATCAGGGATGGTGATTCCCCTGGAAGTTTTTTTATTGTTGAGAATAGATTTCACTATTCTAGGTTTTTGTTATCTCAGATGAATGGCAAATTGCTCTTTCTAACTCTGTGAAGAACTGAGTTGGAATTTTGTTGGGGATTGCATAGAATCTGTTGATTGCTTTAAGCAAGATGGCCATTTTTACTATGTTGATCCTTCCAATCCATGAGCATGGAAGATCTTTCCATCTTTTGAGATCTTCTTCAATTTCCTTCTTCAGAGTCTTGAAGTACCTATCATACAGGTCCCTCACTTGCTTGGCTAGGGTCACCCCAAGACATTTTGTAGTCTTTGTGACTATTGTGAATGGTGTCGATACTCCAGTTTCTTTCTCAGCCCATTTATCCTTTGAGTAGAGGAAGGTGGTTGATTTCTTTGAGTTAATTTTATATCCAGGCTCTTTGCTGAAGTTGTTTATCAGCTGTAAAAGTTCTCTGGTGGAATTTTTGGGGTCACTTAAGTATACTACCATATCATCTGAAAATGGTGATATTTTGACTTCTTTCTTTCCAATATGTATTCCTTTGACCTATTTTTGCTGTCTAATTGCTCTGGCCAGGACTTCCAGTACCATCTTGAATAGGTAGGGGGAAAGTGGGCAGCCATGTCTAGTCCCTGATTTTAATGGGATTGCTTCAAGTTTCTCTACATTTCTTTTGATGTTGGTTACTGGTTTGCTGTATATTGCTTTTACTATGTTTAGATAAGTCCCTTGACTTCCTGATCTTTCCAAGACTTTTGTCATGAAGGAGTGTTAAACTTTGACAAATGCTTTTTCAGCATCTAGAGAGATGATTGTATGTTTTTTATTCTTTGAGTTCATTTATATGGTGGATTACGTTGATGGATTTCCATATATTGAATCCCTGCATCCCTGAGATAAAGCCGACTTAATCATGGTGGATGATTATTTTGATGTGTTTGTGGATTCAGTTTGCAAGAAAGTTATTGAATATTTTTGTATTGATGTTCATGAGAAAAATTGGTCTGAAGTTTCCTTTCTTTGTAGTGTCTTTGTGTGGTTTAGGTATGGCTTTGAAAAATGAGTTGGGTAGTGCTCCTTCTGTTTTTATTTTGTGGAATAGTTTGGAGAGTATTGGTATTAGGTCTTCTATAAAAGTCTGATAGGATTCTGCACTGAACCCATCTGGTCCTGGGAATTTTTTGGTTAGGGAGTTTTTCATGACTGCTTCTATTTTTTTAGGTGTTATAAGACTGTTTAGATGGTTTATCTGATCCTGATTTAACTTTGGTATTTGGTATCTGTCTAGAAATTTGTCCATTTTGTCGAGATTTTCCAGTTTTGTTGAGTATAGGCTTTTATACTAGGATATGATCATTTCTTGAATTTCCTCAGTTTCTGTTGTTATGTCTCACTATTCATTTATGATTATGTTAATTTGGATACTCTCCCTGTGCACTCTAGTTAGTCTGGTTAAGGGTTTATCAATCTTGTTGATTTTCTCAAATCAGCTCTTGGTTTTGTTGATTCTTTGTATAGTTCTTTTTGTCTATATTTGGTTTATTTCTGCTCTGAGTTTGTTTATTTCCTGCTATCTATGATTCTTGGGTGTATTTGCTTCTTTTTGTTCTAGAGCTTTTAGCTGTGCTGTCAAGCTGCTAGTGTATGCTCTCTCAAGTTTCTTTTTGAAGGCACTCAGAGCTAAGAGTTTTCCTCTTAGTGCTGCTTTCATTGCATCCCATAAGTTTGGATATGTTGTGCTTTCATTTCCTTAAATTCTAAAATATCCTTAATTTCTTTCTTTATTTCTTCCTTGACCCTGTTGTCATTGAGTAGAGCATTGTTCAGCTTCCATGTGTAGGTGGAAATTTTGTTGTTTATGTTGTTATTAAAGACAAGCATTAGTCCATGGTGATCTGATAGGATGCATGGGAGTATTTCGATCTTCTTGTATATGTTGAGGCCTCTTTTGTGACCGACTATATGGTCAGTTTTGAAGATGGTATCCTAAGGTACTGAGAAGAAAGTATATTCTTTTGTTTTAGAATGAAATGTCCTGTATATGTCTGTTAATTCCAATTGGTTCATAACCTCTGCTAGTTTTGCTGTGTCTCTGTTCAGTTTCTGCTTCTATGATCTGTCCATTGATGACAGTAGGGTGTTAAAGTCATCCACTATTACCATGGGTGGTGCAATATATGCTTTGAACTTTAGTAGGATTTTTTTTACTAATGTGGTTGTTCTCGTATTTGGAGCATAGATGTTCAAGAATGAGAGTTCATCTTGATAGATTTTTTCCTGTGATCAGTAAAAAGTGTCCTTTCTTATCTTTTTTGATAACTTTTGGTAGAAAAATCGATTTTATTAGATATTAGAATAGCTACTCCAGCTTGTTTCCTGGGACCATTTTCTTGGAAGGTTTTTTTCTCAGCCTTTAACTTTGAGGTAGTGTCTGTCTTTGTCTCTGAGACAGGTTTCCTGTATGCAGCAAAATGCTGGATCCTGTTTCTGTATCCAGTCTGATAGTCTATGTCTTTTTATTTGGAAATTGAATCCATTGATATTAAGAGATATTAATGGAGTTTGCCACCTGGAACAGCTGAGATCCAGAGACTCAAGCCTGGTGAGACTGCACAGGGAGTGGCCAGGGCACAGGGAGGTCTGAGCCACGCATGGAAAGTGCTCCCCACTCCTTTGGTTCGGGGGGAGCAGAAACCCTGGAATAGGGACTTGTTATCTGCCTGGAAAGCCATCATATGCAGACTGAACACTCAGGTCATTTGCCACTAGGAACAGCAGAGATCCAGGGACACAGGCCAGGTACACTGGAGAGACGGGAACCAATCACTGAAAACAAGACCACATATAATCACAGACAACAAGATGGCAAGAGGAAAGTGAAAGAACTTACCCAATGGAAACAAAAAACAACCTAGCAATATCAGAACACAGCTCTCCCATAACAGCAAGCAGCAGAACGCCAAATATTTCAGAAAAAGAAGACTCAGACCTGAAATCATAACTCAATATGATGATAGACATCTTTGAGAAGAGCGTGAATAACTCACTTAAACAAGAATGGGAGGAAAAGCATAAAGAAATAGAAGGTTTTAAAGAGGAAACAGGAAAAACACTCAAAGAACTCAAAGAACTAGAGGAAAACAGAACCAAAGAAATGAAGGAATTGAATAAGGAATTCAAAATGGAAATAAAAACAATAAAGAAAACATTAAAAGAGACAACCCTGGAGGTAGAAAACCTAAAAAAGAAATCAGGAGTCACAGAAGCAAGCATCTCCAGCAGACTACAAGAGATGAAAGAGAGAATCTCGGGGGCCGAAGACAACATTGAAAACATAGACAAAACAGTCAGTGAAGACACAAAAGTCAAAAAGCTCCTAACCCAAAATGTCCAGGAGATCCAGGACACAATAAGGAGTCCAAACCTAAGGATAATAGGAATATAAGAGGGCAAAGAATATCAACTAAGAAGAATATACCCCAGAAATGCTCTAACATACCATAAATACACATGCTCCACAATGTTCATAGAAGCCCTATTTATAATATCCAGAAGCTGGAAAGAACCCAGATGTACTTCAGTAGATGAATGGATACAAAAATTGTGGTACATTTACACAATGGTGTACTACTCAGCTATCAGAATCAATGACTTTATGAAATTCTTAAGAGAATGAATGCATCTAGAGAATTTCATCCTGAGTGAGATAACCCAGTCATAAAATAACACATAATATGCAGTCACTGATAATTGGATACTAACCCCAGAAAGCTCTGAACACCCCAGAAACAACTCACAGAGTATATGAAGCTCAAGAAAAACAAAGGACAAAAAAGAAGAAGAAGAAGAAGAAGAAGAAGAAGAAGAAGAAGAAGAAGAAGAAGAAGAAGAAGAAGAAGAAGAAGAAGAAGAAGAAGAAAGAAGAAGAAAAAAGAGAAAGAAAAAGAAAGCCTCTTTCTTTCTCAGGAAAAAAAATGTATAGTACCCTCTCAGAGTGTGGTACACCTGGACTTCAAATCATTAATAATCCAAGAGCTAAGATAATAGCCATGTGGCAATTTTTTGGTATTCACAGATCATTATGCTTAATCTGTACCCAACAAGAAATCTGTTTCCATGTTATGTTCTGTCCTACATATACTTCATGTTTATGGTAACTAGTGGAATTTCTATGCATGCTATCAAACTTCTAAAAGAATTAAGTACTGACAAAATTATTCATATAATGTTATGCCAAAATGCCTTTAGAAATCTGTTAATGTATCCCTCATTTTTTAAAGTTTCATATTTTAATATTTTTTTAACATCTTTATTTTACAAAACAAAGATAAATAAATGTATAGATTTCAAGCATTTTTTTGCGAAAAATTATACAATACATTTTTGTCAGTACTTTTTTTTCATATTTTAAAAAAAATTTTATATAAATCTATATGAATAGCCAGTACTTGATCTTTTTAAAGGTTTGACTGTATGCAATGAAAACCCAATAGTTACAATGAGCACAAAGTACATGCAAAACAAAATGTAACATGAAAATAGTCAAAGTTTTCTTGTTGTGTAAAGATTTTTTTTGTTTTGTTTTGTTTTCTTTATTTCTCAGAATTCCTACAGTGTGTGAGTTGTTTATGGGGCAGTGCGAGCCTCTGGGGGTTAGCATCCCACTATCAGTGACTGCATATTATGTCTGTTCTTTTGTGACTGGGTTATCTCACTCAGAATGATATTCTCTAGATGCAGCCATTTTCTTAAGAATTTGGTCAAGTCATTGTTTCTGGTGGCTGAGTAGTATTCCATTGTGTAAATGTACCACAATTTTTGTATCCATTCATCTTCTGAAGAACATCTGGGTTCTTTCCAGCTTCTGGCTATTATAAATAGAGCTGCTATGAACATTGTGGTGCATATAACTTTGTAGTGTACTAAGGTGTCTCTGGGGTATATGCCCAGAAGTGGAATAGCTGGGTCTTCGGGTAGTATTATGTCCAATTTACTGAGGTATCGCCAACTGATTTCCAGAGTGGTTGTATTAGTTTGCAATCCCACCAACAGTGGAGAAGGGTTCCTCTTTCTCCACAACCTCGCCAGCATCTGTTGTCATCTGAGTTTTGGATCTTGGCCAATCTGACTGGTGTGAGGTGGAAACTCAGGGTTGGTTTGATTTGCATTTCCCTGATGGCTAAGGATGTCCAGCACTTTCTCAGATATTTCTCAGCCATTCCATATTCCTCAACTGAGAACATTTTGTTTAGCTCTGTACCCCATTTTTAATAGGGTTATTTGATTCTCTGGTGTCTAGCTTTTTGAGTTCTGTGTATACCTTAGATATTAGGCCTCTATCTGATGTGGAGTTGGTAAAAATCTTTCCCCATTCTGTTGGCTGCCGTTTTATTTTCTTGACAATGTCCTTATCCTTACAGAAACTTTGCAATCTCATTAAGTTCTATTTGTTAATCTTTGACCTTAGAGCTTGAGCCATTGGTGTTTTGTTCAGAAAATTTTCTCCTGTGCCTATGTGTTCTAAGGTTTTCCCTACTTTCTCATCTAATAGTTTCAGTGTATCTGGTTTAATGTGGAGATCTTTGATCCACTTACACTTGAGCTTTGTACAAGGACATAAGAAAGGGTCTATTTTCATTCTTTTGCATGCTGAGTGCCAGTTGGACCAGCACCATATGTTTAATAGGCTATCTTTTTTCCATTGAATGTTTACAGCTCCTTTGTCGAAAATCAGATGACCATATGCATGAGGGCTCATTTGTGGATCTTCTATTCTATTCCATTGATCCACATGCCTATTTCTGTACCAGTACCATGCAGTTCTCAGCACAATTGCCTTGTAATATAGCTTGAGGTCAGGGATAGTGATTCCCGCAGATGTTTTCTTGTTGTTGAGGATGGATTTCGCTATTCTGGGTCTTTTGTTGTTCCATATGAAATTGCACATTGATCTTTCCAATTCCATGAAGAACTGTGATGGAATTTTGATGGGGATGATATTAAATCTGTAGATTGCTCTTGGTAGGATGGCCATTTTTAAAATGTTGATCTTTCCAATCCATGAGCATGGGAGATCTTTCCATTTTCTGAGATCTTCCTCAATTTCCTTCTGTAGAGGTTTGAAGTTCTTGTCATACAGGTCCTTCACTTGCTTAGTTAGAGTCACACCAAGGCATTTCATAGTTTTTGTGACGATTGTGAAGGGTACCTTTTCCCTAATTTCTTTCTTCACATGTTTGTCCTTTGAGTATAGGAAGGCCACTGATTTGTTTGAGATGATTTTGTATCCAGCCACTTTGCTGAACTTGTTTATCAGCTGTAGGAGTTCTCTGGTGGAATTTTTGGGGTCACTTAAGTACACTATCATGTCATCGGCAAAGAGTAATGTTTTTATCTCTTCCTTTCCGATTTGTATCCCCTTGATCTCCTTTTGCTGTCTAATTGCTCCAGCCAGGACTTCCAGTACTATGTTGAATAGGTATGGGGATAGTGGGAAGCCTTGTCGAGTCCCTGATTTTAGTGGTATTGCTTCAAGTTTCCCACCATTAAGTTTGATGTTCGATGTTGGTTTGCTGTATATTGCTTTTATTATGTTTAAGTATTGACCTTGGATTCCAGTTCTTTCCAGGACTTTTAACATGAAGGGGTGTTGAATTTTGTCAAATGCTTTCTCAGCATCTAGTGAGATGACCATATATTTGTTCTTTGAGTTTGTTTATATGTTGGATTACATTGATGGATTTCCTTATATAAAACCATCCCTGCCTCCCAGGGATGAAGCCTACTTGTTCATGATTAATGATCGTTTTGATGTGTTCTTGGATTCGGTTTGCAAGTATTTTGTTGAGTATTTTTGCATCAATGTTCATAAATGAGATTGGTCTGAAGTTCTCTTTCCTTGTAGGGTCTTTGTGTGGTTTAGGTACTAGGTTTATTGTAGCCTCAAAAAATGTGTTAGGTAGTATTCCATCTGATTCTATCTTCTGGAATAGTTTGGAGAGTATTGCTGTTATGTCCGCAATAAATGTCTGATAAAATTCTGCACTGAACCCGTCTGGACCTGGGCTTTTTTTGGTTGGGAGGCTTTTGATGACTTCTTCTATTTCTTTAGGTTTTATAGGGTTATTTAGATGGTTTACTTGGTCCTGGTTTAACTTTGGGATCTTGTATCTGTCTAGGAATTTGTCCATTTCCTCCAGATTTTCCAATTTTGTGGAGTATAAGTTTTTGTAGTAGGATCTGATGATTTCTTGAATTTCCTCAGTTTCAGTTGTTATGTCTCCACTTTCCTTTCTGATTTTGTTAATTTGTATACTCTCTCTTTGCCCTCTAGTTAGTCTGGCTAGGGGTTTATCAATCTTGTTGATTTTCTCAAAGAACCAACTCTTGGTTTTGTTGATTTTTTTCAATGGTTCTTTGGTTTCCATTTGGTCTATTTCTGCCCTAAGTTTGATTATTTCTTGCCGTCTACTCTTCTTGGGTATATCTGCTTCCTTTTCTTCTAGGGATTTTTGCTCTGCTGTCAAGTTGCTGGTTTATGCTCTCTCCTGTTTCTTTTTGGAAGCACTTAGGGCTATGAGTTTTCCTCTCAGTACTGCTTTCATTGCATCCCATAGGTTTGGGTATTTTGTGTTTTTGTTTTCGTTGAATTCTAGAAAATCCTTAATTTCTTTCTTTATTTCTTCTTTGACCCCTCTATCATTTACCAGAGCGTTGTTTAGTTTCCATGTGTATGTGGTCTTTTTGTTGTCTTTGTTGTTGTTAAAGACCAGCCGTAGACCATGGTGATCTGAGAGGATGCATGGGAGTATTTCAATCTTCTTATATCGATTGAGGCTCGTTCTGTGTCCAATTATGTGGTCAATTTTCGAGAAGGTGTCATGGGGTGGTGAGAAGAAGGTGTATTCTTTTACTTTAGGATGATATGTTCTGTATATATCTATTAATTCTAGTTGGTTCAAAGTCTCTGCTAGTTTTGCAGTGTCCTTGTTCAGTTTCTGTTTCCATGATCTGTCCATTGGTGAGAGTGGGGTATTAAAGTCTCCCACTATTATTTTGTGGGGCGAAATGTATTTTTTGAGCTTTAGTAGGGTTTCTTTTATGAATGTGGGTGCTTTTTTATTTGGAGCATATATGTTAAGAATTGAGAGTTCCTCCTGACAGATTTCCCCGGTAATGAGTAAAAAGTGTCCTTCCTTATCTTTTTTGATAACTTTTGGTTGGAAATTTACTTTTTTCGATATTAGAATAGCCACTCCTCTTTGCTTCTTGGGGCTGTTTGCTTGGAAGTTTTTTTCCCACCCTTTTACTCTGAGATAGTGTGTGTTTTTGTCTCTGAGATGAGTTTCCTGTATGCAGCAAAAGGCTGGATTTTGTTTATGTATCCAGTCTGATAGCCTATGTCTCTTTATTGGGGAGTTGAGTCCATTTATGTTAATAGATATCAAGGAATAGTTGTTTCTGTTTCCTGCCATTATTGCATTTGTGGGTTGAGTTGTGTCTGTGTCTTTTTCTTCTTTTAGTTTTCTTGTTTAGGAGTTTTCTTGTTTTCACTAGGCTGTATTTTCCCTCATTGTATTGGGTTTTCCACCTATATTTCTTTGTAGTGCTGGGTTTGTGGTCAGATATTGTGTAAATTTTGATTTGTCTTGAACTATCTCCATCTCTCCATCTATGGTGATTGATAGTTTTGCTGGGTATAGCAGCTTGTGCTGGCACTTGTGTTCTCTTAGGGTGTGCATGATGACTGTCCAGGCTCTTCTAGCTTTCATAGTCTCTGTTGAGAAATCGGGTGTGATTCTGATTGGCCTATTTTTATATGTTACCTGACCTTTTTCCCTTTCTGCTTTTAGTAGTCTGTCTTTGCTTTGGCACTTGGTGTTTTGACTATTATGTGTCGGGAGGTATTTCTTTTCTGGTCCAACCTATTTGGAGTTCTGAAAGCTTCTTTTATGCTCGTGGTCATCTCATTCTTGAGGGTAGGGAAGTTTTCCTCTTTGATTTTGTTGAAGATATTTACTGTGCCTCTTAGTTGATACTCTTCTCTGTCTTCTATTCCTATTATCCTTAGGTTCAGTCTTCTCATTGTGTCCTGGATCTCCTGGACATTTTGGGTTAGGAGCTTTTTGTTTTTTGCATCTTCTCTGGATGTTTTGTCTATGTTTACAATGTTATCTTCTGCCCCCCGAGATTCTCTCTTCCATCTCTTATAATCTATTGGAAATGCTTGCTTCTGTGACTCCTGATTTCTTTTTTAGGTGTTCTACCTCTAGGGTTATCTCTTTTAGTGATTTCTTTATTGTGTCAATTTCTGTTATAAATTCCCTCTTCCATTCCTTCGTCTCTTTGTTTGTGTTTTCCACTAGTTCTTTGAGTTCTTTGAGTGTTTTTCTTGCTTCCTCTTTAAAAGCTTCTGAATCTTTTTGCTTTTCCTCCCGTTCTTGTTTAAGTATCTCTATCAGCATCTTGATGTATGATTTCAGGTCTGCATCTTCTTTTTCTGGAGTGTTTGGCATTCCTATGTTTGCTGTTGTGGGAGAGCTGGGTTCTGGAGTTGCCAGGTTGTCTTGGTTTCCTTGGGATATACTCTTTCACTTTCCTCTTTCCATTTTGTTGTCATTGATATGTTCTCGCCTTTCCCTTATATCTGGTCGGTGTCCCTGTGTCTTCACTGGTCTGGGTGGCAGATGGGCCCAGCCCTGTTCTATGCCTCAGAGTCACCGGGTGGAAACAGAAGTTCCAATGTTCTGTTCCTGGGTCTGGATCAGGCAGGGCTGAGGGTGCGCTTACAGTGCTCACTCCGGAGAGATCTCTCTGCTCCCTGGCTGCCCAGGTCTCCTACTCACCAGTCTTTAAAGCTTTAGTTGATGCTGATCCCTGTGGCAGATGGGCCGCACCCTGTTCTCTGCACTGAATTCGCCGCTGGGTGGAAACAGAAGTTCCAGAGTTCTGTTCCTCGTCCCTGGATCAGGCAGGGCAGTCTTTAAAGCTTTAAACGCCGCTGATCCGTGTGGTGGATAATATCCCTCATTTTTTAAAAAATAAAGTGGTAAAGAAAAAAAAAGTGGTATTAATGAATAGTGATTGTTGTTTCCTGTTATTTTTGTTGTTAGAAGTTGAGTTATCTTTGTGTGTTTTTATTCTTTTGGTTTTCTTGCATGATTAATTTTTTGCTTTTCCTTGGGTGCAGTTTACTTCCTTGTGTTGGATTTTTCCAGCTATTGTTCTTTGTAGGGTTGGATTTGTGTACAGATATTGTGTAAATTTGCCTCTGTCCCGGAATATGGTTTCTTCATCTATGGTTAGTGAGAGTTTTGCTGGATATAGTAACCTTGGCTAGCATTTATGTTCTCTTAGGGTTTATATAACGTCTATCCAGGATCTTCTAGCTTTCATAGTCTCTGTTGCGCAGTCCTGTGTAATTCTGATTGGTCTGCCTTTATATGTTATTTGTCTTTTTTCCCTTATTGCTTTTAGTATTTTTTCTTTGTTTTTAACATTTGGTGTTTTGACTATTATGTGCCGGCAGGAGTTTCTTTTCTGGTCCAATTTATTTGGAGTTCTATAGGCTTCTTGTATGTTCATGGTCATCTTGTTCTTAAGGATTGGGAAGTTTTCTTTTATGATTTTGTTAAATATATTTACTGTGCCTTTTAGTTGGGAGTCTTTGCCCTCTTCTACATTATCCTTAGGTTTGGTCTTCTCCTTGTGTCCTGGATATTCTGGATGTTTTGTGTTAGGAGCTTTTTGGTTTTTTGCCTTTTCTCTTACTGTTGTGTCAATGTTTTCTATGTTGTCTTCTGCCCCTGAGATCCTCTCTTCCATCTCTTGTAGTCTATTGTTGATGTTTGCAACTATGACTCCTGATTTCTTTCTTAGGCTTTGTATCTCTAGGGTTGTCTCTTCTTGTGATTTCTTTATTGTTTCTATTTCTGTTTTCAATTCCTTCATCTGTTTTGTTGTGTTTTCATGTAGTTCTTTGAGTGAATTTTTTTTTTGTTTCCTCTTTAAGGGCTTCTATTTGTTTATGTGTGTTCTCCTGTAATTGTTTAAGGGATTTATCCATGCACTTCTTGAAGATCTCCGTCATCATCATGAAGTTTGATTTCAAGTCTAGGTCTTGTTTTTATGTTGTGTTTGGCAATCCACTACTTGCTGTGATGGGAGAGCTGGGTTCTGATGTTGCCAGGTTTTCTTGGTTTCCATTGCTTAGATTCTTTCTCTTTCTTCTTGCCATCTTGTTACCTGTGATTATAAGCGATGTTGTTGTCTCTGACTGGAGCCTTTCTGTCCTGTAGGTCTGAGGTCTTGAGGACTCAGGATTGCTTTTGGATGTTTGGCTCTTTGTGGGCAGGCAGTGAGTTCTGATGACAGTGACACTGTTCTGGGGGCTCAGGTGAGAGAGTGCTTTAGAGGCTGTTCTAGGAGCTCAGTTGTCTAGTGGCAGGTTCTGAGTCCTGATGGTGGTCACTTGGCCCTCTTTCTGGGCCAAAAGTACCTGATCCCAGCGTGCACCATGCTATCTGCCCTCTGAGAGCTCCAAGCGTTCCCTCCTGAGACAGGAGGTAGGGTGTGTGGCAGGCTCCCTGTGGGCTTAGTGGGAAGAGTGCTTGCAAGGCTGTTCTGGGGGCTCAACCGTCTGCGAGTGGGTCTGAAGTCTTGAAGGCAGTAACCTGGTCCTCTCACTTGTCCAGAAAGCCTTTTTTATATTATTCTTCTTCCTTAGAAATTGCTAACATTCATTTCCAAAGTTTTGACTTTGTAAGAATGCCACAGAAGTAGAACTATACATGATATAACATTTTAAAATCAACCTTTCATTGAAGATAATAACTTGAATAGTAGCAAATTTGTATTTTCATTATTAGTTCATTTTTATTGTTGAGTTGTATTCTGTAGTATAGATATAACAAGGCCTGTTCAATCACTCATCTTTTGAATGATATTTGAATATTTTCACTACTATTTAATTCATGTACCTGTTTTTGCATGATTATAAATCATTTATCTGGAATAAATATTCAGAAATATAATGGCTGTTTTTAGAAGAAATTGTGACACTCTTTTCCAAATGATTTTACCATTTAGCATTTAGTATGAGTAATGTATAAAATACTCAATTTCTATATACCATCTGAATAAAAATATTAAAAAGGAAAAAAGGAAACGTGACTGTTCCTAGGTATGATGTGAAGGAGAAAGTTTATTATAGATATGTATATTATATAGAGCATTAGGAGATGCAGGGACCTCTGAGATAGCTCAGAATGTACATGACCCTGGGCTAGGCCATGTGAGAGATGGGGAGGAGAAGGGAGAGTGGACATAGGGGAACCAGGTTCAGAAGCAGGAGGCTCAAAGATAAAAGGAGAGCAGGCAACCAAAATGGCTAGATTATATAGGGAAGGGCATCTGGGGGAAGAGTACAAGCCCCTGGGCTGGAGAGTTTAGGGGGTTGAAATATCAGCCAGGACTCCCTGTAACCAAGGGATTGCTTGGAAAACTTGTTCCCAGGTCTACTTTGATATGTTAAATAAGCACCTCAGCCATTTGTCCCAGGTTTGAAACCTAAGATGCCCATGGGTTAGTCAAACCTTTCAACACTTGATTAGTATCTGAGAAAGACAGTTTTAAAAAATCTAATCTCTCTCTCTCCCTTGGCAGAAAGACAGATGTGAGGAACCCTGTTTACCTAATGAGAAACAGAAAGGAGACAAAGAAAAGATATATCTACCCTTGAAAAGTATGTTCACTGAGACCTACTTTCCTAGGTAGGCCCCACTTTCCATAATTATACCACCTCCCAATAGTCCATTTAAATTTTGGATTCATCAGTGGTTTAAACAAATGACTAGGTGAAAGGATTATTATATACATACATACATATATATATTAGTATGTATTTTGATCACAGTTTCTCCTCCCTCATTCCCTCCAAATCTTCCCCACCCCACCAAAATTCACACCCATTTTTCTCTCTCATTAGAAAATAATCAGGCAACTAAAAACAAAGAAGCAAACAAATGAACATAATAGGTCAAAACAAACAGAATAAAAGAACAAAAAAAAAGCACAAGAGACACAGAGACACATATAGAAATCACATAGAAAATAAAACCAGAAACTATAATACATACAGAAAAGACCTGTAAGGTGAGAAAAAAAGCACTATGTATGAGTCCACCACCATCCCCCCAAAATGTCCAGACTACTGTAAGAAAAAACCCTTCTAAAAACTATAACTGAGTTCACTTTGTGTTAATATCAATTGCCTTTAAGTGTGGTTAAGTAGAGATAGCTTCTGGATTAGGGATATAGGCTTATGTCTACTTCCTTATTCAATGATGGAACCCCATCTAGCTTAGACTAATGCAGGTCCTGACCACACTGTTACAGTCTGTATGAGTTTGTATAATATGTCCATCAGATTGTGTCTAGAAGGCCTTATTTCTTTGGTGTCTTCCATTCCCACTGGAGCTTACAATCTTTCTGCCTCCTCTTCCAAAAAGTGCCCTGAGCCCCGAAGACAGGGATTTGATAGAGACATACATACCATTTAGGACTAAGTATTCTAAAGTCTTTTACTCTTTACACAGTGTCCAATTGTAGGCCTCTGTGTTTGTTCCCACCTACTGCAAGAGGAAGTTTCTTTGATGATAGTTGATCAAGATACTGATCTGTGCATATAGCAGAATGTCAGAAGTTATTTTTAATGCTATGTTCTGTGGTCTATTTAGTCACAGACTCTTGGCTAACTGAGCAGTAAAAGACATGGGATCCATCTCATGAAATGAGCCTTAAATTCAATCAAATATTGGTTGGTTACTCTCACAAGGTTTGTGCCACTATCGCACCAGTGCATCATGCAAGCAAGTCACCATTGCAGCTCAAAGGGTTTTTAGCTTGGTTGGTTGTTACTTTTATTTGGAGTACCTTCCGATACTGTGAACATTCATCAGTAGAGGTGAGAACTCTAGGTAGGCACCAATTTAACTACTCTGTGTTCAATAAGTAGTGTAGGTATTATCTTCAGCAATAAGGCCTTACCATCAGTTTGTGGAGAGCTATTAATAGTCTTGGCAATGGGCTATTTCTGTTTCTGTGTTTCCATGGGACTCTTTTGGTCAACAAATTGATTAAATATAGCATATTCCTAGTACTGAATGTCTTATTTGGTGGCAAGAGATGTTAATTGTAGCTTTGTCTATCTTGTTATTTGGTGATTCCATTTAGAATTGTGTGTATGTGTGTGTGTGTGTGTATGTATGTGTGTATAATTTTTAAGAAACTTCTACTGTAGTATGTTTCCATATGACCCCCTCAAATGGCCCTTAGATCTGTCTCTGTGTTCTCTCCTTTACCCTCTTTTGTGCTTTTCATTTAATCCTCTTGTTCCAATCTTACCCTGCTCATTTCATTGATTCATAACTGTATATACTATTTCCCCTTCCTCAGGAGATCTTTCCTATCTACCCCCATCCCTTACATTGTACCTAACCTCTGTGGTTATACAGATTGTTGTCTGTTTATCAAACACTTAAAGTTAATATCCACATAAAAGTGCATGCATACCATATTTGTCTCTTTGTGTATGGGTTACCAGATTCATAATGATTTTTTTTCTAGCTCCATCCATTTACCTGTGAATTTAATTATTTTAGCCTTTTTAAACCACCAAGTAATATTGCATTATATAAATATATCACATTTTCTTGTTCTATTATTTTGTTTACAGTGATCTAGAATATTTCTAATTTCTGGTTATTATGAATAGAGCAGTAATGAACATAAATGAACAAATTTCTATATAGTAGATATAGTATCATTTAAAGTATATGTCTATGTCTGAGAGTGATATGCTAGAAGTAGATCTGAGCTTCCCCAGAAATTGCTACCCTGATTTCCATAGTGACTGTATAAGTTTGCACCCATACCAGCAATGGATACGTGTTCCCATTACTCCTCACCAGCATTAGCTGTCACTTGTGTTTTTGATCTCAGCCATTTTGAATGGAATAAGAGGAAATCTCAAAGTGATTTTGATTTGCATTTCCTTGATGGCTAATGATTTTGATCATTTCATTAAGTGTCCCACATGCTTTTGTGTTTCATCTTTTGATAACTTTCTGTTTAGATCTATACCCCAATTTTTAATTAATTGGGTTGTTTGTTTTCTTGATCTCCAGTTTTTTCATTTTGTTATATATTTTAGCTATTAACTTTATATCAGATGTATGGTTGATAAACAAAATTCCCATTCTGTAGCATGCCCAAATGATGATGTGTCCTTTGCCATACAAAAGCTTTTCGGTTTCATGAGGTCCCATTTACTAATTCTTGTTCTTAGAGCCTGTATTATCATTATCTTGTTTAGATATCTTTTAAAGTATTATTCATTTATTTTGAGAATTTTATATATGAATACTGTATTTGTATCATGCCTCTTATTCCTACCCTCCCTCCAATTCTTCCTGCATAACTCCCCCTTCCTCTCAAATTCAAGGCCTCCTTTTACATAATTATACACACATATATGTACATGCATACATACACACACACACACACACACACACATTAGTTCTCAGGTAGAAGGTGAAGTAAAAATGTAAGGGTTCTTTGGAAAGTCAGTTGTATTAGATGGTGTTTTGCTGGGGCAAATATGTGAAGGAGTGTTTTCCTGAAGTAGACACATGTAAAAAAATATTTTTGCTAAAGCAAACACATGAAAGGGCACATGATGAAAGATTCTTTGCTACAACATACATGCATTGGTCCACCTTACATCAACTCTTCTTGTTGGGACTCCACAGATAGAAATGCACCAATAAAATAAAATAAAATAAAACCCCCCAAAATAAACAAAACAAAACAAAACTTCTAGTGATGTGTTGTGGACTCCAGTCAATTGGCAGAGTGATTTCAGCTGTCAACTGATACATAATCACATTTTACTAAGTCAGACTCACATGGTGAGGCAAGACCCATGGAGGACACATGGAGTTTGGGGGTATAAATAGGAATCAATGAACTGTGAGAGGAATTGTTTGTAGAGCTAGCTACAATGCTTTTTAGCCTCATGTCTTCCCAGGATGTTCACTTTGTTGAGAGAGGCACAGCAAAGAACTTCTCCTGGTGTTGCAGGTGGTCTGAATCTCCCTTGCTGACTCATACTGGTTTGGCTGAAGTCTAGCTGTCCCTGCTAGGCCATGGCACCATTGCAGCTATCCTGACTCTACTGAACTGGACTGCTGGTATATCCCTGAAGTGTTTGTTTTTAAGTAGATTGAGCTTCTGCTGCTGAACTGTGAATTGAACTGCCAATTTCCTACCAATGCAGATGGGATTTGCTCTAAGAACCATTTCTAGCCAGGTCCAATTTCTCCATCTTCTTTCTTTCCCACTATCTCTGGTGAGTGGTGGGCTAGAAGGGAAGTTAAAGTGTTTAAGAACCATCATTTAAAGTAGGCTTTGAAAAAATAAAGCTACAAGAAGTTTTCTAGGTCAGTTCCAGCTTGATTCCTCCAAGTCTTGTTTCCAAAGCATCTGGTGTCTTTAGTAATAGGGTTTTACTTGCAATTTCTGGGTTGCAATCAAGGGCTATGATGTAGCGATCGCCTATCTCGCCGGCAAGGAAGACGTGCCACAACAGGATCCTTCTACAGGCATTTATTGCGGGTTTGATTGCAGTGGTGAAAGACCCCGAGCCCAGAAACCAACCCTCCTTATATATTCTTAGGAGGACTGTGTCACTACCTGATTGGTGCATTCTGTGCGCCCTAATTAGCATACTCGGAGTCAGCATGAGTCAGCAAAACAGGCATATGTGCATGCGCACTTAGGTTGTTTATCTCAAAACTGGCCACCCTCCCTTCGGGCTGGGCGCCATCTTGTAATGGCGAATGTGGTGGCTTCCCACAATATGACAATAGCTATACTGTTTTGGAAGTCTCTTGGGAAACTGTGGTACATACACACAATAGAGTACTACTTAGCTATCAAAAACAATTACTTCATGAAATTCCTAGGCAAATGCATAGAACTTGAAATTATCATCCTTAGTGACGTAACCCAGGCACAAAAGATTACTCACAGTATGTACTACTCACTGATAAACAGATACTGGCCCCAAAAGCTGGGAATACCCAAGAAACAATTCACAGAACCTATGAAGCTCAAAGGGAAGGAAGGCCAGAAAGTGGGTGCTTCAGTCCTTCAGAAGGGAAAGCAAAATGCTCATGGAAGTAAATAAAGGGACAAATAGAGGAACAGGGATTGGATAAAAGGTCATCCAGAGGCTGCCTCTCCTGGGTATTGATCCAATATGCATCCACTAAACCCACGAACTATTGCTGATGCCAAGTAGTGCTATCTGGTAGGCACCCTGATATGAATGCCTCCTCAGAGGCTCTGCCAGAGATATACTACTGATATAGAGGAGAATGCTTGCAGCTAACCATTGGACTGAATATGGGGTCCTCGATGGAGGAGCTAGAGAAAGAACTGAAGGAGCTGGAAGGTTCTGCAACCCCATGGAAAGAACAATGTTATCAACCAACCAAAGCCACCACAACTCCCAGAGACTAAAACACCAACCAATGAGTTTGCATGGAGAGACTCATGGTTTCAGGTGCATATGCAGTAGAGGGTAGCATTTTCTGGCTTCAATGGGAGAAGAGGCCCACTGAGGTGGGAGATGGTGGTTGGGAGAGGAAGCACCTTCAGGGAGGCAATGGGAAGGGGATGGGATTAGAGGGAAAGGGGATAACATCTGAAATGTAAATATCGAGAATAATCAATTAAAAAAGGAGTTAGTGAAAGGACTGTAGGAGCTGAAAGGTCTGCAACCCCATGGTAAGAACAAAATGATTGGCCGTGTCCATGGGGAGAAGCTGAGGCCCTACACTCCAGCCCAAGGCTGCAGGCATTGTAATGTGAACATGAGTTTGTTTATATAGTGGATAACATTGATAGATTTCTGTATATTGAACCATCCTTGCATCCCTGGGATGAAGCCTACTTGATCATGGTGAATGATCATTTTGATTTGCTTTTGGATTTGGTTTGCAAGGATTTTTTATTGAGTGTTTTGGCATCAATGTTCATGAGGGAATTTGGTCTAATGTTCTCTTTCTTTGTAGGTTCTTTTAGGAATGAGCTTAATAGTGGCTTCGAAGAATGACTTGGGTAGGATCCTTTTATTTCTATTTTGAGGGATAGTTTAGAAAGCATTGGTATTAGGTCTTCTATGAATGTCTGATAGAATCCTGCATTAAACCTATCTAATCCTGGTTCTTTTGGTTGGTTGGTTGGTTGGTTGGTTAGTTGGATGGTTGGTTGGTAGGTTGGGAAGCTTTTGATGACTGCTTCTATTTCTTGAGGAATTATGGGGCTGTTTAGATGATTTATCTGATCCTGATTTAACATTAGTACCTGATATCTGTTTATAAAATTGTCCATTTCCTCTAGATTTTCCTGTTTTGTTGAGTATAGGCTTTTGTAGTAGGATCTGATGACTTCTGAAATTTCTTCCATTTTTTGTTGTTATGTCTCCCCTTTCATTTCTGATTTTGTTAAATTGTATACTCTTTCTGTGCTCTCTCATTAGTCTGGCTAAGGGTTTATCAATTTTGTTGATTTTCTCAAAGAACCAGCTCCTTGTTTTGTCCATTGTTTATATACTTCTTTTTGTTTCTACTTGATTGATTTCAGCTCTGAGTTTGATTATTGCCTGCTGTCTACTCCTCTTTTGTGTATCTGATTCTTTTTGTTCTATAGCTTTTAGGTGTTGTGCTGTCAAGCTGTTAGTATATACTCTCTCTCCAGTTTCTTTGTGGAGGCACTCAGAGCTATGAGTTTTCCTCTTAACACTACTTTCATTGTATCCCATAAGTTTGGGTATGTTGAGCAAGCTATCATTGAGTAGAACACTGTTCATCTTTCATAAGTATGTGGGCTTTTTGTTGTTTTTGAAGACCAGCCTTAGTCCATGGTGATATGATAGGATGCATGGGATTATTTCAATCTTCTTGTATCTGTTGAGGCCTCTTTTGCAACCAACTATATGTTCAGTTTTGCAGAAGGTACCATGAGGTGCTGAGAAGAAGGTATATTTTTTTTTTGGATGAAATATTCTCTATTTGTTGTTTAAATCCATTTGGTTCATAACTTCTGTTAGTTTCACTGTGTCTCTATTCAGCTTCTGTTTCCATGATCTGTCCATTGATGAGAATGGGGTGTTGAAGTCTCCCACTATTACTATGTGTGGTGTAATATATGCTTTAAGTTTTAGTACAGTTTCTTTTATCAATGCAGGTGCCTTTTATTTGGAGCATAGATGTTCAGGATTGAGAGTTTATCTTGATAGATTTATCCTTTGATGAGTAAAAAGTGTCATTTCTTATCTTTCTTGATGACTTTTGGTTGAAAATCTATTATGTTCTATATTAGGATGGCTACTCTAGCTTGTTTTTTAGGACAATTTACTTGAAAAGTTTTTTCCCAGCCTTTTACTCTGAGATAGTTCCTGTCTTTGTCACTGAAATGAGTTTCTTCTATGCAGCAAAATGCTGGGTCCTGTTTCCATATACAGTCTGATAGCCCATATCCTTTTATTGGGGAATTGAGTCCATTGATGTTAAGTGATATTAAGGGATAGTGATTGTTGTTTCCTGTTATTTTTGTTGTTAGAGGTAGAGTAGAATTATGCTTGTGTGCTTTTCTTGCTTAGGGTTTGTTGCAAAAAGATTAATTTCTTGCTTTTCCTAGGGTGAAGTTTCCCACTTTGTGGTGGAGTTTTCCATCTCTTATCCTTTGTAGGGCTGGATTTGTGGACAGAGATTGTGTAAATTTATTTTTGTCATGGAATATCTTGTTTTCTCTATCTATGGTAATTGAGAGTTTTTCTGGGTACAGTAAATTGGGTTGGTATTTGTGTTCTCTTAGGGTCTGCATGATATCAATGCAGGATCTTCTAGCTCTCATAGTGTCTGTTGAGAATCTGGTATAATTCTGATCAGTCTGCCTTTATATGTTACCTGTCCTTTTTCCCTTATTGCTTTTAGTATTCTTTGTTTTGAATATTTGTTGTTTTAAGTATTATGTGTCCGGAAGTATTTTTTTCTGGTTTAATATATTCAGGGTTCTGTAGGATTCTTGTATGCTCATCTTTTTCTTTAGGTTACAGAAGTTTTATTCTATAATTTTGTTGAAGATATTTACTAGGCCTTTTAGTTGGGAGTCTTCGCTCTCTTCTACACCTATAATACTTAAGTTTGGTCTTCTCATTGTGTTTTGAATTTCCTGGACAGTTTGGGTTAAAATCTTTTTGATTTTTTGCATTTTCTCTTACTGTTTTGTCAATGTTTTTATGGTATCTTCTGCCCCTGAGATTCTCTCTTTCATCTCTAGTATTCTGTTGGTGATGCTTGTGTCTATGTCTCCTGATGTCTTTCCTAGGTTTTGGAACTTCAGGGTTGTCTCTTTTTTTTTTGATTTTTTCATTGTTACTATTTCTGTTTTCAATTTCTTCACCTGTTTGGTTGTGCTTTCCTTTAGCTCTTTAAATAATTTTTGTGTTTTTTGTGTTTCCTTTGCCTTAAAGAAGCTTTGAAATTTTATTAGGTCTCATTTGTTAATTATTGATCTTAAAGCAGAAGCCATTGGTGATCTCTTTATGAAAATTTTCCCTGTGCCTATGTGTTAGATGCTCTTCCCCACTCTCTCTTCTATCAGTTTCAATGTAACTGGTTTTATGTGGAGGTCCTTTAGCCACTTGGACTTGAGCTTTGGAAAAGAAGATAAGAACGGACCAATTTACCCTCTTTTACATGCTGACTTCCAGTTGAACCAGCACCATATCTTGAAAATGCTGTCTTTTTTCCATTGGATGGCTTTAGCTCCTTTGTCAAAGATCAAGTGACCATATGTGTGTGCATTCATTTTTTGGTCCTCAATTCTATTCTACTGCTCTACCTGCCTGTATCTGTGCCAATACCTGCAGTTTTTATCATTATTTTTCTGTAATACAGGTTGAGGTCATGGACTCTGATTTACCCAGAAGTTCTTTTATTATTGTTGAGAATACTTTTTGAGATACTGGTTATTTTGTTTTGTTTTTTATTCCAAGTGAAATTGAAAATTTCTCTTCCAATTCTGTGAAGAACTGAGGAAGGGTTTTGATGGGTATTGAATTGAATCTGTACATTGCTTTTGGCAAGAAAGCCATTTTTACTGTATTAATCCTGCCAATCCATGAGCATGGAATATCTTTCCGTATTCTGAGATCTTCTTCAATTTCTTTCTTTAGAGACTTCAAGTTCTTGTCATACAGATCTTTCACTCCCTTGGTTTGAGTCTCATGGAGGTATTTTATATTGTTTTAACTATTGTAAAGGGCATTATTTCCCTGTCTTTCTCAACCTGTTTTTCCTTTGAGTAGAGAAAGGCTGCAGATTTGTTTGAGTTAATTTTATTTTTTTATTTAAACAACTTTATTTTAAAAATCAGAGATAAATGAACAGAATTTTTTAACAGTTTATCTTTTAATTTATTAGAACACAGAAAGGGATGATTTTTTTTAAAAGCAGAGTTCCCATCAAATTAACACTTAATTCAGGGAAGATATATTACAATAAAACAAAATAAAAAATTCCCTAAATCTTAAGGCAGAAGTAAAACACTGTAAATGGAACAAAATAGCATGTATAATATAGTCTGTAGAATACTACAATTTAAAGAGATCCACATAGTATTTTATAGCACTAAAATGTTAATGCAGTCAGAAATATTATCAATTGGTCCAAGATTCTTCAGTTTATAAAATGTCTAGGCTGCTAATTGAAGTTTTTATTGTCTAAAGACAGGTACCATAAGGTCAAGTGGCCATTTTATGACAATGGAACCAGCAGGAATCTTTACGGTTTTGTCTGTACAGTTCTACAGTATCAAGTATGGAGAATCATTAGGCATTTGTAGGTTCAGCTCCCCTTACTAATGCCTATAGTTGTGTGTCACTCCCCTTTGACTGCATTTTAATGTGAATCATACTTTTTACTGTAGGCCTAACTTTACTGACAACAAAAGAATGAACTGTTTAGTTTCTTGGTGTGTATGTGTGCACGGTGCATCGCACATATAGGTGCACATGTTCATGACTATATATGGAGGTCAGAGGGTCAACCTGTTTGTGTGGTGTGTGTGTGTGGGGTGTGTGTGTGTGTGTGTGTGTGTGTGTGTAGGTGTATGGGGGTGTTCCTCAGGAACAACTGTCCCTTATTGGGACCTGGCACTTTCTAATTAGGCCAGGATGGCTGTTCAGTGACTGGAAGGGACACACCTGTTTCTGTTTCCTCAATGCTAGGATTGCAGATATGATGCATGCCCAGTGGTTTATAATCTGATATAGTAGAAAAACAAATTTTAATAAATTATTCCATCTTTTCCTGGACATTAAGTAACTTTGGACTGAACTGTAAGAACTTCAGATCTCAGCAGGTGAACAGCACTTGTGTTTGTGTTTCTGTTAGAGCCTTACTGTGGGGACTCTTCATGTCTACTTACTTGTTTGCTATTTTTCAGTGTTGAAATCAACCCTCACACATCTGAGCTACAGTCACTCTCCAGAATTTCATGTTCATGTGCAGTTACTAGCAGCCCTTCTTTAAAAAATGGGAATAATAGCCTTGGGATTAACAGCCTTACATTTCCACCTTTATGATCAACACCTTTAATTTTTAGGGAACACAAAAAATTAAAAGTGCTTGAAATCAGTAAACAAGATTAGCTAGCTTATGTATCCTCATGAATAATGTCAAAAGACACAATGCACTGAAAACAATTTTGTAAGTATAGCAAATAAGCTTGGTGGGTTCATAACTAACATTAATTACAAATTCTCATTTTTATTACAAAGTATTCAGCTTTTTTAGTAAAATAGCTGTGGCCTTCATGGTATTTCTATTCATCTGTTCATTAATAAAATCCTGTTAAAATCCCTTACTTAGTAATTCTGGAAAAGTCTAATCAAATACGATCATTTAAACCAGAGAAGCTTTGCTGTATTAATTGCAGACTCATTTCAAAGTGTATTTAGTGTCTTTTAGGATCTGACACTCACTCTGAAAATATAAAGAATTTTAGTCAGTGTTGACCAGAGTTAAACAGTTCTGGTATTACTTGAAAAATAAAAATACATTGTCACCCATGCATTCCACAACTTCAAGAACCAAGTAAGGAACAACTGATAAATATGGTTATGATGACCCAGGCTTTCATCAGGCCTCAGCCCAATCACACCAGAGCCCATGTAAGATAAAAGGAGTAGGTCATTCTGTACATTTGCCCATGGTTTGGCATCCAGCCTCCCCAATTGTGTGTAACTATTCTAGCATAACTTCCAAAAGACTGTTAATGAGGGCTAGTAGAGGACACCTATGGGGTAACAAAATGTATTAGTGAGGACTTTTTAGCTGAATAACTTCTCACTGTGGTTATACTATGTGCAGCATATAACCTGTACAACAATTTGTTCCTGTTTGTCTCTTTGTTAAAAAATTAAGCTCAATAAAATGTTAAATTTACATTAATTTGCTTTAAAATGCAAATATTAACTGTTTTTGGCCCAGCTGTGTTGTAACCAAAAAAGTATCTGCTTTGATAATATAATATGAAAAAGTTCACGATATGAATATGAAAAGATTCATGATAATATGAATCAGTAGATTCCTTCATTAAAGTTTCCTTAAACCTATCTCAATGTATCTTTACAACTGATACAACTGATCTTTACAACAAAAGCCTTAGAAAGTTCTAAGATAATATGCTGTGTTATGATATTTTATTTTAGCGTTTTTGATGGTCTTAGAGATATAAAACCAGATGAGATGAGCATTTACAGGTTGGGAAATGGGAAACAGTTTGTAATAAATTACCAATTTTCTTTTGAGTGTTTGAGCTCATGATTTAAACAATCATCTTTTATCCTGTTAATGATTTTTTATTAATCACTCTCTCCCAGACTCATTCTGATCTCAGAGGCAAGAGACATGTTTTCAAGGGACAAGGTTATTGCTTCCACCAGTATCTGGGGGATGCAGATACCTTAAGAGTTGGAGTTTGTGATTAGTGAGGAAGTAGAAAGGGGCTGCTAAGGTATAGGAAAACATGTTCTCTATTTTTTTAGGGTTTCATTTCAAGCCCTAATAATTTTCAACACTTTTAGACATTTCAAACACAGAAATTAAAGGATGAAAAATGTCCTGTTTATTTATCTACCTCCTTACCTCTCTACCTATCCATTATTCATGCTGCAATCAGATATATTGCAAGTACAGAATCACAAAAAACAGTTTCTGACTTTCAAGACCTCACATCATGAGAAAAATACATGACAATTTAGCACGATGTGCTTTTAAACAACCACATGTTATAACATAATTTTCTTCCTTGTCAAATAAATATAAAGTATATTTGAAAAGCTAATGATATTGCTTCGGCAAAATTCTTTCTAGTATTCTCTAAAGAGGACAGTGAAATGGGAAAGATTTCTGGCCAAAGTTTGTTAGAAATGCTGCCAAAATGTTAAATCAGCCAAAGTTTCTTTGGTGCCCTTCCAACCTCCCTGACTACTGAAATCTTCACTGTCTTCAGACTTTCTCAGGTTTTAAAACTATCTTCCTACAACACTCATCAGTATCTGCCTAACACAGAAGTTCCTGATTGTAGTTTTTTTTATTTAATCTTTTCTCTGGTGAAAGTTTATTTCTATTCATTTTTTTCCAGGATGCACTAGATATGGAAAGACTAATTCTCTGGATTTGGGTATCGATACAGAAAACAGAGAACATACTCAGGTCAGGTCAATAATCAGTTCACAAAGGCAATGTTTATCTCCTAAACCTTTATAACGGTGGCCTCGAAACTTCTTTGTTGTCTTTTTTGTCAGTTTCCATGGTATCCTTCTTTATTTTGCTTCAGTTCTACATTATTCATCTTTCATTCTTTGGTATTTTCCTTTTTTGCAAGTACTTTAGAAAGAGACCTCGACTAATTGCTAGTGATTAGTTTGACCTTGGTTTGAGCAATTCGCCAATCATAGTTCAATTCAGCTCAGCCCTCACTCTTCACAGTGGTTCCCAAGCTTATCTACATCATGATGATACAAAGAGAAAGCTAATATTTGTACCCTTTGGGGGATAAACTTTACTGGATGGCTGGTATGAAGATCCAAGGTACCCAGATTTTGCCTGATCAGTTAGGACTAAAAGAATCATTATCATATTCAATACCTATAGTCAATTTCTAGTAATCTTGGAGACAAAGACAATGCACCAACTATGAGGATCCAAGACTTCCTTTTAATGTTTTATTATCCTCTCATATTAAGGAAGAACTTCCTGTACAGTGTCATTCACTGCTCTCAAGATAGCACCAAACTGTTTCAGATGTGTAGTGAAAAATATAGGAGTACTTTTAATTCCTTCCATCCACTAAGAGATCTTCTTTAGTCATTTTACTTTTCCATACACTATAGTTACCTAATAAATTCTTATTATTGTTACTTTAAAATAGTTATTTTTACAAAATTTAAGAGTCAAAAATTTTGAAAACTATTTTACATCCATTTATTTTCTGATACTTTGGGGTTTGTTTTTGTTGTTGTTGTTTTTAGTCCATATTTCTGATCTTTGACATTCTGCCCTTTTCTTTTTTTTCTTGTTTTGTAAATATATATTTTTTTGTTTTCTTTATTTCCTGGACTTCATACAGTCTGTGAGTTGTTTCTGGGGGAGTGCAAGCCTCTGGGGTTAGCATCCCAATATCAGTGACTGCATATTATGTCTGTTCTTTTGTGACTGGATTATCTCACTCAGGATGATATTCTCTAGATGCAGCCATTTTCTTAGGTATTTGGTTAAGTCATTGTTTCTGGTGGCTGAGTAGTAGTCCATTGTGTAAATGTACCACAATTTTTGTATCCATTCATCTTCTGAAGGACATCTGGGTACTTTCCAGCTTCTGGCTATTATAAATAGAGCCGCTGTGAACATTGTGGTGCATATATCTTTGTTGTGTACTAAGGTGTCTCTGGGGTATATGCCCAGAAGTGGAATAGCTGGGTCTTCAGGTAGTACTATATCCAATTTTCTGAGGAACCGCTAGACTGATTTCCAGAGTGGTTGTATTAGTTTGCAACCCCACCAACAGTGGAGAAGTGTTCCTCTTTCTCCGCAGCCTCGCCAGCATCTGCTGTCATCTGAGTTTTGGATCTTGGCCAATCTGACTGGTGTGAGGTGGAATCTCAGGGTTGTTTTGATTTGCATTTCCCTGATGGCTAAGGATGTCCAGCACTTCCTCAGATGTTTCTCGGCCATTCGGTGTTCCTCAACTGAGAACGTTTTGTTTAGCTCTGTACCCCATTTTTTAATAAGGTTATTTGATTCTCTGGTGTCTAGCTTTTTGAGTTCCTTGTATACCTTGGATATTAGGCCTCTATCCGATGTGGTGTTGGTAAAGATCTTTTCTCATTCTGTTGGTTGCCGTTTTGTTTTCTTGACGATGTCCTTAGCCTTACAGAAACTTTGCAATCTCATTAAGTCCCATTTGTTAATCTTTGACCTTAGAGCTTGAGCCATTGGTGTTTTCTTCAGGAAATTTTCTCCTGTGCCTATGTCTTCTAAGGTTTTCCCTACTTTCTCATCTAATAGTTTCAGTGTATCTGGTTTAATGTGGAGATCTTTGATCCACTTACACTTGAGCTTTGTACAAGGAGATAAGAACGGGTCTATTTTCATTCTTTTGCATGCTGAGTGCCAGTGGGACCAGCACCATTTGTTGAATAGGCTGTCCTTTTTCCATTGAATGTTTACTGCTCCTTTGTCAAAAGTCAGGTGACCATATACATGAGGGCTCATTTCTGGATCTTCTATTCTATTCCATTGAATCACATGCCTATTTCTGTACCAGTACCATGCAGTTTTCAGCACAATTGCCTTGTAATATAGCTTGAGGTCAGGAATAGTGATTTCCACAGATATTTTTTGTTGTTGAGGATGGATTTCGCAATTCTAGGTCTTTTGTTATTCCATATGAAATTTCACATTGACCTTTCCAATTCCATGAAGAACTGGGTTGGAATTTTGATGGGGATTGCATGAAATCTGTAGATTGCTTTTGGTAGGATGGCCATTTTTAAGATATTGATCTTTCCAATCCATAAGCATGGGAGATCTTTCCATTTTCTCAGATCCTCCCCAGTTTCTTTCTTTAGAGGTTTGAAGTTCTTGTCGTACAGGTCCTTCACTTGCTTAGTTAGAGTCACACCAAGGTATTTCATAGTTTTTGTGACAATTGTGAAGGGTACCTTTTCCCTAATTTCTTTCTCCACATGTTTGTCCTTTGAGTATAGGAAGGCTACTGATTTGTTCGAGTTAATTTTGTATCCAGCCACTTTGCTGAGCTTGTTTATCAGCTGTAGGAGTTCTCTGGTGGAATTTTTGGGGTCACTCAAGTACACTATCATGTCATCGGCAAAGAGTGATGTTTTTATCTCTTCCTTTCCGATTTGTATTCCCTTGATCTCCTTTTGCTGTCTAATTGCTCCAGCCAGGACTTCCAGTACTATGTTGAATAGGTAGGGGGAGAGTGGGCAACCTTGTCAAGTCCCTGATTTTAGTGGGATTGCTTCAAGTTTCTCGCCATTAAGTTTGATGTTGGCTGTTGGTTTGCTGTATATTGCTTTTATTATGTTTAGGTATGGACCTTGGATTCCTGTTCTTTCCAGGACTTTTAACATGAAGGGGTGTTGAATTTTGTCAAATGCTTTCTCAGCATCTAGTGAGATGACCATGTGATTTTGATCCTTGAGTTTGTTTATATGGTGGATTACATTGATGGATTTCCTTATATTAAACCATCCCTGCATCCCCGGGATGAAGCCTACTTGGTCATGGTGAATGATTGTTTTGATGTGTTCTTGGATTCGGTTTGCAAGGATTTTGTTGAGTTTTTTTGCATCAATGTTCATAAGTGAGATTGGTCTGAAGTTCTCTTTCCTTGTAGGGTCTTTGTGTGGTTTAGGTACGAGGGTTATTGTAGCCTCAAAAAATGAGTTAGGTAGTATTCCATCTGATTCTATCTTTTGGAATATTTTGAACAGTATTGGTGTTATATCCCCAATAAATGTCTGAAAAAATTCTGCACTGATCCTGTCTGGACTTGGGCTTTTTTTGGTTGGGAGCCTTTTGATGACTTCTTCTATTTCTTTAGGTGTTATAGGGTTATTTAGATGGTTTACTTGGTCCTGGTTTAACTTTGGGATCCTGTATCTGTCTAGGAATTCATCCATTTCCTCCAGATTTTCCAATTTTGTGGAGTATAAGTTTTTGTAGTAGGATCTGATGATTTCTTGAATTTCCTCAGTTTCAGTTGTTATGTCCCCACTTTCCTTTCTGATGTTGTGAATTTGTATACTCTCTCTGGGTTTATCAATCTTGTTGATTTTCTCAAAGAATCAACTTTTGTTTTGTTGATTTTTTCAATGGTTCTTTTTGATTCTATTTGGTCTATTTCTGCCCTAATTTTGATTATTTCTTGCCGTCTATTCTTCTTGGGTATATCTGCTTCCTTCTGTTCTAGGGCTTTTAGCTGTGCTGTCAGGTTGCTTATGTAAGCTCTTTCCAGTTTCTTTTTGGAAGCACTTAGGGCTATGAGTTTTCCTCTCAGTACTGCTTTCATTGTATCCCATAGGTTTGGGTATGTTGTGTTTTTGTTTTCGTTGAATTCTAGAAAATCCTTAATTCCTTTTTTTATTTCTTCTTTGACCCCACTATCGTTTAACAGAGCGTTGTTTAGTTTCCATGTGTGTGGGCTTTTGTTGTCTTTGTTGTTGTTAAAGACCAGCCATAGAGCATGGTGATCTGAGAGGATGCATGGGAGTATTTCAATCTTCTTATATCGATTGAGGCTCACTCTGTGTCCAATTATGTGGTCAATTTTCGAGAAGGTTCCATGGGGTTCTGAGAAGAAGGTGTATTGTTTTGCTTTGGGATAATATGTTCTGTATATATCTATTAATTCAAGTTAGTTCAAAGTCTCTGCTAGTTTTGCAGTGTCCTTGTTCAGTTTCTGTTTCCATGATCTGTCCATTGGTGAGAGTAGGGTATTAAAGTCTCCCACTATTATTGTGTGGGGCGAAATGTATTTTCTGAGCTTTAGTAGGATTTCTTTTATGAATGTGGGTGCTTTTTTATTTGGAGCATATATGTTCAGAATTGAGAGTTTTTCCTGACTGATTTCCCTGGTAATGTGTAAAAAGTGTCCTTCCTTAACTTTTTTGATAACTTTTGGTTGGAAATTTACTTTATTCGATATTAGAATAGCCACTTCAGCTTGCTTCTTGGAGCTGTTTGCTTGGAAGTTTTTTTCCCACCCTTTTACTTTGAGATAGTGTCTGTCTTTGTCTCTGAGATGAGTTTCCTGTATGCAGCAAAAGGCTGGATTTTGTTTATGTATCCAGTCTGATAGCCTATGTCTCTTTATTGGGGAGTTGAGACCATTTATGTTAATAGATATTAAGGAATAGTTGTTTCTGTTTCCTGCCATTATTGCTTTTGTGGGTTGAGTTGTGTCTGTGTCTTTTTCTTCTTTTAGTTTTCTTGTTTAGGAGTTTTCTTGTTTTCACTAGGCTGTATTTTCCCTCATTGTATTGGGTTTTCCACCTATAATTCATTGTAGTGCTGTGTTTGTGGTCAGATATTGTGTAAATTTTGATTTGTCTTGAAATATCTTCATCTCTCCATCGATGGTGATTGTTAATTTTGCTGGGTATAGCAGCTTGGGCTGGCACTTGTGTTCTCTTAGGGTGTGCATGATGTCTGTCCAGGCTCTTCTAGCTTTCATAGTCTTTGTTGAGAAATCGGATGTGAATCTGATTGGCCTGCCTTTATATGTTACCTGACCTTTTTCCCTTACTGCTTTTAGTATTCTTTCTTTGCTTTGGGCACTTGATGTTTTTACTGTTATGTGTCGGGAGGTATTTCTTTTCTGGTCCAACCTATTTGGAGTTCTGAAGGCTTCTTTTATGCTCGTGGTCATCTCATTCTTGAGTGTAGGGAAGTTTTGTTCTACGATTTTGTTGAAGATATTTACTGTGCCTCTTAGTTGATACTCTTCTCCCTCTTCTATTCCTATTATCCTTAGGTTCGGTCTTCTCATTGTGTCCTGGATTTCCTGGACATTTTGGGTTAGGAGCTTTTTGTTTTTTGCATCTTCTCTGGCTGTTTTGTCTATGTTTACAATGTTGTCTTCTGCTCCCTAGAGTCTCTCTTCCATGCTTGCTTCTGTGATTCCTGATTTCTTTTTTAGGTGTTCTACCTCTAGGGTTATCTCTTTTTGTGTTTTCTTTATTGTGTCAATTTCCATTTTAAATTCTCTCTTCCATTCCTTCATCTCTTTGATTCTGTTTTCCTCTAGTTCTTTGAGTTCTTTGAGTGTTTTTCTTGTTTCCTCTTTAAAAGCTTCTGAATCTTTTTGCTTTTCCTCCTGTTCTTGTTTATGTATCTCTATCAGCATCTTGAGGTATGATTTTAGGTCTGTGTCTTCCTTTTTTGGAGTGTTTGGAATTCCGATGTTTGCTGTTATGGGAGAGCTGGGTTCTGGTGTTGCCAGGTTGTCTTGGTTTCCTTGGGATATACTCTTTCTCTTTCCTCTTGCCATTTTGTTGTCAGTGATATGTTATTGCCTTTCCCTTGTATCTGGTCTGTGTCCCTGGATCTCCACTGGTCCTGGTGGCAGATGGGTCGAGCCCTGTTCTATGCCTCAGAGTCGTCGGGTGGGAACAGAAGTTCCAAAGTTCTATTCCTGGTTGCTGGATCAGACAGGGCGGGGCAGGGCAAGGCAGGGGGTGCACTTTCTGTGTGCACTCCGCAGAGATCTCTCTGCTCCCCGGCAGCCCAGGTCCCCACTCACCAGTTGTTCAGCCTTTACCAGCTGCCGTTCTGGGTGGCAGATGAGCCAGGCTCCGCTCTGCGTCCTGAAGTCCATTCTCCCCTTTTCTAATGTGCATCATTTAATATTTTTTACAAGGTTAAATGTACTACTGATGCAATCTTTCAACTGCCATTTGCATGACATATTCTCTTACCTCTCACTTTGTAGGAAAATTTTAAACCCATATCAATTTCTACATAAAAATGTTTTCTCTCTTGACCTTTAAATATTTTACTTTATTTAGTTTTTGCTAGGCATGGTATATGATAAAAAGAATTTTGTAGTTATTATTTTTAGTCTAAACTTACGTGACCCTCATACCAGTCTTGGGTGCTTGAAAAGCAACAAAAATCAACAAAACCTCTCCATTTAACTTGATATTGGCTGTTGGTTTGCAGTAAATTGCTGTTATTATGTTTAGGTATGGGCCTTGAATTCCTGATTTCTCCAATACTTTTAACAAGAAGGGGTGTTATATTTTGTCAAATTCCTTTTCTGCATTTAAGGAGATGATCATGTGATTTTTTTCTTTGAGTTTGTTTATATAGTAGATTGTGCTAATGGGTTTTCATATATTGAACCAACCTTGCATCCCTGGGTTAAAGCCTTCTTGATTGTGATGAACGATGGTTTTGATGTGATCTTGAATTTAGTTTGCAAGAATTTTATTGAGTATTTTCACATCAGTATTCATAGGGAAAATTGGTCTGAAGTTCTTTTGTTGTTTCATCCTTGTGTGGTTAGGGTTAATGTTAGGTTCAGAGTAATTGTAGCTTCATAGAATGAATTAGGTAGTGTCCCTTCTGTTTCTATTTTATGGAATAGTTTGAAGAATATTAGGTCTTTGAAAGATTCTGCACTAAAGCCATCTGCCCCCCCCTTTTTTTTGGTTGGGAGAATTTGATGACTTCTTTTATTTTTTTGGGAGTTATGAGACTGTTTAAATGGTTTATCTGACCTTCATTTAACTTTGGTACTTTGTACAGGCTGGTTTTGTGTCAACTTGACAGAAGCTGGAGTTATCATAGAGAAAGGAGCCTCAGCTGAAGAAATGCCTCCATGAGATCCAGCTGTAAGGTATTTTCTCAACTAGTGATCAGGGGGCAGGTGGACAGCCCATTGTGGGTGGTGCCATCCCTGGGCTGGTCGACCTCAGTACTATAAGAAAGCAAGCTGAGTTAGCCAGGGGAAGCAAGCCAGTAAGTAACATACCTCCATGGCCTCTGTATCAGCTCCTGTTTCCTGACCTGCTTGAGTTCCAGTCCTGACTTCCTTTGGTGATGAACAGCAATGTGGAAGTGTAAGCTGAATAAACCCTTTCCTCCCCAACTTGCTTCTTGGTCATGATATTTTGTGAAGAAATAGAAACCCTGACTTAGACATACTTGGTATCTGTTTAGAAAACCATTTCATCAAGATTTTCCAGTTTTGTTGAGTATAGGGTTTTGTAGTAGGATCTGATGATTTTTTAAATTTCCTGTTTCTGTTGTTATGTCTCCATTTCATTTCTGATTTGGTTAATTTGGATACTGCCTCTGGGCCCTTTAGTTAGTTTGGTTATGGGTTTATCTATCTTGTTGATTCTCTCAAAGAATCAGCTTTTGGTTTTGTTAATTCTTTGTATCTTTCTCTTTTTTTTCTATTTGGTTGATTTTGGCCCTGAGTTTGATTATGTCCTGCCTTCTACTCCTCAGAAAACTTGATATAAAATTAACTCAAACAAGTTAGTAGCTTTACTTTATACAAATGATAAACAGGATGAGAAGGAAATTAGGAAAACAATATCCTTCACAATACCCACAAATAATATAAAATATCTTGGGGCAACTCTAACCAAACAAGTGAAAGATCTGTATGACAAAAATAGTAAAAATGGCCATCATATCAAAGGTAATCTACAGATTCAACACAATCCCCATGAAAATCCCAACAAAATTCTTTAAAGACATGGAAAGAACAATTCTCAAATTCATATGGCCAAGCAAAAAAAATACAGAATAGTGAAAACAATTTTTAACAACAACAAAAAAAAAAAAAAAAAAAAAAAAACTTCTGAGGGAATCACCATCGCTAATCTCAAGCTGTATTACAGAGCAATAGTGATAAAAAACTGCATGGTATTGGTACAGAGACAGACATGTTGACCAAGGAATAGAATTGAAGACCCAGAAACACATACACACACACACACACACACACACACACACATTTAACTCTCAGGACTCAAAAGGAGGGACCTAATGAGAAAAAATTTAAAATTTCACTAATCCCACATCCAACAGCAGGCTAATATCCAAAATATATAAAGAACTGAAGAAGCTAACCATTAAGAAACCAAACCTAATAAAAATTGGGTATAGAAATACACAGAGAATTCACAACAGAGGAATCTTGAATGGCTGAGAAGCACTTAAAGGAATGTTCAATGTCCTTAGTCATTAGGAATATGCAAATCAAAACGACCCTAAGATTCCACCTCATACTACTCAGAATGATAAGATCAAAACCGCAGGTGACAGTACATGTTGGCGAGGATGTAGACAAAGAAGAACACTTCTCCCCTGCTGGTGGGATTGCAAATTAGTACAACCACTCTGAAAATAAATCTGGAGGTTCATCAAAAAAAATTGAAATAGGTCTACCTAAAGATCCAGCTATACCAATCTTGGTCATATAACCAAAAAAATGCCTCACCATGTCACAGGAGCACATGCTCCACTATGTTCATAGTGGTATTATCTGTGATAGGCAGAGGCTAGAAACAAACCAGATGTTCTAAAATGGAAAATGGATACAGAAAATGTGGTTTGTTTATGCAATGCAATACTACTCAGCTATTAAGAACAAGGACATCCTGAGTTTTGCAGGCAAATGGATGGAATTAGAAAATATCATCCTGAGTGAGGTAACTCAGACCCAAAAGGACACACATGTTATATACTCATTAATATGTGGCTATTAGCCAAAAAAGTACAGAATGCCCAGGATACAATCCACAGAACTCAAAAAGATTAACAAGCCAAAGAGGGATCCCAAGTGTGAAACCAATTCCACTTGGGAGGGAGAAGAAAGCAATCACAGGAGGGGAAAGAAAGGGACCTGGGATGAAAGGTGACAGGGAGGGGAAGAGGGGAGCATGATCAGGTATTGGATGGGGGCAACAGGACTAAAGCTCTGAGGGCCAGCAGAAATAATGGAAATAGGCAACCTAGGGAGGTAGAGAGTAGGAGGACCCTCCAGAATGTACTAGAGACACTCAGGACTCAAAGGGAGGAACCTTAGATAAAATCCCTTACAGTGGGGGAGAGTTAACTTATAGAGCCCACCTCCCACAAAAAGACAGGGTATCAAGTGAAGGATGGGGTTGCTATCCCACAGTCTGATCCATAATTGTTCCTGTATGAAAGAAATTCAGGGACAAAAATGGAGACGAGCCTGAGGAAAAGGAAGTCCAACAAACAGGCCCAAATTGGGATCCAGCTCAAGGCCTGACACTATTGCTGAGGCTATGGTATGCCCACAAAAAGGGGCCTATCATGACTGCCCTCCACAATACCCAACAAGCAGATGAAAGAGTCAGATGCAGATATTTACACCCAGCCGATGGACAGAAGCTGCTGACCCCTGTGGTTGAATTAAGGAGAAGCTGGAAGAAGTTGAGGAGGAGGGCAACCCTGTAGGAGGAACAGCAGTCACAACTAATCTGGTTCCAAGAATCTCTCAGACACTAAAACACCAATCAGGCAGCATAAAGCAGCTGACATGAGGTCCTCTACACCTATACATCAGAGGACTGTTGAGTTTCGACTCAGAGAAGATTCACCTAAACTTCAAGAGTCTGGAGGTCTCAGGGAGTAGGGAGGTCTGGTAGGGTGGAGGTGTGGGGACATCCTTGTGAAGGGGTGGGAGGAAGTATGGGATGTGGTACAGCCAGAAATGTGCTGGAAGGGGGATAAACTCTGGACTGTACAAAAAATAAAGAAAATTAACAAAAAACAATAAAACCTCTACTAATACCAGAATAGTCATAATCTAAAGAACATTTAGCTATAGATGGATCTTAACTAGGAAGTAAGTTCAAATGCTTATAGAAGAGAACAAAAAAGAAAAAAGAAATAGAAAACTGACATGTGAAAAAGTGAATAAATTCTAGTTCAAATTGTACTGTAATGGCCTCAATTAGTTCTGTAACAAATTCAGCCCCACAGTTCTGAATATATACACACACAAAAAACAGTGAACTATTATACACATACACACACACACACACACACACACACACACACACACATATATATATATATATTTAAAACATCTCTGTCAAGCTGGCCTTGAATGTTCTATGATACCTCAGATGATCTTGAACTCTAGACCAGAGTCCTCATCTGCATTTGCCCCTCAAGAGCTAAAACATAGATTTCAGGCATGTGCAATCATACTTATGTGATATATCAAAAGGGTTGAAGAAATGTCTCAGTGTTCAGACAACTGGCTGATCTTCCAGAAGGTCTCAGTTAAAATTTCTGTACTTACATGGTAGCTTATAACTACATATTATTCCAGTTCCAAGGGATCTGACACACTCTTCTGGCATCCACAGGCACGAGCCACTCATGTGGTACACAGATATACATGCAAGTAATACATGCCTATACATAGCTATAAAAAAGAATTTAGTAGGCCAATCTTAGGAAAATAATTTGTGTTTTATCTTATTTGTGGTACCTAGATCAGATACACACAAACACATATAGAAAATCATATACATATGTATACACATATGTATATGTATATATTTGTTAAATAATAGTAGAAGTAAAATTGTTCAGGGGAACAAAAGGGACTAATAAGTGGGGGAAGATTGAGAAAGAGAAGGTAAGGATGAATTAGAAAGGAAAAATATACTCAATATACAATGATACTCATCAAATAAATGGCAATAAAATAAAAATGTTATCATATTTAATTATTAATTATTTCAAGAAGAGCACACAGTAGTCAGTACATAGTAAGCATGAAGAGAGAACCTCCCTTGTTTACAAACAACACATTACAATGAGATATTGCTTCATATTCACCAGATTGGCAAAGCGTAGTCTGCTAACTCCAAGTGGTTTTTGAGAATGAGAAGAAATAGGATTATCAAGCTGTGGCAGATCTGAATTTGGCAGGAAGCAAACAAGGGAGACAGTACCTAGATAAGGAGCCCGATCTTATCTTTCAACCCTATACTAAAGCTAAGGTTTCCTGGCTCTTCCAGATCACTGATTGTTGGCTCATAGCCTCTGCTGCCTTTGCAAGTTCTATTGATAATCATTGTCCATCTAATAAACGTATACAGTTCCTTAAGTTTCATCAATTTGTTTTTCCTGAGCGAACCTCTCTTAGCCTTCTAGCCAATGCTAAAATACTGTTTGCTGATGGTGCTTCTAATGGAACTTACCTTGTTGATGGCCAGACTGTTAGTTTTCAGACCACCGCCACCTTTGCACAACTTGTAGAACTTTAGGTGATCATTATTTCAGGTGCCTTTTCTACCTTCCCACATGATCCTTTAAATTTGTATACTGATAGCTCTTACATTGCCAATTCCGTTTCTCCTTTTGGAAACTGCAACACAAATTGATTCTTGCTCCAAAGCCACCTCTTTGTTTAAACAATTGCAGATTTTGATATGGGATCAAACTGAAGCATTTTTTAATTGGGCACTTGAGAGCCCACACTGACCTCCCTGGTCCCTTGGTTATGGGAAATCACCAAGCAGATGCTGTTACTAAGATTGTTCTTCCCTCTATATTCACAGATACTGGGTGCGGTTAAGGCAGCTCAAAAGGCCCAGCCTTCATAATCTCAATGCTAATACCCTCATGCTTATGTTCAAAATGAACAGAGAACAGGCTAGACAAATTGTGAAACAATGTCAGTCCTGCATAACTATGCTCCCTACTCCTCATTTGGATGACTGGTCCCCAATGTCCTATGGCAGATGGATGTCACCCATATGGCTGAGTTTGGTAATCTGAAATATGTTCATGTTGTTGTAGATACCTTTAGTGGATTTATCTTCATCTCCCTACAAACAGGAGAAGCAAGCAAGCACGTTATCACCCATATGCTACAAGCCATTTCACTCCTCAGCCTACCTGACCTGGTAAAATCTGATAATGGGCCAGGGTACATTGGCACAATTTTTTCTTAACTTTGCAAACAACTCTTCATCATTCACATTACTGGCATGCCCTATAATCCTCAAGTCCATGGTTTTGTTGAATCTGCTCATTTATTCATTAAAAATACTTTGGGGAAAAAATAATAAAAAGATTATTAAAAATAATAAAAAAATAACAAAGGATCACCTAGAAAATATCTTTTATATATTCTATTTATATTAAAACTTTAAAATTTGGAAAATGATTCACAATCAGCAGCAAATAGATTTTGGCATCCTCAAACACAGAAAGATTTTGAAACTGTTTTATGGAAAGATCCATTGGATAACATTTGGCATGGACCAGATCCGGTATTGATCTGAGGAAGAGGTGCAGTGTGTATATTTTCTAAAATAATGAAAGCAACCCACTGATTGCCTGAGAGATTGGTTAAACAGATAAATAACCATTTACCTGAAACCAGGGAACATTGGGATTCCTGAGGTGTGGTTTTCCCTTTTCTGTCTTCCAGAAATGAAGTGGAAAGGGAGAACTTGGTTCCTTCTTGCATTGATGTGGAATCTCATATGGAGATGTGGAAAAGCTAGATTCAGTGACCCCAGAGAAATTCAGTAAGTATCCAGGGCAAATCTTGTGAACCTTTGTGGGACCCATTCAAATGGAAGATTGTGGCACCTACCAGGCATATGTACTTGTAGCCTCCAATACCTTTGACAAACCTAATCGCTGGCAGTGTATAAATTACCCCAAAGTTATACCCCATGTTAATGGAAGACCAGGGCCCTGTCCCTGTGACACCTTTCAAAATTCAGTGCATTCTTCCTGCTATACGCAGCTACAAGAATGCCTTGGAAAAGATAATAAGACCTACTTCACTGCCACCCTGTTAACTTCCAAAAAGCCTCCCTTTGGGGTGACTGGAACTTGAACACAGCTGTTGTGGGATACCCTGATTACACATCCAAATTCCAGTAGTCAGGATGCTTTGGCATTTTGGGAAAACTGATTTGCTGGCATAGAACACCTCCTCTATACATATCTGATGGAGGAGGTCCAGAGGATGAGGTCAGAAAAGAGCTGGTAAAGCAAAAGATTAATCAAATCATTGATGATAAATTCCCCTCTTCACACTATTATCCATGGTCAAATTTAATAGAGGACCCCAGCTTATAAATGATTCTACATTTGGGATCTTAAACAATGCCCACAGGCTTCTTAACATCATCAATCCTACCCAGGCACAAGATTGTTGGCTTTCTTTGAAGGCGGACACTCTTGTGCCTTTAGCAGTTCCTGTTAACAATGAAAGCTTAGTGGCAGAGTCCACTTTGTCAAAATCTTAATCCCTTCATTGTGCAGCCTGATCTAGAATTTAAACCATGTGTTTTTACAAATACCCAAATAATTATAGTTATGATTTAGAAGTAATATATGCAAGCTTTGCTAGATGTTAGATTGTTAATGTCACCTCTCAGCTTTGGTTAATTAACTCCACCATGTTTTTTTTGGGAAGAAAATATGACTTACTCCTTTTTACCAAAGAGTTGGACCAAGAGTTGTGTCCTGAATAATCTTCTTCCAAATTTGGACATAATCAAAGGAGATGATCCTGTACCTATACCTACTTTTGATTATATTTCAGGATACCCCAAGAGGGTTGTGCAGTTCATACTACTCCTGGTAGAACTGGGAGTAACTTCCAGGGTTGCTACTGGAACCACTGGAGTTAGTGTTGCCCTGCATAAGTACACCCAGTTGTCACAACAAATAGCAGAGGATGTGCATTCTCTCTCACTCTCTATTAAAGATTTACAGGAGGAAATAGACTCCCTGGCAGCTGTTGTCCTACAAAAAAGAAGGAGTCTTTATTTGTTTTTTTATTTTTTTATTTTTTATTTTTGAGTCTTTACTTAACTGCAGAAAAGGGAGGCATATGCCTCACTCTAAAAGAAGCATGCTGTCTGGCATCATGCACAGGAGAATCAGAGAACTCCAAGAGAACGTAGAACAAAGAAGAAAAGAGAAACCCTTTTTGGATAGGATGGAATGTGATTGTCCCCTACCTTTTCCCTTTACTTACTGCCTGTGGCCAGTTACCATGACAATATCTACATCAGATTTCCTGTTGCCCCATTTTCTCTCCAGTATATAACCTGTAACTCCTGCAATAGAAATTGGAGTTGATCAGAATATCCTGCCTTGTCCTATTCCTTCGTGTCTCCTGTTCCTTTCTCCTCACCACCTCTCACAGGTCTATAGTTGACAGACCTGCAGACTGGGTCAAGGATCTACGGTATGCCAAAAGAAAAGAAGCAAGTTAATTGTCTTAGTTGGGGTTTCACTGTCTCGAACAGACACTATGACCAAAGCAACACTTATAAGGACAACGTTTAATTTGGGCAAGTTTGCAGATTAAGAGGTTTAGTCTATTATCATCAAAGGCAGAACATGGCAGCATCTAGGCAGGCATGATACAGGAGGAGCTGAGAGTTCTACATTTTCATCTGAAGGCTGCTAGCAGAAAACTGACTTCCAGGCAGTTAGGAAAGGGGTTAAATCCCACACTCACAGTGACACATCTACTCCAATAAGGCCATACCTACTCCACCAGAGACAAAATTTCTAGTAGTTCCACTCCCTGGGCTGAGCGTATACAAACCATCACATTATACTCCCTGGCCCCACAAGCTTGTGCAAACTTATGGGTCTATGGAGGCATACCTAAACATAACATAATGAAAAATACATTAAGCCCAACCTCATAAGTCCCATAATTTAGTACTGTGTTGAATATGTACGGGGAGAGTGGGCTGCTTTGTCGAGTCCCTGATTTTAGTGGGATTGCTTCAAGTTTCCCACTGTTAAGTTTGATGTTGGCTGTTGATTTGCTGTATATCCCTTTTATTATGTTTAGGTATGGGCATTGGATTCCTGTTCTTTCCAATATTTTTAACATGAATTGGTGTTAGATTTTGTCAAATGCTTTCTCAGTATCTAGTGAGATGACCATGTGGTTTTTTCTTTGAGTTTGTTTATATGGTGGATTACACTGATGGATTTCCTTATATTAAACTATCCCTGCATGCGAGAGATGAAGCCTACTTGATCATGGTGAATGATCGTTTTGATGTGTTCGTGGATTCTGTTGGCAAGGATTTTGTTGAGAATTTTTGCATCAATGTTCATAAGTGAGATTGGTCTGAGGTTCTCTTTCATTGTAGGGTCTCTGTGTGGTTTAGGAATGAGGGTTATTGTAGCCTCAAAAAATGAATTAGGTAGTTTTCCATCTGATTCTATTTTGTGGAATAGTTTGGAGAGTATTGGTATTATGTCATCAATAAATGTCTGATAGAATTCTGCAGTAAACCCATCTGGACCTGGGCTTTTTTTGGTTGAGAGGCTTTTGATAATAGCCTATATTTCTTTAGGTGTTATGGGATTATTTAGATGGTTTATATGATCCTGATTTAAATTTAGTATTTTGTATCTGTCTAGGAGTTCATCCATTTCCTCCAGATTTTCCAGCTTTGTCGAGTATAGGCTTTTGTAGTAGGATCTTATGATTTCTTGAACTTCCTCAGTTTCAGTTGTTAATGTCTCCACTTTCCTTTCTGATTTTGTTAATTTGGATACTCTCTCTTTGCCCTCTAGTTAATCTGGCTAAGGGTTTATAAATCTTGTTGATTTTCTCAAAGAACCAGCTCTTGGTTTTGTTGAATCTTTGAATGGTTCTTTTTGTTTCTATTTGGTCCATTTCTGCCTTAAGTTTGATTATTTCTTGCCATCTTGGGTGCATCTGCTTCCTTTTGTTCTAGAGCTTTCAGCTGTGCTGTCAAGTTTCTGAGGTATGCTCTCTCCAGTTTCCTTTTGGAAGCACTCAGCGCTATGAGTTTTCCTGTCAATACTGCTTTCATTGCATCCCATAGGTTTGTGTATGTTGTGTTTTCATTTTCATTGAATTCTAGAAATCCTTAATTTCTTTTTTTATTTCTTCTTTGACCCTGCTATCATGTAATAGAGCATTGTTTAGTTTCCATGTGTATGTGGGCTTTTTGTTGTCTTTGTTGTTGTTAAAGACCAGCCTTAGACCATGGTGATCTTAAAGGATGCATGGGAGTATTTCAATCTTCTTATATTTATTGAGGCTAATTTTGTGACCAATTATGTGGTCAGTTTTTGAGAAGGTGCCATGACGTGCTGAGAAGAAGGTGTATTCTTTTTTTAGGATGATATGTTCTTTAGATATCTATTAATTTCAGTTGGTTTATAACCTCTGCTAGTTTTACAGTGTCCTTGTTCAGATTTTGATTCCCTGATCTGTCCATTGGTGAGAATGTGGTATTGAGGTCTCCCACAATTATTGTGTGGGGCACAATGTAATTTTTGAACTTTAGTAGGGTTTCTTTTATGAATGTGGTTGCTTTTGTATTTGGAGCATATATGTTAAGGATTGAGAGTTCCTCCTGACAAATTTCCACTGTAATGAGTAAAAAGTTTCCTTCCTTATCTTTTTTGATAACTTTTGGTTGGAAATTTACTTTATTTGATATTAGAATAGCTACTCCAGCTTGCTTCTTGGGGCTGTTTGCTTGGAAGTTTTTTGCCCAATCTTTAACTCTGAGATAGTGTCTGTCTTTGTCTCTGAGATGAGTTTCCTGTATGCAGCAAAATGCTGGATTTTGTTTGCGTATCCAGTCTGATAGCCTATGTCTCTTTATTGGGGAGTTGAGTCCATTTATGTTAATAGATATCAAGCAAAAGTGGTTGCTGATCCTGTAATTTTTGCTTTTGGAGGTTGAATTTTGCCTGTGTGTCTTTCATCTTTTGGTATTCTTGCTTATTCCTGGCCGGAGCAATTAGACAGCAAAAGAAAATCAAAGGGATACAAGTTAGAATGGAAGAAGTAAAAACATCACTATTTGCAGATGACATGATAGTGTACTTAAGCAACACCACAAATTCTACCAGAGAACTCCTACAACTGATAAACAAGTTCAGCAAAGTGGCTGGATATAAAATTAACTCAAACAAATCAGTAGCCTTCCTCTACACAAAGGACAAACATGTGGAGAAAGAAATTAGGAAAAAGATACCCTTCACAATAGTCAGAAAAACTATGAAATACCTTGGTGTGACTCTAACTAAGCAAGTGAAGGACCTGTACGACAAGAACTTCAAACCTCTAAACAAGGAAATCGAGGAAGATCTCAGAAAATGGAAAGATCTCTCATGCTCATGGATTGGAAGGATCAACATTTTAAAAATGACCATCCTACCAAAAGCAATCTACAGATTCAATGCAATCCCCATCAAAATTCCAACACAGTTCTTCACTGAGTTGGAAAAAGCAATGTGCAATTTCATTTGGAACAACAAAAGACCTAGAATAGTGAAATCCACCCTCAACAACAAGAAAACATCTGCGGGAATCACTATCCCTGACCTCAAGCTACATTACAAGGCAATTGCACAGAAAACTGCATGGTACTGTTACAGAAATAGGTAAGTGGATCAATGGAATAGGATAGAAGATCCAGAAATGAGCCCTCACGTATATGGTCACCTGATTTTCGACAAAGGAGCTGTAAACATTCAATGGAAAAAGGACAGCCTCTTCAACAAATGGTGCTGGTCCAACTGGTACTCAGCATGCCGAAGAATGAAAATAGACCCTTTCTTATCTCCTTGTACAATGATCAAGTGCAATTGGATCAAAGATATCGACATTAAACCAGGTACACTCAAACTATTAGATGAGAAAGTAGGGAAAACCTTAGAACTCATAGGCACAGGAGAAAATTTCTTAAACAGAATACCAATAGCTCGAGCTCTAAGGTCAATGATTGACAAATGGGATTTAATAAGATTGCAAAGTGTCTGTAAGGCTAAAGACACTATCATGAAAACAAACGGCAGGCAACAGAGTGGGAAAATCTCTTTACCAACCCCACATCAGATAGAGGCCTAATATCCAAACTTTACAAAGAACTCAAAAATCGAGATACCAGAGAATCAAACAACTCTATTTAAAAAATGGGGTAAAGACTTAAAAAGTTCTCAATCGAGGAATATCGAATGGCTGAGAAACATCTAAGGAAGTGCTAAATATCCTTAGCCATTAGAGAAATACAAATCAAATCAACTCTGAGATTTTACCTCACACCAGTCAGATTGGCCAAGATCCAAAACTCAGATGACAATAGATGCTGCCGAGGATGTGGAGAAAGAGGAACACTTCTCCACTGCTGGTGGGGTTGTAAAATGATACAACCACTTTGGAAATCAGTCTGGCGGTTCCTCAGAAAAAAGGACATAGTACTACCTGAAGACCCAGTTATTCTACTTCTGGGCATTTACCCCAAGATGCTCCAACATAAAACAAAGATACATGCACTACAATGTTCATAGCAGCTCTATTTATAATAGCCAGAAGCTGGAAAAAACCCAGATGTCCTTCAGTAGATGAATGGATACAAAAATTGTCGTAATTTACACAATGGAATACTACTCAGCTATCAGAAACAATGGCTTAACGAAATTTTTAAGAAAATGGATGCATCTGGAGAATATCATCCTGAGTGAGGTAACCCAGTCACAAAGAACAGACATACTATGCAGTCACTGATAATGGGATACTAACTCCAGAAATCTCTGAACACCCCAGAAACAACTCACAGTCTGTGAAGTTCAAGAAAAAAGAAAAAAAAGAATATATTTTAATTAAAATAGAACTGTATCACATCCCCCTTTCCTTCCTACAGCCCCTCCCAGTTTCTCTCCTATCCCCTCAAATTAACAACCTCTTTTCCTAAGGTACCCTTCACAATCGCCACAAAAACTATGAAATACCTTGGTGTGACTCTAACTAAGCAAGTGAAGGACCTGTCCGACAAGAACTCAAACCTCTAAAGAAGGAAATTGAGGAGGATCTCAGAAAATGGAAAGATCTCCCATGCTCATGGATTGGGAAGATCAACATTTTAAAATTGGGCATCCTCCCAAAAGCAATCTACAGATTCAACTCAATCCCCATCAAAATTCCAACACAGTTCTTCATGGAATTGGAAAGATCAATGTGCAATTTCATATGGAACAACAAAAGACCTAGAATAGCAAAATCCATCCTCAACAACAAGGAAACATCTGCGGGAATCACTATCCCTGATCTCAAGCTATATTACAAGGCAATTGTGCTGAAAACTGCATGGTACTGGTACAGAAAAAGGCATGTGGATCAATGGAATAGAATAGAAGATCCAGAAATGAGCCCTCACGTCTATGGTCACCTGATTTTCGACAAAGGAGCTTTAAACATTCAATGGAAAAAGGACAGCCTATTCAACAAATGGTGCTGGTCCAACTGGCACTTAGCATGCAAAAGAATGAAAATAGACCCTTTCTTATCTCCTTGTACAAAGCCCAAGTGTAAGTGGATCAAAGATCTCCACATTAAACCAGATACACTGAAACTATTAGATGAGAAAGTAGGGAAACCTTTAGAACATATAGGCACAGGAGAAAATTTTCTGAACAAAACACCAATGGCTCAAGCTCTAAGGTCAAAGATTAACAAATGAGACTTAATGAGATTGCAGTTTCTGTAAGGCTAAGGATATTGTCAAGAAAACAAAACGGCAGCCAACAGAATGGGAAAAGATTTTTACCAACTCCACATCAGATAGAGGCCTAATATCTAAGGTATACAAAGAACTCAAAAAGCTAGACTCCAGAGAATCAAATAACCCTATTAAAAATGGGGTACAAAGCTAAACACAACGTTCTCAACTGAGGAATATCGAATGGCTGAAAAATATCTGAGGAAGTGCTCTAAATCCTTAGCCATCAGGGAAATGCAAATTAAAACAATCCTGAGATTCCACCTCACACCAGTCAGATTGGCCAAGATCCAAAACTCAGATGACAACAGATGCTGGTGAGGTTGGGGAGAAAGAGGAACACTTCTCCATTGTTGGTGGGGTTGAAAACTGATACAACCACTCTGGAAATCAGTCTGGTGATACCTCAGAAAATTGGACATAATACTACCCGAAGACCCAGCTATTCCACTTCTGGGCATATACCCCAGAGACACCTTAGTACACAACAAAGATATATGCACCACAATGTTCATAGCAGCTCTATTTATAATAGCCAGAAGCTGGAAAGAACCCAGATGTCCTTCAGAAGTTGAATGCATACAAAAATTGTGGTACATTTACATAATGGAATACTACTCAGCCACCAGAAACAATGACTTGACCAAATTCTTAATAAAATGGCTGCATCTAGAGAGTATCATTCTGAGTGAGATAACCCCGTCACAAAAGAACAGACATAATATTCAGTCACGGATAGTGGGAATCTAACCCCAGAGGCTCACACTGCCCCAGAAACAACTCACAGACTGTATGAAGTCCATGAAATAAAGAAAACAAAACAGAACAAAACAAAAAAATCTTTACACAACAAGAAAACTTTGACTATTTCCATGTTACATTTTGTTTTACATGTACTTTATGCTCAGTGTAACTATTAAGTTTTCAATGCATACTATCAAACCTTTAAAAAAATCAAGTACTGACTAAAAAAAATATATTCATATAGTTTTATGTAAATATTATTTTAAAATCTGAAAAAAAAGTACTGACAAACATGTATTGTATAATTTTATGCAAAAAATGCTTAAAATCTGTACATTTATCTTTGTTTTGTAAAATAAAGTTGTTTAAAAAAACTAACTCAAAAAATAACCTCTTTTCCTGTATTATTGTTACATATATACATATGTGTATGTATATGTACCCACAAATACTTAATTACAACCTTATAAAAATGTATTCGTATATTTTTATGGAAAAATGCTTAAAAATTTGTACATTTATCTTTGTTTTTTAAAATTAAATTTAAAAAATGTCCCATAATTTATAGCAATCTTAACAATGTTAAAAGTTCAATGTTCAAAGTCTCTTCTGAGATCCATCCAATCACTTAACTGTAATCCCCAAATCAAGACAGGAAACCAGCACACTCCAAACTCTGCATCTCCATTTCTGATTTCAAAGTACTCATCAGATCTCCAACTCATTTTTCATCTTTGTTGACTGCAAGAAACTTTTTTGTTGTGGGCTGATTATATCCCTGTTATCACCTTTCCTCAGCAGATAGCCCACAGCTCTGGCATCTCGAATATCTTGGGCTCTCCTAGGAAACTTCAATGTTACAGCTTCTTGTTTCAATAACTGGGACCCACACATGATCTTCGGGACTACTCCAGAGGGCTATCTCTGGAATACAGCATCTTTGTGCTCTCAGAAAATACTTCCTAGAAGATTTTACATCAGTGATGCTGGTCTCTTTTTAATCACCGATAATTTCTTAGCTCCAGCTAACTATCATCCATTATCTCAGTAGTCCCTTCTATTCTGGATTTTAAAGCCAGAGACACATGACTGAAGCTGCCAAAGTTCTGCTGCTTGCTGGAGCTTAAACATACACCCTTGTTTTATTATATTATCACTAGCCTCCTGTTTTCCAACTCCTTCACTTGCCTAAGCATGGTTGTCCTGGATCTTGTTCTGTAGACTGACCTTGAACTCAGAGATTCTTGACTTTATCTCCTGTACCAGGTTGCCTGTACCTAAACTTATGTGGGTAGTATCTTTTTCCTACTCCCTAGTTCCATTTTACTTCTTGTTGCCATTTTAATACCTTTAAAACCATATGTTTTATATTGTTCCCTTCTAAGATTGTTATGCTTGTTCAAAACACTCTTTATGAGATTTAATCAGAGAACAGAGTCTCTGCTAGGCTTTTTGAGACTTCCTATGTCAATGCAATTAATATAAATCTCTTTACCTTGGACAAAGATAGACTCTTAGACAAGGACAAAAAGCAACTACATTCTTTACCAAAATACTACAATAAAATAGTCTCTAGGCCACATTCTGAAATTCTTCTCCACTGAAACCTCTTGGAACTGTTCTGCACATTTCAAATCATACTCAGCAACAAAATCTTCCATATTCCTACTAGGATAGCTCATTAAGCCCAACTTAATGCATTCTACTGCTTTCTACCCCCCCCCCCCCAAATCCATTTTCCTCCAAATAAAAGTATGGTCAGGGCCTGTTGCAGCAATACCCTAGTTCCTGGTACCAACTTCTGTCTTAGTTAATGTTTTACTTCTGTGAAGAGACACCATGACCAAGGCAACTTTTATAAGGACAACATTTAATTTGGGCTAGCTTACAGGTTTAGAGGATCCATCCCTTATTTCCAAGGTGGGAGCATGGCAGAATCCAGTCAGGTATAATACAAGAAGAGCTGAGAGTTCAACATCTTCATCTGAAAGCTCCTAGCAAAATACTTACTTCCAGGCAGTTAGGATGAGATTCTTAAAGTCCACACCCACAGTGACACACCTACTCCAACAGGGCCACACTTAATAGTGCCACTCCCTGGGCTGAGCATATACAAACTATCACATTGATGTAGCTATTTTAATATCTAACAAAACAGGCTTCAAATTAAAACCAATCAGAAGATATAGGAAAGCATACCACATACCTATTAAAAGAAAAACCCACCGAGAGAATCTTGAAATTCTTAACATATATGCCCCAAACATTTGCGCACACAAGTTTATAAAAAGAACTCTACTGCAGCCTAAATCACATATATATATTTACCCTCACACACTGATAGTGGGAGTCTTCAATACACCACTTTCATCAATAGACAGGTCATCTAGACAATAAACAGCGAAATTCTGGGGGTAACAGCTATTATAAATCAAATAGATCTAGCAAATATTCGCCCAATTGGATATTCCACCCAAACACAAAAGAATATACCTTTTTCTCAGTACCTCATGTAACTTTCTCCAAAATTCACCACATATTCAGTCACAAAGCAAGTCAACGGATACAAGAAAATTGAATTAAGTCCCTCTACCCAATCAGACCACTACAGATTAAAGCTGTACTTCACCAACAACAAAAACAACAAAAGCCTATGAACTCATGGAAACTGAACAACTCTACTCAATGAACACTTCATTAGGGCATAAATTAAAAAAAAAAAAAGACTTTCTAGAATTCAATGAAAATGAAGGGACAACATATCCAAACTTATGGGACACAATAAAAGTGGTTCTAATCAGGAAAATTTCCCCTGTGCCTATGTGTTCTAAGTTCTTCCCCACTTTTTCTTCTAATAGTTGGGGTGTAGCTGGTTTCATGTAGAGGTCTTTGATCCACTTCGACTTGAGCTTTGTACAAAGAGATAAGAAAGGATCAATTTGCATTCTTCTGCATACCGACTGCCAGTTGAACCAACACCATTTGTTGAAGATGCTGTCCTTTTTCCATTGAATGTTTTTAGCTCCTTTGTCAAAGATCAAGTTACCATCAGTGTGTGGGTTAATTTCTGGGTCTTCAATCTGCTTCTGTTCTAAGTTCAAGAATTGACAAATGGGACCTCATGAAGTTGCAAAGCTAAGTTGTAAGGCTAAGGACACTGTCAAGAAGACAAAACAGCAGCCAACAGATTGGGAAAGGATCTTTACCAATCTTACATCTGATAGATGGCTAATAGACACTCTATACAAAGAACTCACTATATATATTATAGCTTTCAGTTATGTTTTAAAAAAACAATGAGTCTATGAATGATTGGGTCATTGATTCTTGTGTCTTTTTCTTGGGGTTCTTTTTCTTCTGTTGGTTTGTCTTGTCTAACTTGAATGTGGGGGGTTTTGATTAATTTATTTTGTTTACTTTATTTTGTTACATTTTGTTGTTAACTTTTAGAAACTTATTCTTTTCTGATAAGAGACAGAAAATGAGTGAATATGGATGAGAGGGGAGATGAGGAGGAACTAGAAGTAGAGAGAGGATAAACTATAATGCAATATTGTATGAGATACAAATCTAATTTTAATAAAAAATAAAGTGTTACTTGAAAGGTGGTAATAAAATAGATAAAATCTTGAAAATAATGGCATAGAGAAATGACAGTAACAAGACCAACAAAGTATTAATATATATACATATATATAATCACCACAGATATTATAGATATTACAATTGTTATAAGACATTACAAATAACTTTATTACAGTAAAATAAAATTTTGGATAAAGAAGAAATGTTTCTAAATTATACAGATTAGATAAATGTCAAAGAGGGGCAGGGAACCAAAATGATATAAGACCTTGTAATACACAGGTCTAAATGGAATGTCTCCATTAAATTCCTCCCTTCAGAACTCAGGGAATATGTAGATGAAGGACACCAAAAGAAGAAAGCTTTCTTCTCAGAGACATTAATTTGAACAGGTATTTGTTCACATATATTTACAAAAACTAAGTAAGCCAAATGAGATACTTTATTGCTGGATTTTAGTATATTAAGAAAAGAGACATTGCAGAAGGTTTGAGGAAAGGCTTTCCAATATTACCCCACTCCCAACACCAAAGAATGCAGCCTGAAAAGAGACAAAAGAAATTAAGCCCATACTTAATTTCATCCCAGTATTGCATGTTAGGCATCCAGTGTTAAGTACATCCCCGTAGCCCATAGCTTTTGATAACTTATTCTATTTTTTCTTACAGCTTAGTGCACATCGGCTTTGATGAATCATAGGCAGGCATACACAGAAAAACATCTGTTCCCAGCCCAATGATAGGAGGTAGAATTTCAACAACTTCTAAGTTATTGCGAGATAATAGCACATTAATAGGGCAGAAACTGAGATTGTTCAGGTCCCTATGGCTGTTGAGTCTTGGGTATTAGCCTAGGCACAAAAAGAGTCTGGTTCCACAATTTCTGCTCCAAACTTAAATTACATGATGCAGAGCAGAAAAAAAAAAACACTATAGTGGATATTTGTAGTTTTCAGCAATATCATATTCTGTGGAATAATATCAGTTTTATTGGTTTCAATTTCTCAATTAATCTTTATTCCACTTGACAGTTGACTGTTGGTAACCACAGGTTCTTGTATTTTATTTTATTTTTCACAAGACCGTCTTTTATTGGTGAAAGGACACATAGAAACAATAAAAATCACAATGGGGTTTCCTAGAAAGAACAATAGTACACAAAACATCTAAAGGAGAAACACAGTGTTTCTAGTACACAGAATTTAACCAAACTCTTTCCACATGGTAAATAAGGCAGTGAAAAATTTGCAGGCAATAGTCCCCTGGTTGTCCAAGACTTTAGAAAAACATTTTAGAGAGTTTAACAGAAAGAAAAGAATGTTGTAGAAAATATCAATCAATACAAATTTTTTTTCTTTTTTCTTTTTTTTTTTTTTTTTTTACAGTGAGCATAAGAATATGTAATACAGGGTGTAACCCGGAATTTGTCAATGTGGTCTTGGTGTGTAAGGATTGAGCATGACTTTTTTTTTTGTTTTGTTTTGTTTTGTTTTTTTCTTGGACTTCACACTGTCTGTGAGTTGTTTCTGGGGCAGTGCGAGCCTCTGGGGTTAGCATCCCACTATCAGTGACTGCATATTATGTCTTCTCTTTTGTGACTGGGTTATCTCACTCAGAATGACATTTTCTAGATGCAGCCATTTTCTTAAGAATTTGGTCAAGTCATTGTTTCTGGTGGCTGAGTAGTATTCCATTATGTAAATGTACCACAATTTTTGTATTCATTCATCTACTGAAGGACATCTGGGTTCTTTCCAGCTTCTGGCTATTATAAATAGAGCTGCTATGAACCTTGTGGTGCCTGTATCTTTGTTGTATATTAAAGTGTCTCTGGGGTATATGCCCAGAAGTGGAATAGCTGGGTCTTCAGGTAGTACTATATCCAATTTTCTGAGGTATTGCCAGACTGATTTCCAGAGTGGTTGTATCAGTTTACAACCCCACCAACAGTGGAGAAGTGTTCCTCTTTCTCCGCAACCTCGCCAGCATCTGTTGTCATCTGAGTTTTGGATCTTGGCCAATCTGACTGGTGTGAGGTGGAATCTCAGAGTTGTTATGATTTGCATTTCCCTGAACTAAGGATGTCTAGCACTTCCTTAGATGCTTCTCTTCCATTCCATATTCCTCAGTTGAGAATTTTTTGTTGTGCTCTGTACCCCATTTTTTAATAGGGTTGTTTTATTCTCTGGTGTCTAACTTATTGAGTTCTTTATATAACTTGTATAACCCCTCTGTCAGATGTGGGGTTGGTAAAGATCTTTTCCTATTCTCTTGGCTGCTGTTTTGTTTTCTTGATAATGTCCTTAGCCTTACAGAAACTTTTCAATCTCATTATGTCCCATTTGTCAATCTTTGACCTTAGAGCATGAGCCATTGTTGTTCTGTTCAGGAAATTTTCTCCTGTGCCTATGTGTTCTAAGGTTTTCCCTACGTTCTCATCTAATAGTTTCATCTGCAAAGAGTGATGTTTTTACCTCTTCCTTTCCGATTTGTATCCCCTTGATCTCCTTTTGCTGTCTAATTGCTCCAGCCAGGATTTCCAGTAATATGTTGAATAGGTAGGGGGAGAGTGGGCAGCCTTGTCAGGTCCCTGATTTTAGTGGGATTGCTTCATGTTTCCCACCATTAAATTTGATGTTGGCTGTTGGTTTGCTGTATATTGCTTTTATTATATTTAGGTATGGACCTTGGATTCCAGTTCTTTCCAGGACTTTTAACATGAAGGGGTGTTGAATTTTGTCAAATGCTTTCTCAGCATCTAGTGAGATGACCATATGATTTGTTCTTTGAGTTTGTTTATATGGTGGATTACATTGATGGATTTGTTCTAGGAATTTTAGCTGTGCTTCAAGCTTCTGATGTATGCTCTCTCCAGTTTCTTTTTGGAAGCACTTAGGGCTATGAGTTTTTTTCTCAGTACCGCTTTCATTGCATCCCATAGGTTTGGGTATGTTGTGTTTTTGTTTTCATTGAATTCTAGAAAATCCTTAATTTGTTTCTTTATTTCTTCTTTGACCCTGCTATCGTTTAACAGAGCGTTGTCTAGTTTCCATGTGTATGTGGTCTTTTTGTTGTCTTTGTTGTTGTTAAAGACCAGCCTTAGACCATGGTGATCTGAGAGGATGCATGGGAGTATTTCAATCTTCTTATATCGATTGAGGCTCATTCTGTGTCCAATTATGTGGTCAATTTTCGAGAAGGTGCCATGGGGTGCTGAGAAGAAGGTATATTCTTTTACTTTAGGATGATATGTTCTGTAGATATCTATTAATTCTAGTTGGTTCATAGTCTCTGCTAGTTTTACAGTGTCCTTGTTCAGTTTCTGTTTCCATGATCTGTCCATTGGTGAGAGTGGGGTATTAAAGTCTCCCACTATTATTGTGTGGGATGAAATGTATTTTTTGAGCTTTAGTAGGGTTTCTTTTATGAGTGTGGGTGCTTTTGTATTTGGAGCATATATGTTAAGGATTGAGAGTTCCTCCTGACAGATTTCCCTGGTAATGAGTAAAAAGTGTCTTTCCTTATCTTTTTTGATAACTTTTTGTTAGAAATTTACTTTATTCGATATTAGAATAGCCACTCCAGCTTGCTTCTTGGAGCTGTTTGCTTGGAAGTGTTTTTTCCCACCCTTTTACTCTGAGATAGTGTCTGTCTTTGTCTCTGAGATGAGTTTCCTGTATGCAGCAAAATGCTGAATTTTGTTTGGGTATCCAGTCTGATAGCCTATGTCTCTTTATTGGGGAGTTAAGTCCATTTATGTTAATAGATATCAAGGAATAGTTGTTTCTGTTTCCTGATATTATTGCTTTTGTACGTTGAGTTGTGTCTGTGTCTTTTTCTTCTTTTCGTTTTCTTGCTTAGGAGTTTTCTTTTTTTTTACTAGGATGTAGTTCCCCTCAACGTATTGGGTTTTCCACCTATAATTCATTGTAGTGCTGGGTTTGTGGTCAAATATTGTGTAAATTTAGATTTGTCTTGAAATATCTTCATCTCTCCATCTATAGTGATTGATAGTTTTGCTGGTATAGCAGCTTGGGCTGGCACTTGTGCTCTCTTAGGGTCTGCATGTTGTCTGTCCAGGCTCTTCTAGCTTTCATAGTCTCTGTTGAGAAATCGGGTGTGATTCTGATTGGCCTGCCTTTATATGTTACCTGACCTTTTTCCCTTACTGCTTTTAGTATTCTTTCTTTACTTTGGGCACTTGGTATTTTGACTATTATGTGTCAGGAGGAATTTCTTTTCTGGTCCAACCTATTTGGAGTTCTGAAGCTTCTTTTATGCTTGTGGTCATGTCATTCTTAAGGGTAGGGAAGTTTTCTTCCACAATTTTGTTGAAGATATTTACTGTGCCTCTTAGTTGATACTCTTCTCCCTCTTCTATTCCTATTATCCTTAGGTTCGGTCTTCTCATTGTGTCCTGGATCTCCTGGACATTTTGGGTTAGGAGCTTTTTGTTTTTTGCATCTTCTCTGTTTTGTCTATGTTTAGAATGTTGTCTTCTGTTCCCTAGAGTCTCTCTTCCATCTCTTGTAGTCTATTGGAAATGCTTGCTTCTGTGACTCCTGATTTCTTTTTTAGGTGTTCTACCTCTAGGGTTATCTCTTTTAGTGTTTTCTTTATTGTGTTAATTTCCATTTTAAATTCCCTCTTCCATTCCTTCATTTCTTTGGTTCTGTTTTCCTCTAGTTCTTTGAGTTCTTTGAGTGTTTTTCTTGTTTCCTCTTTAAAAGCTTCTGATTCTTTTTGCTTTTCCTCCCGTTCTTGTTTAAGTATCTCTATCATTGTCTTGAGGTGTGATTTCAGGTCTGCGTCTTCTTTTTCTGGAGTGTTTGGCATTCGAATGTTTGCTGTTATGGGAGAGCTGGGTTCTGGTGTTGCCAGGTAGTCTTGGATTTCTTGGGATATACTCTTTCTCTTTACTCTTGCCATCTTGTTGTCAGTAATATGTTCTTGCCTTTCCCTTGTATCTGGTCTGTGTCCCTGGATCTCCACTGGTCCAGGTGGCAGCTGGGCTGATCCCTGTTCTGTACCCCAAGTTTGCCGGGTAGAAACAGCGGTTCCAATGTTGTGTTCCTGGTTTCTGGATCAGGCAGGGTGGGGGTGTGGTTTCTTTGGGCACTCAGTAGAGATCTCTCTGTTCCCTGGCTGCCAAGATCTCCTACTCACCAGTCTTTAAAACTTTAGGAACTGCTGGTCCGGGTGGCAGATAGGCCGAGCCCTCTTGTATTTTAATCTTAATCATGCTTAGAACAGACATGCTCTCTCTGTGTGTGTGTGTGTGTGTGTGTGTGAGAGAGAGAGAGAGAGAGAGAGAGAGAGAGAGACTTAAGAGCACAATGTTCCCCCTCCTTTGCACCCGCACGCGCACACACACACACACACACACACACACACACACATGAATTCCTAGAGCCTTAGACTAGCTTAAAATTCATTGTGTAGCCCAGGCTGCTCTTAAATCTGTGGCAATTCTCCTGCTCCAGCCTCCTTAAGTGATAGTTGTGAACCACCATACTTAATAAGATAATGTATTTTTTTTTTCAGAACAACATCACTTGTGGTATAATATGGTGATCTAGAGCTTAAAGGCCCTTGATAGCCCGGGTGTAGTTTCCAATGTGCTTTTTCAGTAGTGGAGTTAGCCTTGTAGTATGTATGACCTCCTGAATATCTTACCTAGTCTATTTCTCCTCCAACTTTCAAAATCATAATATGAAGGGAGACATCATTAACTGATGAAGAAAGAAAAGGTATCCATCAAATTGTTCCATAAGTGCCTAGGAATGTTCATTCCATGGTAAAGCACAGAGCTGGGGCATTATCCTATTGTGCCTGAGCATAGGCAGGTGACTGGGATTAAAAAACAAACAAACAAACAAACAACAACAAAAAAAAAACCCAGACACCTTCATGAAGGGATAGATTACTCTTTTCTCATACTCTTCCAATTCATTTTCAGCACACTAACTACAGATGTGGAATAAGCATAGGCTTGAAGCACCCTCTAGTGCTGGAACAATGAAAACAAAAGAAATCAGATTCATCAAAAATATTCTTTGTGAACCGTATACAAAAAGCATAGTTCAGCTAGCCTCAAATTTGTAATCTTCCTGCTTCTGTGTGGTATTACCACAACCAGCTATGGTAACATTTAATGCTGAAATCACAGACATATTTATAGTCAATAAGCAGCTTACTTAGAAAAGGTAGGTTACAAAAACTAAAATAAATACATATGTTTTCATGTAAAGATATTATACACCAACAACATCAAGAAATTTCAGAGAAAACCTGGCATAGTGGTACTCACTACAGTACTAGCACTTAAAAGAATTGTTGGTGAGTTTACTGTGAGTTTGAGGCCAGCATGGCGTACATAGTGAACACTGGACTGGCCAGAGCTACATAGAAAAACTTTTAAAAAATATTTTACAGCCTTCAATGAATCATAATATAAGAAACAAAATAAGATACTATCAGTACACTACATAGCATCTCATATGCCTGAACACTTGGGAAGATTATTCAAAATATCTGTTTTAAGGAAATTTAAAGAGCTATAAGAAAACACAGAGAAACTGTTTTTCTTTTAGGAAATCTTCCCAAAGATTGAAGTAATTTTAAACATAAATATTTAAAATGAATAATATATTAATTATGTATTAATTAATATGACAATATATTAATTAAAAGATTAGCCTGCAGTGAACATTTTACATTCAAACTGTAACAATAACCATATATAAAATGGGATTTTATTTTAAAGCATACAAATGATAGGCAAAATGAAAACTTTAAGTTAATAAACCTGAAAAGGAGAGTTAGACTCAATACAATAATATCATATGACTTTACCACTCCATTTTCAGTAATACAGATTATCAAGACCTAATAGACATCCACAGAACATTCCATAGAATAGCTTATAAATGTACCTTTTTTTCATAAACCCATGGAACATATCCCAGGATAGATCATAAAATAAGCCACAAAACAAATCTCAATTATTTTTAAATAATAAACAAATTACTTTTTCTGACTGCAATACAATAAAATTGAAAATTAGTATCAAGAAAGCTTTTGGACATTATACAGTTACATCGATATCAGTTACATGGATACTAAATAACTATTCTTGAACCAGTGGGTCAAGGAACAAATTAAGGGAAAAAAGATAGACAACACAACCCCAAATCTATGGAATGCTGCAAAAGAGGTATTAAGAAGAAAGTTTATATAAATTTGACACATACATCAAAAAGGCACAAAGAAATCAAAGAACCTCATTAAATTATGTTAGACCCTTTGAACACATGAAAAAAACCATAGGTTCCCTGTTATGGTGCTACTGGCCTATAACTCTAGCATTTGGGAAGTAGAAACAGAAGAATCACAAGGTCAAGACCACTGGTACATAACAAGCTCAAGGCTAGCCTAAGATACCTAGTAAGACCCTTCCTCTAACAACTGAAGGCTAGGGGTAAAGTTTCAGTAGGAGAACATTTGTCTAGCATGTGTAAAATCTTATAGATTTATACCAAAAATGTGATGGGCTAATTTATCTGGCAGGGGAACAACAAAGCATTTAAACTGTGGCATACTCATAATTGGTTTTTAGTAAAATTTATAATGACATTCAAGATCATAGGGAAACTGTGGAAAGAACTTTAGAAATAAAGAACAAAAATTAAACAAGAGCACAGCTGAGCTACTCCTTGCTAAAAGAATCAGTGTACATATAATCCAGAAAGTTATATTCCATAAAGGTATTGTGAAAAGCCCTTTAGGGTGTCTCATAAATCTTTGAGGCTCCCTCACTCATCATGAGCCCAGATAGTTTCCAGAAGTGTTTGACGATTGTCTCTGAGTTATGTATTCTCTTTATAGTACTCTCATTAAGGGCTGATTCAGGATTTGTTTCCTGCTTCATTTGGCAAACCATTTATGGCTAGAACCATGGTTCAGATGGACCCAGGCTCTAGTTCCTTTTTTATGGGCTATTTTATGTATTTACATTTCAAATGTTATCCCCTTTTCCAGTTCCACTTTTCCCCACTCCACCCCTGCTTCTATGAGGATGCTCCCCTTCCCACCTACCCACTCACCACCTTGACATTCCCCTACAGTCTCCTTCAGTCCTTTAACTTCTCCATTGGGGTTCCTGTGCTCAGTCTGATGGTTGACTGCAAGTATCCTTATCTATATCAGTAAGGCTCTGGCAAGGCCTCTCAGGAGACATCCATATATGGCTCCTGACAGCAAGCACTTCTTGGCCTCTACAGTATTGTCTGGGTTTCATGACAGTATATGGAATGGAACCCCAGGTGAGGCAATCTCTGAATTACTTTTATTTCAGTCTCTGCTCCACATATTGTCTCTGTATTTCCTCCTATGATTATTTTGTTCCCCCTTCTAAGAAGAACTGAAGCATCCACTCTTTGATCTTCCATCTTTTTGAGCTTCACATGGTATGTGGATTGTATCTTCGGTATTCCAAGCTTTGGGACTAATATCCACTTATCAGCGAGCGCATAACATAAGTGTTCTTCTGTGACTGGATTACTTCACTCAGGATGATATTTTTTAGTTCCATCCATTTGCCTAATAAGTTCATTAAGTCATTGTTTCTGATAGCTGAGTAATATTCCATTATGTAAATGTACTACATTTTCTGTATCCATGACTCTGTTGAAGGACATCTGGGTTCTTTCCAGCTTCTGGCTATTTTAAAAAAGGCAGGTATAAACATAGTGGAGCATGTGTTTTTTTTTACATGTTGGAACATCTTTTGAATATATGTCCAGGAGTAGTATTGCTGGGTCCTTAGGTTTAGTACTATGTCCAATTTTCTGAAGAACCTCCAGACTGTTTTCCAGAGTAGTTGTACCAGCTTGCAATCCCACAAACAAAGGAGGAGTGTTGCTTTTTCTTCACATCCTCGCCAGCATCTGCTGTCATCTGAGTTTTTGATCTTAGACATTCTAACTGGTGTGAGGTGGAATCTCGGGGTTGTTTTGATTTGCATTTCCCCTGATGACTAATGATGTTGTACATTATTCTTTATAATTAGATACTCTATGTATTTACATTTGAAATGTAATCTGCTTCCCCACCCCCAGCTCCCATCCACCTTCCTCCACCACTTATTTCAACAAAGGTGCAACCTCTTCTACTCTCCCTTCCCACCATGTACCTTGGCATTTCCCTACATTGGGAAAATGTGCCCTCACTGGACCAAAGGCCTCTTCTCACATAGATACCAGACACTGCTATCTCCTGCTACATATGCAACTGGAGCCATGAGACTCTCCATGTGTCCTCAATGCTCAGTGTTTTAGTCCATGGGAGTTGTAGAGGGATTGGTTGGTTAATAATGTTGATCTTCTCATGAGGTTACAAACCCTCTCAGCTCCTTCGGTCATTTTTTAGCACCTTAATTGAGGTCCCTGTGTTCAGTCAGATGGTTAGCTCCAAGCATGCTCAGCTATATCTTTATGATTCTGGCAGAGCCCATGAGGAGGCATTTCTATCTGGTTCCTGCCAGTAATTCTTGGCATCAGCAATAGTGCTTGGGTTTGGTGGTTGCATATGGGATGGATCCCAAGGTGAGACGGCCGCTGAATGATCTTTTCTTCAATCGATGCCTCTTTTATTTGACCTTGTATTTCCTCCTGTGAGTGTTGTTCTCCCTTATAAGAAGAGATGTTGAGCATTCTTTATGTGCTTCTCGGCCTTTCAATATTCTTCATTTGAGAATTCTTCATTTAGATCTGCACCTTATTTTTTAATAGGGATATTTGATTCTCTGGAGTCTGACTTCATGAGTTCTTTGTATATATTAGATATTAGTCCTCTATCAGATGTAGGATTGGTAAAAATCTTTTCCCAATCTTTTGGTTGCCATTTTGTCTTATTGACAATGCCCTTTGTCTTACAGAAGCTTTGCAATTTTGTGAGGTCCCATTTGTTGATTCTTAGATCTTAGAGCATAGGCCATTGGTTTTCTGTTCAGGAAAATTTCCTCTGTGCCTATGTGTTCTAAGTTCTTCCCCACTTTCTCTTTTATTAGTTTCAGTGTATCTGGTTTTATGTGAAGGTCTTTAATCCACTTGGACTTGAGCTTTGTACAAGATGATAAGAACAGATCGATTTGCATTCTTCTACATGCTGACTACCAGTTGAACCAGCACCATATCTTGAAAATGCTGTCTTTTTTCCACTGGGTTCTTCTAGCTCCTTTGTCAAAGATGAAGTGACCATAAGTGTGCGGGTTCATTTCTGGATCTTTGATTCTATTCCATTGATCTACCTGCCTCTCTCCGTACCAATACCATATAGGTTTTATCATTATTGCTCTGTAATACAGCTTGAAGTTAGGCATGGTGCTTCCCCCAGCAGTTCTTTTATTGTTGACAATAGTTTTCACTACCCTGGGTTTTTTGTTCTTCCAAATGAATTTGCAAATTTATCTTTCCAACTCTATAAGAAACTGAGTTGGAATTTTGATGGGGATTGCATTGAATCTATAGATTGCTTTTGGCAAGATGGCCATTTTTATTATATTAATCCTGCCAATCCATGAGTATGTGAGATCTTTCCATCTTCTATTTCTTTCTTCAGAGACTTGATGTTCTTGTCATACAAAACTTTTACTTTCTTAGAGTTACATCAACATATATTATTTTTGAATATTGTGAAGGGAGTCCTTTCCCTAATTTCTTTTTCATCCAGTTTATCCATTAAGTAGAAGAAGGCTACCGATGAGTTTTGGTTAATTTTAAAACTAGCCACTTTGTTGAAGTTGTTTATCAGGTTTAGGAGTTCTCTGGTGAAATTTTTGGGGTCACTCATGTAAACTATTATATCATCCATAAAGAGTGATATTTTTACTTTTTCCGTTCCAATTTTAATCCCTTTGACCTCTTTTTGCTGTCTTATTTCTCTGGCTTGGATTTCAAGTACTACATTGAATACGTAGGGAGTGTGAAGCCTTGTCTATGCCTTGATTTTAGTGGGATTGTTTCAAGTTACTCTCCATTTAGTTTGATGTTGGCTACTGGTTTGCTGAATATTGCTTTTATTATGTTTAGGTATGGGCCTTGAATTCCTGATCTTTCCAAGACTTTTAACATGAAGGGATGTTGAATTTTGACAAATGCTTTCTTAGCATGAAATTAATGATCATGTATTTTCTTCTTTGTTTATATAGTGAATTATGTTAAGGGATTTTCATATATTGAACCATCCCCGAATCCCTGGAATGAAGCCTACTTGGTCATGGTGGATGATAGGTTTTATATGTTCTTAAATTTGGTTCGTGAGAATTTTATTGAGTATTTTTACATCAGTGTTCATGAGAGAAATTGGTTTGAAGTTCTTTTTCTTTCAAGAGTCTTTGTGTGGTTTATGTATATCATCATAATTGTGGCTCCATAAAATGGGTAGTGTTTCTTCCGTTTATATTTTGTGGAACAGTTTGAAGAGCACTGGTATTAGGTTTTCTATGAACATCTGATAGAATTTTGCAATAAACCTTACTGGTCCTGGGCATTTTTGTTGTTGTTGTTCAGAGACTTTAATGGGACTTTTAAAATGATTTACCTGATCCTGATTTAACTTTGGTACCTGATATCTTTCTGAAAAATTATTCATTTCATCCAGCTTTTCCAGTTCTCTTGAATATAGGCTTTTGTAGGAGGATCTGATGAATTTTTGTGGAACAGTTTGAAAAATATTGGCATTAGGTCTTCTTTGAAGGTTTGATAGAATTCTGCACAAAATATATCTGGTGTTGGCCTTTTTTTTGGTTGGGAGACTTGATACTTTTTCTATTTGTTTAGGTGTTATGGGACAGTATAAATGGTTTATCTGATCCTGATTTAACTTTGATACTTGGTATCTGTCTAGAAGATTGTCCATTTCATCCAGATTGTCCAGTTTTGTTGAATATGAGCTTTTATAATAGGATTTAATGATTTTTTTCCCCCTCTGTTTCTGCTATGACTCCCTTTTCAATTTTGATTTTGTTAATTTGGATACTGTCCCTATGCCCTTTGATTTGTCTGGCTAGGGAGTTTATCTATCTTGTGTATTTTTTTCAAAGAACCAGTTGCTGGTTTTGTTGATGCTTTGTATAGTTCTTTTTGTTTGTACTTGGTTGATTTCAGCCCTGAGTTTATTTTCTGCAGTCTACTCTTCTCCAATCTATTTGCTTCTTATTGTTCTAGAGATTTCAGGTGTTCTATCAAGCTAAGAGCTAAGTGTTTTCCTCTTAGCATTGTTTTCTTTGTTTCCCCTAAGTTTTGAAATGTTTTACCTTAATTTTTTTAATTGAACAACTTTATTTTTAAAAACAAAGATAAAGAGATCCAGGGAAAAAGGCCTGGTGAGAAGGCGTTCCGATTAGCAAGGAAGCAGAGAAATCTCTGCTGAGCCCACAGAAAGTGCGCAGCACTGCCCCCCCCCAAATGATTCAGAAGAGCTGGAACCCTGCTTTGGAGTTGTGTGCTTCCAGCTGGTGGCCCCTGCATGCAAAAGAGGTGCTCAGGCCTTCTGCCACCAGAACAGCAGAAATCCAGGGACACAGGCCTAGTGAGAAGGTGCTCCGAGTAGCCAAGCAGCCAAGGAACAGAGAGGTCTGTGCCTAGCACGGGAAAAAGTGCATCCCCCTCAATCCCCAGCTTGGTTTAGGGAAGCAGAAACCCTGCTTTGGGCTGTCTGTTATCAGCCAACGGCGCTTGTGTACAGAATAGACACTCAGGCTACCTGCCACCAGGAAAACGCAGAGATCCAGAGACACAGGCCAGGTACAAGGGAAAGGCAAGAACCAACCACTGACAATAAGACCACGTGTAATCACAGAAAACAAGATGGCAAGAGGAAAGCGAAAGAACGTACCCCAGGGAAACCAAGACAACCTGGCAACACCAGAACCCAGCTCTCCCATAACAGCAAACAGCAGAATGCCAAACAGTCCAGAAAAAGAAGACTCAGACCCGAAATCATACCTCAAGATACTGATAGAGATTCTTAAACAAGAACGGGAGGAAAATCATAAAGAAATAGAAGGTTTTAAAGAGGAAACAAGAAAAACACTCAAAGAACTCAAAGAACTAGAGGAAAACAGAACCACAGAGATAAAGGAATGGGAGAAGGAATTTAAAACTGAAATAGACACAATAAAGAAAACACAAAAAGAGACAACCCTAGAGGTTGAACACCTAAAAAAGAAATCAGGAGTCACAGATGCAAGCATTTCCAATAGACTACAAGAGATGGAAGAGAGAATCTCCAGGGCCAAACACAAAACTGAAAACATAGACAAAACAGTCAGAAGATATAAAAACCAAAAAGCTCCTAACCCAAAATGTCCAGAAGATACAGGACACAATGAGAAGACCAAACCTAAGGATAAACGAAATAGAAGAGGGCAAAGAATATCAACTAAGAGGCACAGTAAATATCTTCAACAAAATCGTAGAACAAAACTTCCCTACTCTTAAGAATGAGATGAGCATGAGCATAAAAGAAGCCTTCAGAATTCCAAATAGGTGGGACCAGAAAAGAAATTCCTCCCGACCACATAATAGTCAAAACACCAAGTGCCCAAAGTAAAGAAAGAATATTAAAAGTGGTAAGGGAAAAAGGTCAGGTAACATATAAAGGCAGGCCAATCAGAATCACACCCGATTTCTCAACAGAGACTATGAAAGCTAGAAGAGCCTGGACAGACAACATGCAGACCCTAAGAGAGCACAAGTGCCAGCCCAAGCTGCTATACCCAGCAAAACTATCAATCACCATAGATGGAGAGACGAAGATATTCCAAGACAAAACTAAATTTACAAAATATCTGACCACAAACCCAGAACTACAATGAATTATAGGTGGAAAACCCAATAAAATGAGGGGAACTACATCCTTGTAAAAACAAGAAAACCAAAAGAAGAAAGACACAAAGGCACAATTCTACCACCAAAAGCCAAAAAAAAAAAAAAAAAACCAGGAAACAGCAGCCACTATTCTTTAATATCTGTTACCATAAATGGACTCAATTCTCTAATAAAAAGATATAGGCTATCAGGTAGAATACATAAACAAAACCAAGCATTTTGCTGCATACAGAACACTCATCTCAGAGACAAAGACAGACACTATCTCAGAGTAAATGTTGGGGAAAAAAACTTCCAAGCATATGGCCCCAAGAAGCAAGTTGGAGTGGCCATTCTAATGTCGAATAAAGTAGATGTTCAACCAAAAGTTATCAAAAGAGATAAGGAGGGGAACATTTTACTCATTACAGGGGAAATTTGTCAGGAGGAACTCTCAATCCTTAACATATATGTTCCAAATAGAAAAGCACCCATATTCATAAAAGAACCCCTACTAAAGCTCAAAAAATACATTGTGCCCCACACAATAATAGTGGGAGACCTCAACATCCTACTCTCACCAATGGACAGATCATAAATACAGAAAGTGAACAAGGACACAGTAAAATTAACAGAGGTTATGAACCAACTGGAATTAATAGATATCTATAGAACATATCATGCTAAAACAAAAAAATACATCTTATTCTCAGCACCTCATGGTACCTTCTCCAAACTTGACCAAATAATTGGTCACGAAACAAGCCTCAATAGATATAAGAAGATTGAAATACTCCCATACATCCTATCAAATCACCATGTTCTAAGGCTGGTCTTCAAAAACAAAGACAACAAAAAGGCCATATGCACATGGAAACTAAACAATACTCTATTACACGATAGCAGGATCAAAGAAGAAAGAAAGAAAGAAATGAAGGATTTTCTAGAATTCAATGAAAACGAAAACACAACATACCAAAACCTATGGGATGCAATGAAAGCAACACTGAGAGGAAAACTCATAGTGCTGAGTGCTTCCAAAAAGAAACCGGAGAGAGCATACATCAGCAACTTGACAGCACAGCTCAAAGCTCTACAACAAAAGAAAGCAGATATACCCAAGAGGGTTAGATGGCAAGAAATAATGAAACTTACAGCAGTAATAGACCAAATGGAAACAAAAAGAACCATCCAAAGAATCAACAAAACCAAGAGCTGGTTCTTTGAGAAAATCAACAAGATTGATAAACCCAGACTAACGAGAGGGTAAGGAGAGAGTATACAAATTAACAAAATCAGAAAGGAAAGTGGGGACATAACAACTGAAACTGAGGAAATTCAAGAAATCATCAGATCCTACTACAAAAGCCTATACTCAACATAGCTGGAAAATCTCAAAGAAATGGATGAATTCCTAGACAGATACCAGATACTAAAGTTAAACCAGGACCAGGTAAACCATCTAAATAATCCCATAACACCTAAAGAAATAGAAGCAGTCATCAAAAGCCTCCCAACCAAAAAAGCCCAGGTGCAAATGGGTTCACTGAGGAATTTTATCAAACATTTACTGACAAACTAATACCAATACTCTCCAAACTATTTCACAAAATAGAATCAGATGAAATACGACCTAACTCAGTTTTTGAGGCTACAATAACCCTCATTCCTAAACCACACAAAGACCCTACAAGTAAAGAAAACTTCAGAACAATCTCACTTATGAACACTGATGCAAAAATACTCAACAAAATCCTTGCAAACAGAATCCAAGAACACATCAAAATGATCATTCCCCATGACCAAGTAGGCTTCATCCCTGGGATGCAGGGATGGTTTGATATGTGGAAATCCAGCAATGCAATCCACCATATAAACAAACTCAAAGAAAAAAAAACACATGGTCATCTCACTAGATGCTGAGAAAGCATTTGACAAAATTCAACACCCCTTCATGTTAAAAGTTCTGGAAAGAACTAGAATCCAAGGTCTATACCTAAACATAATAAAAGCAATATACAGCAAACCAACAGCCAACATCAAACTTAACTGTGGGAAACTTGAAGCAATCCCACTAAAATCAGAGACTCGACAAGGATGCCCAGTCTCCCCCTACCTATTCAATATAGTACAGGAAGTCCTGGCTGTAGCAATTAGACAGCAAAAGGAAATCAAAGGGATACAAATTGTCAAGGAAGAAGTAAAAACATCACTATTTGCAGATGACATGTTGGTGTACTTAAGTGACCCCAAAAATTCCACCAGTGAACTCCTACAGCTGATAAACAAGTTCAGCAAAGTGGCTGGATATAAAATTAACTCAAACAAATCAGTTGTCTTCCTCTACTCAAAGGACAAACATGTGGAAAAAAATTAGGAAAAAGATACCCTTCACAATAGTCACAAAAACTATGAAATACCTTGGTGTGACTCTAACTAAGCAAGTGAAGGACCTGTATGACAAGAACTTCAAACCTCTAAAGAAGGAAATTGAGGAAGATCTCAGAAAATGGAAAGATCTCCCATGCTCATGAACTTAAAGGATCAACATTGTAAAAATAGCCATCTTACCAAAAGCAATCTACAGATTCAATGCAATCCCCATCAAAATACCAACCCAATTCTTCATAGAGTTGGAAAGACCAATGTGCAATTTCATCTGGAATAACAAATGACCTAGAACAGGGAAATCCACCCTCAACAACAAGAAAACATCTGCAGGAATCACTATGCCTGACCTCAAGCTATATTACAAGGCAATTGTGCTGAAAACTGCATGGTACTGGTACAGAAATAGGCACGTGGATCAATGGAATAGAATAGAAGATCCAGAAATGAGCTCTCACAAATATGGTCACTTGATTTTTGACAAAGGAGCTTTAAATATTCAATGGAAAAATGACAGCCTAGTCAACAAATTGTGTTGGTCCAACTGGCACTCAGCATGCAGAAGAATAAAAATATACCCTTTCTTATATTCTTGTACAAAGCTCAAGTGCAAGTGGATCAAAGATCTCTGCATTAAACCAGGTATACTGAAACCATTAGATGAGAAAGTAGGAAAAACTGTAGAACACATAGGCACAGAGGAAATTTTCCTAACAGAACACCAATGGCTTGTGCTCTAAGGTCAAAGATTGACAAGTGGGACTTGATGAGATTGCAAAGTTTCTGTAAGGCTAAGGACAATGTCAAGAAAACAAAATGGCAGCCAACAGAGTGGGAAAAGTTCTTTACTAACCCCACATCAGATAGAGGCATAATATCCAAGGTATACAAGGAACTCAAGAAGCTAAACACTAGAGAACCAAACAACCCCATTAAAAATGGGATAAAGAGCTAAACAAAAAGTTCTCAATTGAGGAATATCAAATGGCTGAAAAGCATCTATGGATGTGCTCTACATCATTAACTATCAAATCATATGCAAATCAAATCATCCCTGAGATTCCACCTCATACCAGTCAGATTGGCCCAGATCAAAAGTTCAGATGACAGCAGATGCTGGTGTGTATGTGGAGAAAGAGGAACACTTCTTGCGATGGGCTCCTTGACCAGTGAGGAAAGATGACCACCACCAGAGGATTCTTCTCAGATCATGCTTTATTGTGGGAGCCTCTTGGTTGAAGAGGAGAGCAGGAAGCGAGGCGCCCCAAACTACCCTAGCTGTCTACTTATATAGGGAGAAGCGCATACGGGCCTTGCCATGATTGGTTGTCACCAGTCATCCGATACCAGATGCCTCGGGATTGGCCAGAGATAGGTTATGTACTGCACATGCGCAGGGTGCAGCGCCTTAGCTGACAAGAGCATTACTATATATGGAGTTGTTTACCTCAATCCGTGAGGGAGCCAGTGCCATCTTGTAATGGTGTCCGCATTCAGCTCCCCACAACTTCTCCACTGTTGGTGGGGTTGTGAACTGGTATAACCACTGTGGAATACAGTCTGGCGATTCCTCTGAAAATTGGACATAGTTCTACCTGAAGACCCAGTTATTCTCCTTCTGGCATATACCCCAGAGATGCTCCAATATATAATACAGACACATGCACCACAATGTTCATAGCAGCTCTCTATATATATCTTCTATATATCCAGAAGCTGGAAAGAACACAGATGTCCTTCAGTAGATGAATGGATACAAAAATTGTGGTACACTTACACAATGGTGTACTACCCAGCTATCAGAATCAATGACTTTATGAAATTGTTAAGAAAATGAAGGCATGTAGAGAATATCATCCTGAGTGAGATAACCCAGTCACAAAAGAACAGACATAATATGTAGTCACTGATAATTGGATACTAATCCCAGAAAGCTCTGAACACCCCAGAAACAACTCACAGACTATATGAAGTTCAAGAAAAGAAAAAAAATGAAAAGAAAAAAAACATTATGCTTAACCCTTACACACCAAGAAAACTTTGACTAATTCCTGGTTACATCCTGTTTTACATGTACTTTATGCTCATTGTAACTAGTAAGATCTTAATGCACACTATCAAACCTTAAAAAGAAAAAAAAACAAGCACCGACAAAAATGTATTTGTATACATTTATGCAAAAATGCTTAAAATTTGTACATTTATCTTTGTTTTTTAAAATAAAGTTTTTTTTTTGTTTTTTGTTTTTTTTTTTTAAAGTATGTTAACCCAGGACAGGGTTTTTGTGCTTAAAAGCTCACCTGGAGGAAGGCTTAATGCTATAATGGAGCTTAGGATCCCAGTGTAGTCACTGGCTTGCTTACAGAGACTTGCTGTTGGCTTAAAATCATGTCCAAGCAGTCTTTTCTGGAGGGTAGCCCACAGCATTTTCATGTTTGATTTCCAAATGAAAATAACAACCAAGTAATAACTATACATAGCATGATATAGATACCGCTATGTATAGCCACATATGCATTATATAGTTAAACATTTCATACTTATGCCTAACATGATAGAACTGCAAATGCTTTATATAGTTTAGAATAGATCACAATGCCTCTTGAGGAACTTTCTTGTAGTATCTCACTGTAGATTGCTATCTGTATGCAGTTGAGGGCAGGTAAAGACAAGGTAAGAGCCTGTGATTGGACAGTGGAAAAGAAGGGTGGACACAGAGCTTTTGAGAGGCTGGAGATATAGGAGAGAGAGAAGGAAAGAAGATGGAGGAAGAGAAGGATGACCCAGATCCATGTGGCTTTAAATAGCCACAGGTAGCTTTGAATACCTTATAAGGGATGGATAATTATTGGATAATTTGTTTTATCTAGGTGGGCAGTTTATATCAATATCAATAATCTCTGGGTTTATTGTGTGGACATTTTGGGGGGTGAGAAGTTACTGATATAAAGCTTATTGATAAATTACAAGTCTCAAGAGTTTCGATTTTATTGGGTTACTGGGACGTGTGACTATAAACACAGTGGATGAATACAGGGAATGTGAGCAGTGTCTGCAAAACGAGAGTCACAAGACGGGGTCACTACATAGGGTTAGCCATGGATGCAGTGAGACCACTGGGGCCAGAGAGTAGCTTGTGCTAGCATGACATGGTACGGTTTTACATTGTTTATGAATGCAACATTTCATAACTTAGATAGCCATTGACCTTATTGCAATTGATGTTATATTCCATGAAAAAGAAATTGAGTAAAGAAAACCAAATATCTACACAACACATTCTTTAAAATATATAATAAAAATGTTAAGTCAATTATAATCTTTGTTTCTGTGACTAGTCATGTGTATTTAGTATTTACAGCTACCAATTAACCCATTCTACATTTCTTACACCCTCAGCAAGCACTCACAAGGTCTAGGGTCTTTATCTGAAGGAATGACTCATAACTTTATTACTGAAAGGTCTGTTTTTTTTTTTTTTTGTCATACCACCTAGATTAGATTATTATGCTTTCCCATTGACTTTAATCATGGGACATGGAATCATCAAAAGACACTCTAAAGGCTCTCCTTGCACTTCACATCCCTTCACCTAAAAGCACATAGGAAGTGGTGTGGGGGTCTGGCCTGGCTACAGGATCAGAGTTCTCAACTGGAAACAAGGATTTCTGGAAGGTGCATAATAAACAGACACAGACTACTTTTCGGGTACAAACTGACAGGCAATTTCTCAGGCTTAAATTTGCTCTCCCCACCCCCGCACCTCCTCTTGCTCGCAGCTTGAGGCCACACACATTCTGTATTCTTTTGTACACTCTAATTTTCTCCTGTGTGCTTTTCTTTTCTTGAACTCCCACACTCCTATACACTTCTGTGTGTTCCTCTTTTACACACACACATAACACATGCAGTCTCCTTTCACTCTCGCACATATTTTCTGTACACACCTCACATTCTCTCTTCACTCACTCTTCACATTCACTTCACATGCTTTCTTCACTGTTCACTTTCACCTCATGTACACCTCATGCACACCTCACTCATTCCCCACTTGTACATCATTTGCTCTTTCTCCTTTAACTTGTCCCAGTCTTTTATTGATACTCCAAAAGCTGGTAGAAAAAAAGGCATTGTATAATCATTGCAAAATCAAATTCAAAAGAATAACCACATTCCACAAAGATCAAGAATTATAATTGTTCCCCAAAGTTTCAAGCTTCCCCTATTCCCAGGCCTGTGGCTAAAATAATAATAACTGCAAGTTTATCATTATTTAAACTTTAACTTTTGACTTATTATACTTCAGAGCTCCGAGGTCAGCTACTTGCATTTTCTTGTGAAGCTCTAATGATAAATGACATAGACAAAGCTGCCAGGCAGTAATCAGAAAGAATCAAGTTAACCCTTAACTCAGTAGTTCCACTAGCTTTCTGCTTCTGCACATTGCACACAATGACTGTCCTAAGATTCCCAGTGTTTTGACTTAGTTTTCCTAGTATATAATTTTATGTATTCTATACCTTTTTATCCATGAACCACTTTTAAATGTTGTGTAAAACTTATTTCATGACTTCAATAACTTTTTCATTTTGGGGGGTCATGATGTTGGCTCTATTTCATTTTCTAATAATTCCTTCAAACTTTCTTTGAAAGTCAAACATTAATCTGGAACTATCATTGTGTAGTTATTACATAGTTTCTGATATGAGAACACACAGCATGCACCTGGGCCATTAGGACTGTGCTGTGCTCTGCCCCTATGTCTCAATTTTTACTTGTTTAAGAATCATTATATCAAGGAACATCTAGTCACAGAATTCACCAGAGCAGGAGAAAGAAGTAGAGAAATCCAATACAATAGAATAATTATTCACACCAAGGCCAACTGAAAAGCAGACACTCAAATGAAATCTATATAGCCCTTGTCCAGGAGTAAATAAAATGCCAAATTTAAAAAGTATATTTTTGTAATAGATAACTGAACTTCAGTCTATCACAAAATCTTAGATTCAGTCAATCATAGAGTGGAAACTGCTCATCCTATGCCAAAATAACAGTCATCAAGTTAAAGCCAATCAGGATATTTTTGTACAGCAATACCACATGCTGTCTATAATTATTGCATGTTGATATTTCTGGGCAGAGTTTTCAAAACCTTTCCTGTCCAATCCAGAAATTCTGTCCTCAAATCAGTTCTGCTAAACCTAACAGTATGTTATTGATGTTTATGTTTCCCTGGAAGAGTCACTAGAGATAGACTTTGGATCCTACTCCTGATATAGATCGCTTAGAAGAAAAACATACAAATTAATGTAATAGATAAGAAGCCTACTGCAATTTTTAAAATCTGTAATAGCAGAAAAATTTGCAGAAGAAAAATGAAAGGCTGCATTGGATCTTGTATCTTGGTAAGAGGGAATCTCAGTTTGTGAACCAATTTCTAGAGATAAGACAGTTTGCAGATCCAGAACTTCTTGAATGAAGAGATTGCCAGGTTCCCCAGAGGAAGGACCTCACTAAATACATAAGAATTAATTTCACTGTTAGCCTTTGTCCCACCCTGTTGAAATTTCTGGTGTAATTCTGATAGGTCTGCCTTTATATGTTATTTGACCTTTTTCCCTTACTGCTTTTAATATTATTTCTGTGTTTTGTGCATTTGATATTTTGAATATTATATTATTGGAGGATTTTTTCTGGTATAATCTATTTGAAGTTCTGCAGGCTTCTTATATGTTCATGGTCATCTCTTTCTTTAGGTTTAGAAAGTTTTCTTTATTATTTTGTTAAGGTATTTACTGTGCCTTTAAGATGGGATTTTTTGCTCTCTTTTATACCTATTATCCATAGGTTAGGTCTTCTCATTGTGTCCTTGATTTCCTGGATGTTTTGGGTTAGGAACTTTTTGGTTTTTTCATTTTCTCTGACTGTTGTGTCAATGGTTTCTATGTTATCTTCTGCTCCTGAGATTCTCTCTTCTATATCTTTTATTCTGTTGGTGATGCTTGTGTCTATGACTCCTGACCTCTTTTCTAGGGTTTCTATCTCCAGGGTTATCTTTCTTTTTGTTTTATTTATTGTTTCCATTTCTGTTTTTATATCCTGGTTAGTTTTATTCAATTCCTTCATCTGTTTGCTTGTGAGTTGTGTGTGTGTGTATGTGTGTGTGTGTGTGTGTGTGTGTGTGTGTGTGTGTGTGTGCTTTTCTAAGAGCTTTTACTTCTTTTTCTGTGTTCTCCTGTATTTCTTTAAGGGAGTTATTCATGTGCTTTTCAGGACCCTCTATCATCAGCATGAGGCACGATTTTTAAGTCCAAATCTTGTTTTTCTAGTGTGTTGGGATATACACTACTTATTGTGGTGGGAGAGCTGGGTTCTGATGTTGCCATATTTTCTTTGTTTATCTTGCTTAGATTCTTATGCTTGCCTCTTGCCATCTTCTTCTCTTTGATGTTAGTTGATCTTGTTTTTTTCTGGATGTAACTTGTCTTTCCTGTGTGTCTGTGGACCTTGGGCTCCAGAGAGATCTTGGATGTTCAGCTCTCTATGAACAGGCTGTGAGTTCCGATGGTGACAGGTCACCTCTAGCTAGCTCTGGGTGCAGATGGAGGCCTGAAGGGCACAGATGCAAGCAGTAGCATGATACCTGTGCCCTGAGAGTTCCCAGAGGTCTCTCCCCAGATAGTTAGTGGAGAGAGAGTTTGGGCTCACCCATGGACTCAGTAGGGAGAACACTCTTGTGTCTCCTCTGGGTGTTGAGTTCTCTGTGGTTGAACATACTTGTAATTAAATATAATAAACTATATAGACTTAAACACAAAAATCACATAAGCATCTCAATATATGCAGAAAAGGCCTTTGTCAAAATCCAGCATGCTTTCATGATAAAAGTCCTAGACAGAGTAGGTCTGGAGGGGGTATATCTCAACACAATGAAGGTCATAAATATATTTGACAAACACACAGCTAACATTATTTTAAATGGAGAAAAACTCAAAGCAATTGTAGGTATGATTATGAGATGTTCCAAAAGCCTATCTGAAGAATTCTAAAGCTTTTCTGAGGCCCTTAAAAGACTTAAGTTAGAGTTTTATTTTGGAAAAATTATGTAAAAATATTTTAGCTTGGTTTCTTGTGTCTTATTCAGCTATCAATAGAATTCCTCTTGAAGCACATGAGGCACAATGAGACATTATGTGGGGGGAGAGGGAGAGGACAGAGTCACAGACACAGACACAGAGAAAAACAGAGACACACAGAGAGACAGACAGACAGACAGACAGACAGACAGACAGACACACACACACACACACACACACACACACACACACACACACACACAGAGTACTTGGAACACAAAGCTCTAAATAAGATGTCCTTATCAAATCCTTCCCCCAACCAGAGCTCAGGGATTCTCCACAGAAGAGGAGGTAGAAAGAGTAGGGGAGACAGACAGGGCAGTGGGCACCAGGAGAACAAGGACCAGTAAAACAACTGAGCAAAGCTCATATGAACTCACAGAGTCTGAAGCAACAATCACAAGGCCTAAAAGGGTTTGCACCAGATTATAGCTTTCAGTTCAGTATTTTTATGGGACTTTTGAGTATGTAAATAAGAAGGCCTCTGATTTTTGTGCCTTCTCTTTGAGGCTGTTATTTTTTCTTGGCCTATCTTATCCAACTTCAACATGATAGTTTTCACTTTATCTCATGATTTTATTTTGTTATATTTTGTTGTTATGTCCTAGAGGCCTGTTCTTTTCTAATGAAAGACCGAGTGTGGATCTGGGTGGGAAAGTTGGTAGGTAGGAACTGAACAGAATAGAGGGAGAAGAAAATTCTATTCATATTGTATGAAAAAGAATCTATGTTTAATAAAAGGGGGAATTAAATAAATAAAATTTATCAAAGCTTTCAGAAAATTGTTTTAAACAGTTTAAAATTAGAAATGACTTCTTTTCAATACAGTTCTGAAACATTCTTCAGAGCAATAAAAATAAGAGAAGACAATTAGAAAGATACAAATAGGAAAGGAAGAAGTCAAATCATCCCTATTTATAGATGATATGACATTATACAAAAGAGAACCCCAAAATACCACTGGAAAACTTTTGGAAATTATAAGTATTTTTAGCAAAGTGGCAGAGTATAAAACCAACTTATAAAAATACTCCAATAACAAATACACTTAGAAAGATATCGTGGATACTCCCATTTACAATAGTGTCAAAACCAATAAAATATTTTGGAATAAACTTAATCAAGGAGGTAAAATATCTCAACAATGAAAACTTTAACTTGTTGGAAAAAAGGATTGAAAAGACAATAAAAAATGGAAAAACACCCCATTTTCATGGATCAGTAGAATTAATATTGTGAAATGGTCACCTACAAAATAGTAACTTACATATTCAATGAATATACTTACAAAATACCCACAAAACCTACAACATACCTCAGTAAAAATACCTGCAACATTCCTACAGAAATAATTTAAAATTTTAACTTTGATAAGGAACCAGAAAAGACCCCAAATAGCCAAAACCGTCTTGAACAGAAAGAGGAATACAGGGGGGACTGATATTTCAGACTTCAACGTATATTATGCTGTTACAGTAATAAAAATAACATAGTTCTGGCAAAGACATATAGACCAGTAGAATAAAATAGAATGCCCAAATATGAGTTTTATAAGTATAAGTATAAGTATAGCTATAAATATAACTATAAGTATAACAACTATAACTATAACTATAACTATAACTATAACTATAACTAACTATAACTATAACTATAACTATAACTATAACTATACTGGCTGGTTTGTGTCAACTTGACACAAGCTGGAGTTATCACAGAGAAAAGAGCCTCAGTTGAGGAAATGCCTCCATGAGATCCAGCTGTAAGACATTTTCTCAACTAGTGATCAAGGGGGGAGGGAGCAGCCCATTGTGTGTGGTGCTATCCCTGGGCTGGTAGACCTCGGTTCTATAAGAAATCAGACTGAGCAAGCCAGGGGAAGCAAGCCAGTAACTAACATCCCTCCATGGCCTCTGCATCCTGCTTCCTGACCTACTTGAGTTCCAGTCGTGACTTCCTTGGGTGAGGAACAGCAATATGGACATATAAGCCAAATAAACCCTTTCCTCCCCAACTTGCTTCTTGGTCATGATATTTTGTGCAGGAATAGAAACTCTGACTAAGACAATAACCATCTGATATTTGACAAAGAGGCAAAACAAACAAACAAATAAAAATGTATGCTGGAGAAAAGACAGCATCTTCAACAAATGGTGCTCAGAAAACTAAATGGACACATACAAGAGTAAAACTGGATTCATATCTATTACTCTGTCCAAAATTAGATCCAAGTGGATCAAAGACCCCAATGTGAAACCCGAAACACTGAAACTGCTAGAAGAAAATGTAGGCAGTACCCTACAAGATATAGGTGTAGGAAAGGACTTTCTGAACAACACTCCATTTGGCCTACTTATTGGTTGTCTAATGCAGAGTGGTCAATCCTGAAATCATATATACACAAACAAGAATAGACTTAGTAGGTTGTATTTACATATGTGTGCAAATAATCATATTTACATATGATTATTATTGTTGTTTTATATATACATTTGATAGACAAAAAGTCTATCAAACTAAGAGTGGGGTTCATGGGAGGCATTTGAGACAGGTACCTGGGAAAAGTTGGAAGGAGGAAAAGGAAAGGGAAAGTGATGTGATTCTATTTCAGTTTAAAATTATGGAAAGGACAATTTGAGAAGAGAAAGGGAACTAACATGAGAAATGAAGGAAAATAGGAAAGAAAAGTGAGAAGTGAATAGAGTCAAAGTATATGATAAATATAAACAAATATATGGTAAGGCCAATCAGTTTGTACAATGCAGACAAATTGATAAAATTTTAAAGAACTATTATTGTTCACAGTAACTTGTGATTCTGTTTTCACAACTTGTGATTCTATTTTAAAATGATTGACATTTTTTGAGAGTAGCTTTAGTTACTTTATTTTTCATAGATTATGATTATATCAATTTTTAGATACAGTAATTCACCCAGTCTCTTCTCAAACTACTTTCTTTTTTAAAAAATATTTTATTTAGAGGGCCTGGGGTGTGTGTGTTTGTGTGTGTGTGTGTGTGTGTGTGTGTGTGTGTGTGTGTGTGTGTGTGTATAAACTGACATTTTAAAATGAAATTTCCAAAATAAAATTCTAACTAAATTATTTTAATGTCCTTGGTGTGGAAAAACTTTGAAATTCTTCAAATAAGCCTGTTGTTTTCACCCACTCCCCCTTGGTGTGTTGTTGCCAAGCCTTAGACACAAATATCCCAACCCTGTGGCAGGCTTTTCTTTTTTAAAATTCTTCCTCTCAGGTTGCTGCTGTTACAGTGATGACAAATGTGATTAATAATGCATAGTTTTGAAAATCCATAGGAACTATGCATGGTATCTGTCATCTACTGGGGGTCTTGGAATGCATCTTTTAGAGATAAAGGGAGACAACTGTAGTAATTTCACTCTTGTCATATCAGCTGAGGTTCAGTCAACTACAGGCTGAAAACTGCTCAGAAAATTCCTCAAGCTGTAACCAAGCATGCTAAGTTTGTACATGATTTTCATGTTTTATTTATAAATACTGATTGCCCATGTGGTGGGAGTAGAGCTCTCTGAACCTTTCCTGATACTCAAGGCTGACAGATTCACTAATTGTTTTCCAGCCAAATAAACTCTTTTAAATTTATCTAATCCTTTAATTTTAATAACTTTAAAGATCTTTTGACTAATACAAATTTAAATCAGAATATATAGCTTAAAATTTTCAAGAATTTTAAAGGTTTGAGTAGAATAAAAAAGATAATTGAAATTTCATTACAATGTTAATAAAACTAAGTTGTCAAGACAGAAATAATACTAATCACAGACAATGATTGCCATACATCATTTAGTATAGTAGTTCAAGAGATGGTGGTAATTTGGTCTAGATCAGGAGTTGGTGAAACCATAGGCCCAATTTTGCCTCCTGTTTCCATAAATAAACTTTTACTAGAACACCTCCACACACATTCACTTATGTATTTTCTGTGATCAATGGCTATTTCTAATTTATAAAAGTAGAATTTAGTTGCAGACAGATTGTAGATGTTTAAAAAACAGCTGAAAATATTTACTATATGACTTTTTACAGAAAAATAACTCCCACCCCTGGCTTGGACTATACGCAGTAAAGGTGAAGAAAAATGAATGTGTGTATTATATTTTGAAAGTTGAAGACAAACAAACAGTATATTCTAGGAACAGAATAAAAGTGTAACTCTGAGTTTTTTTTTCTATTTAATAGCCTAACACATTGTTCCTAAGTTGTTTGTCTGCATTTCTCCTTTTTAGACAGGTTTTTATTGTATAGAAGTGACTAGCCTCAAATTCATGATGTTCCTGACTGGACCTTCCTAGTGCTGAGATTATAGGTATGTGAAATCATGCCCAGGTCTTTCTAGGTTTTAATCCATCCATCTACTCACTACTGCTAAAATACACTCTGTGTCAAATACTATATGAGTTTTACACACACACACACACACACACACACACACACACACACACACACCAAAGAAGTCAACAAAGAAAATTATCTCAATGCTTGCTTTCTTTTCTTTATTTTTCTTTTCTTTTCCTTCTTTTTCCTTTAAGACAGGTTCCCTCTATGTAACCCTAGCTGTTCTAGAACTTGGTATGTAGACCCAGTTGGCTTCAAACTCACAAAGATTCTCCTAGTGGCATGTGTCACCACATCTAGCTTCAATACTTAATTTCTAACAGTAAGTACTGAATAAAACTAAGGGATAAACAGTACAAAGAAGAGAAAACAAACTTTTCTTCTATCATTCATTTATTATTGATCAAGTTGTACCTGGACTCTGTATTTTCTGTTTTTTTATACTTTCTTTCAGTAACCAAAATGCTATATTCTTAATAGCTAATACTGACACTGCATGACAAGCATGTCTTCACATGTATGGTATCTTTTAGTCATTATAGTCTTGTGAGATACATGGTATTATTACACCCATGTATGAAATAGGTAATTGAAGCTCAGAGAAACAAAGCCGTTTGACCAAAATTGTAGGTGTGCTCCACACAATAGCTTTTGAAGCACCTGCTTTTCTCCCTTCTTCACTCTGTGCCTGGGCAGCATCACATACCATAAATACCCACCATGACCACTGCTAAGGCATAAGTTTACAATAATAATATTTGAATCTAGTGTACTATTTTTCCTGAAGCTCTTAATGTGGTTTATTATATAAATGGATGTCAGGTATCTAGAGCCAGTGAACATACTTTGTTGAAAGAACTCTTTAGGTTTTTATCGTGTTTTTATTGTAGTTCCCATTGTATATTATTTACATAGGTTTTAATCTCAACTTGGAAACTTAACTTCCATATGATTTTGTTGAGATTGTTTATCCTATCTGTACCTTAGTTACCTTACCCCTAAAGTGCATATAATATAATCTGTCTTAAATGTTTATTATAAAACAGGTCAATATTTGGCAGATAGTTTAAGTTGTATAAATGTTCATTGCTACTATAATGGAGAAGCTCTCTGAATTAAATAAATGTTATCAACTTCTTGCCTTTTATTGAGGACTTTATATCTATCAATTTCATCTTATCTTTACTGATCTTTTCACTATTGTCCTGCTCCTTCATATTACTAGATACTGGATCATGCTTTCCTTCTCTCTAGAATATTTTTTTCCTATTTGTCTAGTCGCCATTGATTTTTATTCATTAAGCATAAAATTATATGGGTATGAACTATGTCCTGGTTTTTATCATCAGTTTATACCCAGAAATCACCGCAAAGTTTGACATATAGTAGACTCCATATTTGTTGCATGAATGAATACCAGCTAGATTAAATCTAGAATTTTTCATCTTATTTAGTTATTCTTCTTAGCATTAATTCACATTTTGGGTATAATCTTTAGTGTGTTTATTCTGTGGTCTTAGGCAATTATTAACAAATATTCATTAAAGAAACAAACCATCCTATACTTGGTAATCATATTTGAAAAAAACCCTTCTGCTTTCAAAAGGCTGCTTTTTCACTGCACAAAAGAAATATGCAGAAAGAGAAATTAAAATCCAAAATAAGTGATATATAAGGCATATGGGATCAATGGAAAAAATAGAAATTTAAATAGAAATGACTAATAACAGAGAAATACTAAAACTGAGTTTTTAAAAAAGACTATAATTTTTCCAAATGAACAACTATAGATAGGAAGAATTTCAGAATAAAAGGATAGAGAAATATTAAAAAGCCTCTGTCCTAATGAAAGCTTTTTCTTCTTTTATTGATGTTGAATCCAAAAAAGTCTTTTCTTTTGTACCTTTATAACAGATTATTTCATGCTTCATCTCTTAGTTTTTCTAGTATGCATTATTAAATTTCATTTGCACAAAGTGTTCATTTCCTGTGGTTTATTCCCCCTTTAAAGCTTACTATATTAGCACTGTAGTTGGGCCTTTAATTCAAAATGCTCTATGGAAATCCAGTAGTGACAGATATGTAACATTGTTGAAGGATAGTGGAAGAATTTTAATTTTTATGAAACCTCAATAAGCTACCATTAATAAAAGCATAGACAAGAGATCATAGAACACAGAAATAAGCAGGCAACCCAAGTTTTACATGCACTGTAACATCCTAGACCCGTCTTTCTCTTGTCAGACCTCCAAATTTGTTCAGTGAAGACTACCTACTATAGTATGTGGCTGATTTTCCTGGATCTTAGTCTTTAAATGCGCCCTGAGAGGATTCCACTCTGCAAGGCCGGAAGGAGCAGGGCAGGGCGGGGCTTTAACGTCCTCTGCTAGGCTAGAACAAGCTGGGGGAGGGGAGCGAGCCAGACTGTAGTAGGGGGCTGGGTAGTAAAATGCTAAAGGACTTACAAGGCTGCACTTATAGCTCATCTTTGTTTGCTTTCGCTTCCGCAAACTTCTGAGTCGCGACTTTCAGCGCAGGTAGGTGCAGGCGCGCGGGTCCGGGAAGGATTGTCTTAGGTGGCCAGGATCCACCGCATATAGTCTTATGCTTTGGGGCCTGGCATGGGCCAGAGGCTGTGGCAGCTCCAATCCTCATCCCAGGGTGATGGTACTCACCTTACACTGGCTGAGGAAGATATTCCTACCCTGCCGCAAGGCCTTCCTCGCAAATTGTGCCAGTTTTGCGGTACGGCTTTCCTGGAGATCTGGATAGGGCCAGTTGGGCCTAACACTGTGAAAGAACTGGAGCAATCTGGGCTTGAGACTGATTTCCAGGCTGACTTCTCTCTAATTTTCACTAATGTTCTGTGATCAGATTGTACCCTATGTCTGCCCCTCTCAAAGCAAGACTGTCAATGTAGTTGTAGGAGGAAAGTTAGGCTAGAAAAGTTTCTTTCTGTTCTGAAAAAACAATTCTGAAGAACCTTTTAAAATTATTGGAAATGACATTCTTTCGTGCATGAATTGAATGTTAACTCTGAACAATGCTGGTGTGAATACTTTATTAGTAAAGAATTTTAAACAAAAATTATTATTCAAAAATTTATTTTTATGTATTGAATGAACATAGGATACCACCAGCAAGTTTCATAAAAACAAAATAGTTGGATATTTTATGTTTAATTACTGAATGAAACCACTGAGCTCTCCTATTTAGGAACATTTTAATAATCCATTTTCATACAGTGGTCTTATTGTTGCTTTTATTTTATAGTTTTATAGTTCGCTTGTCAGGATACAGTGTAGTTAAAGTTTAAAAGTAATTAGTTTAACATTAGGTAAGTGACTACAGAGGTGGAGGAGAAATATAAGCACCATGAACCAAATCTTTCTTTATTATAGAACAACCATGAAAAGAAAGCATGATTTACCACAATATTAAAAGAAGTCATACATTGTTTCATAAGCAGTGTGATGAACAGAAAGCTCACTGTAGTGATAGAGTCTGGGAACTTCTACTATATGTTTTTTTTTTTTCTCCTAGTTCTTTCTTGGAAATAGGGACTGTGGCCGATAGATCATTTGCTTGCCTTAGTGTCTGTCTCAGGAGTCTTACAGTACTACTCTGCCCCTGCTTGTCAACTCTGAGAATGGCAGCAAAACTATGCTGTTTCTGGCAGCTGTTTTCTGCCTTTCAGATTTGGGGATTGAGGACTAAACTTCTGAACCAATAAATAAACCTCTTTGCTCTTAGGATTCTTTACCTGGTGATCTACCAGTTAAGTCCCACTGTGACCTTTTTATACAATTCCAGGCATTTCTTATGCTCATCAGAGGTGAACAGAAACTTTGTATTGTCCCATGTAAAGACTAACAGCAATTCAAGAATCTTGGTAAAACTCAGTCTGTGCCACATTTGTGGGTTCTAGGCAAAGAGTGACTGATTTTGAGAGAGATGTTCTGAGTAAGAAAATGAATTGATGGCTTCTCAAATGGTCTCAAGGGAATTGTGCTGAACATCTATTGAATGGCCTTGAAAGAGACTTTAGGCTTGGTCATTTACTAGGACCCAGTGATGACTGCTTTGTTAGCCACATTTTTACTGTATTAATCTATTTTCTTGTGTTCCTCATACCTTGTTTAGTAGTGAATTCTTACTCTGTGCCAGTAGGCCAACCCACTTAATGCCCTTAGGAGTGTAGATAAGCAACATAGGAGGGAGACAGGAATTGAACTTTAAACATGCTTAGTTACCCTTCTCATTCATGTTTCTAGCCAGTATATAGTCTTGTCATTTCCATATCGTTACTATTTTTAAAATCAGTCCATTTCTCTTCCAACAAGGGAAACAATTCAGCAAAATGTAATTAAACTGCATTATATTCCTGTATACTTATATCATATCAAAATTCTTTTCTGTAATTTAATTCCTTGAGTACCTAACGATGAATTATCTACTGCTTGATCGTGTTTTTATTATATTATTAACTTTATGTTTAATATTTTGCTAAACTTTTATAAAAGGTACGCACCATTTTACACACATCAGAATCACATAGCCTACTATCAGTGCATGAGAAATTTAAATTATTTTTACCCTCCTCAATATCATTTTTCCTTTTGAAAAACAATTATAGTTTTTCTTGTTGTGTGAAATAATATGCAAACAGACATGTAGATCAATGGAATAGAACAGAGGTCCCAGAAAGAAACATCTAAACTTTGCCAAAGGAATCAAAAACACCTACATTGTAGAAAAGACAGCACCTTCAACAAAAAGTGCTAGAAAAAAAAAACTGTATATCCACACTTAAAAGAATAAAAGTAGATCCACATCTCTTTCCCAGTATGAAAATCAATTTAAAGTGAAGCAAATACTTTAATATAAAGCCTGAAAATTCTAAAATTGCTGAGGAAAATAATCAGGATATAGGTAAAAGTAAGGACTTTCTGAAAAGGACTCCAATGTAACTCCAGGAATTGGCAATAGGATTACATGAAACAAGTAATGCTGTGTTTAGAAGGCCTTTTTTTCTTAGTGTTTTCTATCCTCCTGGCTCTTATTCTCTTTCCACTTCACCTTCCAAATGGCTCCTTGAGCCTTGAGGGGAAGTATTGATGGGCTGAAAGCTCTGAAGCCTCTCTCTTTTTGCATATTACCTGGCTGTGTGTCCCTGCATTTGTTCTCATCTGTTGCAAGAGGAAGCTTCTCTGATGATGGTTGAGCAAGGCACTTATCAATGAGTATAGCAGAATATCATTAGGAATAACTACATTGTTGTTTAGGGCAGTGGCATTTCATTTTTACTCTAGGTCTGTGAGCTATCTAGTCTCTCTGGTGTGGGTTCCATCTCATGGAGTCAGCCTTAAGTCAAATCAGATATTGGTTGGTCACTCCCATAAGCTTTGTACCACCATAGCTCTAGTATGTCTTCCAGGCAGGACACTATTGAGTTATTAATATTGTCCTGTCATAGCAATAGAAAAGGAATGGAGGCAGATTGTGGAATATGTTAAGCAGACACGAAAATGCATGAGGAATAAGACAGACTACTCTTTGGGTTCAAGGACAGAGAGCTGTCACCCAGTTGATCTGATATACAAAAGTATCATGAAGCTAATTGTTCTTTAAACTGAAATTAAGAGAATACCCAGGTGCTTTTTCAACTTGAAGTAGGAGGTACTGAACAAGAGATGGAAATAGATGCAGATGCAATGATCCAGAGGCAGGAATTTGCAGGAGGATGTGTTCAAGAAAGAGTAGAAAGAACATAAAATTCTGAGACATGTGCTGGGAAATGTGGTTGAGGAGAGGAATAGGATAAAATAAAAATATCATTGGGCAACATCACAAACTCCTAGCAGTTTAAATTAATAGATTATACTAAGAACACTAAATCATGGAATGAGAAAGATGCTGCCATTCTAAACACAGGTCCATAAGTACACTCTTGGTGTGGAATAAGCCAAATTAGTTAATGTTCAGGCCTTAATTTTTTCATCTATTAACTGGAAGCAAGAATACCTCCCCTGCTTTTCTCTCAAGATTGTTATGGCCAAGGATCATATAAGTCAGTGCACAGAAAAGATGTCTTTAAAAACTATTTTATTGGTGATGCGTATGTGTAAAGGCTTACTATGAAGAATGCACTTGTCTTGGGACCATATTATCAACTGAGTAACAATGGGAAATTTTTCTGAAACTTTTAATTATAATCTTACAAGTTTACAAAAGTCATTTTTCATTCAGTGAGTGAATCAACTTCTATTATTTTGAATGTTTATACATAAAATTAACATGTCCTATTAGTAGAATAATGCTATCATAATATCCTTGTATTTGTGAAACAATAATTATTCCTTTAGAGAATAAGAGTACAGGGATAGAGAAATGATCTAGTATTTAAGAACCCTTGCTGCTCATGCAAGGGACCCTGGTTTGGTTCCCAGCACCTACAGGACATTTCACAACCACTTATAATTCAAAATCCAGGTAGTCCAACTCCTTATGGACTCTGCAGGCACACTGTATACATAGACACACAGAGACAGATGGGGGGAGGGAGTGAGAGAGAACGAGAGGGAGGGAAGAGATACACATGTGCGAAGAACAGTCATACACTTAAAAAGTTTTTTTTTTTTTTTTTCCATTAAGAGGATGGGAAAAAACCATTCAAGTTTCCAATTTTTTTTTTTTTATTCATCAGAAATTCACTGGTCATGCTTGTGCACTAAGAAGAGAAAAAGTAGAAAGCAGAGAAGTCCAATTTCTTCTCTCATGGAGCTTTCCTTCTCTAACAGGAGACAGATATATTAGTAGTCAATGTCAATAGCATATAAGAACAGGGGGTCTGTGAAAGCTCTTAGACAGTCCCTAAATTTGTCATTTGCAGTTGATGTTATATTAATATGAGGTAATATGACTGACATAATTTTGCAAATGGGAGAACTGAGCCCTATGAGAGCAAATGATAGAGCTAGTACTCCCAGGGCCTTTAACAGTGGGTTCATAACTTACTCTGTATCATCACAGCTGCCTCTTTTGACTTGTTAGTACTTTAGGCCTCATGCATATGACATTAAATTAGCTCTTTTAAATGCTCTTTTCCCCTTAATTTGATTGCTTGTTCATTTCCAGATATGGACATGAATTTTGTGGTTAGAGTACCCTCATGTGTTTAAAGGTTATCTTTCAGGTATATTATATTTTAAGATTTATTTTATTTGTATGAATGTTTTACCTTTGTGTATGTGTGTGTACCACATGTATGCCTTGTGGCCATGGAGATGAGAAGAGGGTATTACATCCCCTGAAACTGGAGTAAAAATGCTTATGTGAGTGTTGGAAGTCAAGTTCAGGTCCTCTGCAAAAGAAACAAGTGTTCTTAGCCAACTTCTGGTTATAAATATGGCTGCTATAAACCTAGTGGAGCATGTGCACTTGTTATATGTTGGAACATCTTTTGGTTATATGCCCAAGAGGGGTATAACTGGATCCTCAGGTAGCACTATGTCTGATTTTCTGGGAAACTTCCAGTTTTATTTCCAAAGTAAAAGTAAAGTTTCTTTTACAAATGTGGGTGCACTTGCATTTTGGGTATAGTTGTTCAGAATTGAGAGTTCATCTTGGATTTTTTTTTTTTTTTGATGAGTATGCAGTGTCCTTTCCTATTTTTTGATAAATTTTGGCTGAAAGTCTAATTTTTTGATATTAGAATGGCTACTTAAGCTTCTGTCTTGCACCCATTTGATTGGAAAAAAAATTCTAGTCTTTTACTTTGAGGTAGTGTCTGTTTTTGACATTGAGATGTGCTTCCTGAATGCAGCAAAGTGCTGGGCCCTGTTTATGTATCCAGTCTGTTAGTCTATGTCTTTTTATTGGGGAATTGATTCCATTAATAATAAGAGATATTAAGGAAAAGTGATCTTTGCTTCCTGTTATTTTTGTTCTTAGAGGTGGAATTACATTTGTGTGGTTCTATCTTTTGGGGTTTGTTGTGAGAAGATTAATTTCTTGTTTTTTTCTTGGGTGTAGTTTCCCTGCTTGTGTTGGAATTTTCCTTCTAGTATTCTACATATGGCTTATTGTTTGAATTTGGTTTCATCCTGAAATATCTTGGTTTCTCCTTCTATGGGAATTGAGAGTTTTACTGGGTATAGTAACCTGGGCTGGCATTTGTGTCTTCTAGGGTCTGTATGATATCTACCCAAGATCTGGCTTTTAGAGTCTCTGTTGAGAAGTCTTGTATAATTCTGATAGATCTGCCTTTATATATTACTTAACGTTTTCCCCTTACTGCTTTTAATACCTTTTCTATGTTCTGTGCATTTGGTGTTGTCTCCATATTTCCTCCTGTGAATATTTTGTTCTACAAGAACTGTCTCAATGACACACACTGAAATTGTTGTCTTCTGAAAACTCTCTGGCCAGGTCTATGCAGTTCAAATTACTCTCAGCAACAGATTCTTTGGTAAAGAGTCTACCTGAGACTAAAGTCAAAAGACTCATTAATTGCATTCACAAAAGTCTCAGAAACACCCTTTATAGACTTTGTTCTCTGGTTAAGTCTCAAGAAGAACATTTTAAACAAACATAGAAAGCTGAGAAAGCAAAAATATAAAACATATGCCTTAAGTATTAAAGGGGCAGCAGAAAGTGAAATGGAGCAGAATCCTGTGTTCAAGAATATTAAATTGAATTAAGGGAGTAGTGACCTTGGATAAGATCCCACCCAGTTAAATTTAGGTGCAGGCATGTTAGTACACACCTTTAATCCCAGGAGATGAAGCAAAGCAGATCTCGGAGTTCAAGGTAAGCCTGGTACAGATCAGTTCTAGGTGAAGAAAAATTTAAATACAGATTTAGTGGCCCACACCTTTAACCCTAGTGCTTCAGAGATAGGCATGCAAATCTCTGAGTTCAAAGTCCGTGTACAGGACAAGTTCCAAGACAGCCAAGCTTAGGCATTGAAGGAGTTGGAAAACAGAAAGCTGGTGATAATTTAACAGAACAAGGGGGCCTTGTTCCAGCTCCAGCAAGCAACAGAACTCTGCAGCTTTGGCCATGTTGTACCTCCTGCTGCAGCTGGACTTGGTTATGTATAAGAGTCACCCAGATGGTTATCTCTGGAACACAGCTTCTTTGTGCTCTTAGAAAATACTTCCCAGAAGATTTCACCTCACTCTTAATTTCTTAGCTCCAGTTTAGCAACATCAGGTGTCCCAGTAGTACCTTCTATTTTTCATTCTAAAGCCATAGCCACATAGCCACATGGGTAAAGCTGTCTCTTAAATGATGGGATTAAAGGCGTGGTCCGTTAAGTCTGTATTTAGGTTTTTTTCTTCACCTAGAACTTGCTGTGTTCCAGGCCAGCCTTAAACTCAGAGATCTGCTTCTCTTTGCCTCCTGGGATTAAAGTCTTATACTACAATGCCAAGACGCAAATTTAGCTGGGTGGGATCTTGTCCAAGGTCACTACTCCCTTAATTCAATTTAATGTTCTTGAACACAAGCTTTAGTTCCATTTTACTTCCTGGTGTCCCTTTAATACTTGAACCATATATTTTATACTTTTGTTTTTTCAGATTATTACACTTGTTCAAAATGCTCTACATAAGACTTAACCAGAGAACAAAGTTTATGATGGGTGTTTCTGAGACTTTCCTTGTAAATTCAGTTAATCTGAGTCTCTTCACCTTAGGCTCATGCAGAATCTTCAGACAGGGGCAAAAAGTAGGCACATTATTCACCAAAATACCACAAAAACAGTCTCTAGGCCACATACTGAAATTCTACACTGAAACCTCTTGGGCCAGATCCACACAATTCAAATTATTCACAGTGACAAAGTCTTTCATATTCCTACTAAGATAGACCATTAAGACCAATTTAAAGCATTCCACCACTTTCCAAGTCTGATTTGCCAAAATCTACATTTTTCTAAACAAAGCATGATCAGGTCTATACAACAATACCCCAATGCCTGTTACCAATGTCTATCTTAGGGTTTTACTGCTGTGAACAAACACCATGACCAAGGCAACTCTTATATAAGGACAACATTTAATTGGGGCTGGCTTAAAGATTCAGAGGTTCAGTCCATTATCATCAAAGTGGGAACATGGCAGCATCCAGGCAGGCACTGTGGAGGAGGAGCTGAGAGTATTACATCTTCATCTGAAGGCTACTGGCAGAATACTGGCTTCCAGGCATCTAGAATGAGAGATTTATAACCCACATTCACAGTGACACCCTACTTCAAGAGGGCCACACCTTTTAATCCTGCCACTCCCTAGGCCAAGCATATACAAACCATCACACATTTGATATATAAATAGATAGCTTTTTGCAATATCATCATTTTAAAATTACCAATTATATCTAATCTGTGAACATGGGAATACTTTTCCATTGTCTAAAGTCTTTGGTTTCTTTCTTCAGTATCTTAAAGGTTTCATTGTGTAGGTCTTTCATTTTAGATTTTTATTTTCAGGTTTTGTGTGTGTCTGTTATCCAGGTATGTGGGTATGCTTGTGTGTGCATGTGTGTAGGTAGGAAGGTGTGTTAGGTAGGTAACATTTCATTAATAGTTTTGATTTGTGTATTTTGAGACATCCATGCATCCTTGGATTGAAATAATTTGATCATAACAGGTGATAGTTTTAATGAGTTATCCAACATTATCGCTGTGTCACTGAGGATTTTTGCATCTATTTCTACTAACAATATTGCTCTATAATTTTTCTTGTCTTTGTGATACTTGTTTTTAGCATCACATACTAGACTTAAAGAGTTTACAAATGTCCCCCTCCTTTTTATTTTTATGGAATAAAAATATCTGAAGTTTGTAAAGTTTGAATAAATAAACTTTAAATATCTGAATTTAAAGTTTGTTGGTATCGGTTCTTTGATGGTCTAGAAGTTACACTGTTTCAGGTTTCACATTGAGGTCTTTGATCCATTTAGAATTAATATTATACTGGGTGATATATGTGGTTTTAATTTTGCTCTTTTACATGTGAACATCTAGTTTTCACAATATCATTTGCTGACAATAGTGTATTTTCCCCTGTGTATATTTTTGGTATCTTTGTCATATCTGATGACTCTAAATACATGCACTTATATTTGAGGTTTTGTTTTTTATTTTCAAGACAGGATTTCACTGAGTAGTCCTGGCTATTCTAGGATTGACTATGTAGACCAGACTGGCCTCAAATTCACAAAGTTCCACCTGTGTCTGCCTCCCATGTGCTGAGATTAAAGATGTGCACCACTACTGCCCAATGAGTCTTCTGTTCTGTTCCGTGGATCTATGTCTATTTTGTGCCACTATAATCCTTTTAAAAATTACTATAGCTCTGTGTATAGCTTAAAATCTGGCATGGTAGATAGTCCTTCGAACATTAGTCCTTTTATTCAGAATTGCTTTGGCTATGTAGAACCTTTATTGCTTCCATGTGAATTTTAGGATTTAAAATTTTTTCTTTCATACATTTTAGTTTTCATATGTGCTTATATTATTTAATTCCTCTAATTTATCTTCAAATCTTGATATTCTATCTTGTACTTGATCCATTCTTATAAAGCATTTCTCTGAGTTTTCTAACTGGGTTATTGATGTTTTTCAACTTCATCCTTATTTCAGCATGAATTTTCTTCAGTATTTCTATCTCTTTATTGAATTCAGTTTTAAAAATCTGAGTTGTTTTCATTATTTTCTGGTGTTCATCCAAGTCAGTGGTTCTCAACCTCCCTAATGCTGCAGTTTGTTAATACAGTATGTCATGTTGTGGTGACAGCCAACAAAAAAATTATTTCATTGCTACTTCAAAACTATAATTTTGCTACTGTTATAAATCATAAAGTAATATTTGATAATGCAGAATATGCAGGATATTTGATCTGCAACCTCAAATCAGTCATGATCTATATGTTGAGAACCACTGATGTAGGCAATTAAGGGATATTTCTACAGTATTGGTAGATTTTGAGGGGAACATAGTATCTTATCCTTTCATTGGATGTATGTGTGTGTGTGTGTGTGTGTGTGTGTTTGTGTGTGCGTGTGTGTGTGTGTGTGTGTGTGTGTGTGTGTGTGTGTGTGTGTGTGTTGATCTGGGCATGTGGACTTCTTTCATTGGTTGTATGTCTGATATAAGATTCTAGGATGACTCTGCTGAGTGGAAGTTTAATTTGTTTTTGCTTTTGTCCAAGCTTAGGTAATTACAAAAAACAAAAAGAAAGTTAAAGAACAAATTTTAAGCATTTTTGCATAAATGAATATGAATACATTTTTGTCAGTGCATGGCTTTTTTTTTTTCAAAGTTTTGATAGTGTGCATTAAGGTCTTACTAGTTACAATGAGCATAAAGTACATGTAAAACAGGATGTAACCCAGAATTAGTCAAAGTTTTCTAGGTGTGTAAGGAATGAGCATAATGTTTTTTTTTTTCCCTTGAACTTCACTCAGTCTGTGAATTGTTTCTGGGGTGTTCGGAGCTTTCTGAGGTTAGTATACCATTATCAGTGACTGCATATTATGTCTGTTCTTTTGTGACTGGGTTATCTCACTCAGGATGACACTCTCTAGATGCAACCATTTTCTTTTCCTTTCTTTTCTTTTCATTTCTTTTCTTTTCTTTTTTTTTTGCAACCATTTTCTTAAGAATTTCCTTAAGTCATTGTTTCTGATAGCTGAGTAGTACTTCATTGTGTAAATATACCACAATTTTTGTATCCATTCATCTACTGAAGGACATCTGGGTTCTTTCCAGCTTCTGGCTATTATAAATCCAGCTGCTATGAACATTGTGGTGCATGTATTCTTGTTGTATATTAAAGTGTCTCTGGGGTATATACCGAGAAGTAGAATAGCTGGGTCTTCAGGTGGTACTATGTCCAATTTTCTGAGGTATTGCCAGACTGATTTCCAGAGTGGTTGTATCAGTTTACAAACCCACCGGCAGTGGAGAAGTGTTCCTCTTTCTCGACAACCTCGCCAGCATCTGATGGCATCTGAGTTTTGGATCTTGGCCAATCTGACTAGTGTGAGGTAGAATCTCAGGGTTGTTTTGATTTGCATTTCCGTGATGGCTAACAATGTTGAGCACTTCCTCAGATGTTTCTCAGCCATTTGATATTCCTCAATTGAGAACGTTTTGTTTAGCTCTGTACCCCATTTTTTAATAGGGTTGTTTGATTCTCTGGTGTCTAGTTTTTTGAGTTCTTTGTATACCTTGGATATTAGGCTTCTATCTGATGTGGAGTTGGTAAAGATCTTTTCCCATTCTGTTGGCTGCCGTTTTGTTTTCTTGACAGTGTCCTCAGCCTTACAGAAACTTTGCAGTCTCATTAGTCTGATTTGTTAATCTTTGATCTTGGAGCTTGAGCCATTGGTGTTTTGTTCAGAAAATTTTCTCCTGTGCCTCTGTGTTCTAACGTTTTCCCTACTTTCTCATCTAATAGTTTCAGTGTATCTGGTTTAATGTGGAGATCTTTGATCCACTTACACTTGAGCTTTGTACAAGGAGATAAGAAAGGGTCTATTTTCATCCTTTTGCATGCTGAGTGCCAGTTGGACCAACACAATTTGTTGAATAGGCTGTCCTTTTTCCATTGAATGTTTACAGCTCCTTTGTCAAAATCAGGTGACCATATGTGAAGGCTCATTTCTGGATCTTCTATTCCATTGTTCCACGTACCTATTTCTGTACCAGTACCATGCAGTTTTCAGCACAATTGCCTTGTAATATAGTTTGAAGTCAGGGATAGTGATTCCCGCATATGTTTTCTTGTTGTTGAGGATGGATTTCGCTATTCTAGGTCTTTTGTTATTTCAGATGAAATTGCACATTGATCTTTCCAACTCAGTGAAGAACTGGGTTGGAATTTTGATGGGGATTTCATTGAATCTGTAGATTGCTTTTGGTAGGATGGTCATTTTTAAAATATTGATCCTTCAAATCCATGAGCATGGGAGATCTTTCCATCTTCTGAGATCTTCCTCAATTTCCTTCTTTAGAACTTTGAAGTTCTTGTCATACAGGCCCTTCACTTGCTTAGTTAGAGTCACACCAAGATATTTCATAGATTTTGTGACTATTGTTAAGGGTATCATTTCCCTAATTTCTTTCTCTACATGTTTGTCATTTGAGTATAGGAAGGCTACTGATTTGTTTGAGTTAATTTTGTATCCAGCCACTTTGCTGAACTTGATTATCAGCTGTAGGAGTTCCTGGTGGAATTTTTGGGGTCACTTAAATACACTATCATGTCATTTGCAAAGAATGATGCTTTAATCTCTTCCTTTCCAATTTGTATCCCCTTGATCTCCTTTTGCTGTCTAATTGCTTCTGCCAGGACTTCCAGTACTATGTTGAATAGGTAGGGGGAGAGTGGGCAGCCTTGTCGAGTCCCTGTTTTTAGTGGGATTGCTTCAAGTTTCCCACTGTTAAGTTTGATGTTGGCTGTTGGTTTGCTGTATATTGCTTTTATTATGTTTAGGTATGGACCTTGGATTCCTGTTCTTTCCAGGACTTTTAACATGAAGGGGTGTTGGATTTTGTCAAATGCTTTCTCAGCATCTAGTGAGATAACCATGTGGTTTTGTTCTTTGAGTTTGTTTATATCGTGGATTACATTGATATATTTCCTCATATTAAACCATCCCTGCATCTCCGGGATGAAGCCTACGTGGTCCTGGTGAATGATCGTTTTGATGTGTTCTTGGATTCAGTTTGCAAGGATTTTGTTGAATATTTTTGCATCAATATTCATAAGGGAGATTGGTCTGAAGTTCTCTTTCCTTGTAGGGTCTTTGTGTGGTTTAGGCACGAGGGTTATTGTAGCCTCAAAAAATGAGTTAGGTAGTATTCCATCTGATTCTATCTTGTGGAATATTTTGGAGAGCATTGGTGTTATGTCCGCAATAAATGTCTGATAAAATTCAGCACTGAACCCGTCTGGACCTGAGGTTTTTTTGGTTGGGAGGCTTTTGGTGACTTCTTCTGTTTCTTTAGGTGTTATGGGATTATTTAGATGGTTTACCTGGTCCTGGTTTAACTTTAGTATCTTGTATCTGTCTAGGAATTCATCCATTTCCTCCAGTTTTTCCAATTTTGTGGAGTATAGGTTTTTGTAGTAGGATCTGATGATTATTTGAATTTCCTCCGTTTCAGTTGTTATGTCTCCACTTCCTTTCTGATTTTGTTGATTTGTATACTCTCTCTTTGCCCTCTAGTTAGTCTGGCTAGGGGTTTATCAATCTTGTTGATTTTCTCAAAGAACCAGCTCTTGGTTTTGTTGATTTTTTTTCAATGGTTCTTTTTGTTTCTATTTGGTCTATTTCTGCCCTAATTTTGATTATTTCTTGCCATCTACTCTTCTTGGGTGTATCTGCTTCCTTTTGTTCAAGGGCTTTTAGCTGTTCTGTCAAGTTTCTGATGTTATCTCTCTCCAGTTTCTTTTTGGAAGCACTTAGGGCTATGAGTTTTCCTCTCAGTACTTTCATTGCATCCCATAGGTTTGGATATGTTGTGTTTTCTTTTTCAATGAATTCTAGAAAATCCTTAGTTTGTTTTTTTATTTCTTCTTTGACCTTGCTATTGTTTAACAGAGCATTGTCTAGTTTCCATGTGTATGTGGGCTTTTTGTTGTCTTTGTTGTTGTTAAAGACCAGCCGTAGACCATGGTGATCTGAGAGGATTTATGGGATTATTTCAGTCTTCTTTTATCGATTGAGGCTCGTTCTGTGTCCAATTATGTGATCAGTTTTCGAGAAGGTGCCACGGGGTGCTGAGAAGGTTTACTCTTTTACTTTAGGATATTATGTTCTGTAGATATCTATTAATTCCATTTGGTTCATAGTCTCTGCTCGTTTTACAGTGTCCTTGTTCAGTTTCTGTTTCCATGATCTGTCCATTGGTGAGAGTGGGGTATTAAAGTCTCCCACTATTATCGTGTGGGGTGAAATGTATTTTTTTGTGCTTTAGTAGGGTTTCTTTTATGAATGTGGGTGCTTTTGTATTTGGAGCATATATGTTAAGGATTGAGAGTTCCTCCTGACAGATTTCCCTTGTAATGTGTAAAAATTGTCCTTCCTTATCTTTTTTGATAACTTTTTGTTGGAAATTTACTTTATTCAATATTAGAATAGCCACTCCAGCTTGATTCTTGGGGCTGTTTGCTTGGAAGTTTTTTTCACAGCCTTTTACTCTGAGATAGTTTCTGTGTTTGTCTCTGAGATGAGTTTTCTGTATGCAACAAAATGCTGGATTTTGTTTATGTATCCAGTCTGATAGCCTATGTCTCTTTATTGGGGAGTTGAGTCCATTTATATTAGTAGATATCAAGGAATAGTGGTTGTTGTTTCCTGCTGTTATTGCTTTTGTAGGTTGAATTGTTTCTGTGTCTCTTTCTTCTTTTGGTTTTCTTGCTTAGGAGTTTTCTTGTTTTTACTAGGATGTAGTTCCCCTCATTGTATTGGGTTTTCCACCTACAATTTGTTGTAGTGCTGGGTTTGTGTTTGGATATTGTGTTAATTTAGATTTGTCTTGAAATATCTTCATCTCTCCATCTATAGTGATTGATAGTTTTGCTGGGTATAGCAGCTTGGGCTGGCACTTGTGCTCTCTTAGGGTCTGCATGTTGTCTGTTCATGCTTTTCTATTTTTCATAGTCTCTCTTGAGAAGTCGGGTGTTATTCTGATTGGTCTGCCTTTATATGTTACCTGACCTTTTTCCCTTACTGCTTTTAGTATTCTTTCTTTGCTTTGGGCACTTGGTGTTTTGACTATTATGTGTAGGGAGGAATTTTTTTTCTGTTCCAACCTATTTGGAGTTCTGAAGGCTTCTTTTATGCTCGTGGTCATCTCATTCTTAAGTGTAGGGAAGTTTTCTTCTACAATTTTGTTGAAGATATTTACTGTGCCTCTTAGTTGATACTCTTCTCCCTCTTCTATTCCTATTATCCTTAGGTTTGGTCTTCTCATTGTGTCCTGGATCTCCTGGACATTTTGGGTTAGGAGCTTTTTGGTTTTGGCATCTTTTCTGGCTGTTTTGTCTATGTTTACAATGTTGTCTTCGGCCCCCGCGATTCTCTCTTCCATCTATTGTAGTCTGTTTGAAATATTTGCTTCCCTGACTCCTGTTTTCTTTTTTAGGTGTTCTACCTCTAGGGTTATCTTTTTTAGTGTTTTCTTTATTGTGTCAATTTCCGTTTTAAATTCCCTCTTCCATTCCTTCATTTCTTTGGTTCTGTTTTCCCCTAGTTCTTTGAGTTCTTTGAGTGATTTTCTTGTTTCCTCTTTAAAAGCTTCTGAATCTTTTTGCTTTTCCTCCCATTCTTGTTTAACCAAATTCTTAAGAAAATGGCTGCATCTAGAGAATATCATCCTGAGTGAGATAACCCAAGTCACAAAAGAATAGACATAATATGCAGTCACTGATAGTGGGATGCTAACCCCAGAGGCTTGCACTCCCCCAGAAACAACTCACAGACTGTATGAAGTCCAAGAAATAAAGAAAACAAAACAAAACAAAAAATATTTACAAAACAAGAAAACTTTAACTATTTCCATGTTACATTTTGTTTTACATGTACTTTAGCTCATTGTAACTATTAAGTTTTCAAGGCATACTATCAAACCTTGAAAAAAATCAAGTACTGACTAAAAAATATATTTATATAGTTTTATGTAAAAATTATGTTAAAATCTGAAAAAAAGTACTGACAAAAATGTATACTTTTAAGCAAATAATGTTTAAAATCTGTACATTTATTTTTGTTTTGTAAAATAAAGTTGTTAAAAAAGAACCAAAAAACTAGTAACCTAAATTAAAAAAAAAAGATATGTACCTCCTAAAATGTCATGAAAGTAGGATACCTAGTTGAGATGACGGAGTTTAGCAGGAGTGGTTAAGGGATAAGAAAGAATAATATGGGGTAAATATGGTAAGAGTATATTGTATACCTGGATGAACTGTCAAAAATTTAAATTAAAAAAATTGGTAACACAATTAGATAGTTTTCAGGCATAAACTTTATAAATGGTTAATAAAGCAGTTTTTAATGTCTTATTCATATATATTACATATATAACATTCATATATATCATATAACACTTGATATATATCAAGTGTTAGATGGAAATGATGTTTGATACTGCGTACATACCTAAGAAGTATGAAATTGACTCATTTTTACACATTTATCTTAAAATTAAATTTACTTTCAATTATACATGAAAATGCAAAGTTGTACATAATTTAGTGGGAGCACTATGTGAAATTTAAATATATGTTTATATTGCATAATCAACATAGTAAAGAATACTTTTTCAAATAACTAATTAATGAGAGTATTAGGGAAAGTTTGTCAGTATCAGTAAATTGATGTTTAATCTGAAACCTGGAGGATATTGGCTAATGGTTAAATGTGATATAGCCCATCATGAAAGAGAAGATCTGGCAACAGAAGCAACTATAACTTTGGTGGCAGGAGTAAGCAAGCAGACAGAAATGAATTCTGGTGCCCATCAAGCTTTTTTCTTTCTTTCCTTTTATTCAGTCTGGGTATCCAGCCCAAGTTTGCAGTGAGTACTTTCTCCTCCATTAAACCTTTCTGGAAATGTCCTCACAAGCATATCTAAAAGTATGTCTTCTAAATCATCTATCATCTATCTATCTATCTATCTATCTATCTATCTATCTATCTATCTATATGTATGTATGTATGTATGTATATATACATAGACACACACACACACACACACACATATATATATATACATATATATCCATATTAATATATATTGGGTAAAATAAGAATGAATTTACAACTGCTTAAGAGTGAATTTAGAAGGACTTATTTTCTGTTTTGGGATATATTTTAATAAAACTTGAGCAAAAGACTATGAGTTAGGGAGTTTGTTTTGAAGAGACAGAAAATATTTAACTCTTCAGAGATTGTGTATTAACTTCATCTGTATTCCTTGTTTATATTTTCAACGTGTGTGTGTGTGTGTGTGTGTGTGTGTGTGTGTGTGTTGTATATATACCAATCCTCATTTATGGGATTCATTATACATAATACCTTTTGAAGAAATGTAAAAAATTGAGAAATTGTGAAGAAAATAAATATAAGCCATAACTATATCAGTAGAGGCCTTTCGTCATTCTTCTCTTTGTTCTCACCTACAAAGGCTTAATAAATTTAACTTTAGTCAGCAGTTCCATAGCCTTTTTTTGTCAGAATGTTCCCAAGAAATCACTAAATTCTTTTGAGTCTCCATATTAACATAAAATTTAGTCCATATTATCAAACAAACACATTAACATGAACATATGCATATACACAAGTCCACTCAAAATTAGCATTTTATTTTTAGTAATTTTAGTACTTATTTGTCAGATCACTAAATAGGTTCACATCAAGAGCCATATAAACTTCCTTTGGTTACATGGTATGACAGCTGTTCCTGGTTATGAACTTGACTCTATCTGGAATGAATTACAATCCAGAAATGGAGGCCACACCTGTGAGAGATATTCTGTTGGATTTGAAGTAGGTAAATCCACTTCTACTCTGGACCTTTGAGAAAGAAAGACACACCTCCAATCTAGATCTGGAGGTAGGAAGACACTCCTTTAATATGGGCAACACCTTCTAATGGAATCCTATATGAAGACAAGAAAGAAGGAATAGATAGATAGATAGATAGATAGATAGATAGATAGATAGATAGACAGACAGACAGACAGATAGACAGATATTCATTCCGTAAGTTCTGTGACTCTAGAGACCCCTAACTAATACACATGGTTTTCTCCCTCTCTTCCAGTATAACAAATAAACATAACTTTTTCAATAATGTTTTATGTTTTGTCTAATTGAGATAATTGAACCTGTTATTTTTAATACTTATAACAATACTTATAGCTGTAGCATTTTCCCACGGCTTCATGTTATATTGTTATTCTCTCTTGTCTTCTAGGATGTGGTACCATAAGTTGTTGCACCAACAAAGCAGGCTCCAGAATTTGATGAAAAGAGGAGAAATAGCTCAAGGTCTTCATTTGTCCAACTTTAAAAGATTATTTTCATTATCCATCCATTGGTGCCATATGACCTCCAAGTCTGCGAATTGTACTTGGCACCAACATGAAGATCATTTGGGTAAGAGATATGTGAGGAAATATTTTAATTGTGGTAATAATAGATAACATAAAATATATTCTATCGGCCAATTAAACATACAACTTAATAGCATTAAAAATGTTCATTTTGCTGTAAAACAAAAAAATTGCTTACTATGATCATGTTTTAGTAGAGTTGGGATGGTATCTGGAGATTTGTCTCTAAGAATATTGTAGAAATCACAAAAGTGACAAAACTTAAAATCCCAACTTAGGAATAAATCTACAGTGCTCTAACCAAACTCCTTACTCTGCATCATCCACAAAAGAAGGAAGGAAGGAAGGAAGGAAGGAAGGAAGGAAGGAAGGAAGGAAGGAAGGAAGGAGGATGAAAGAAAAGCAAGCCTCAATATCCACAGAAAAGTGTTTAAGGCATGTAGACCAGGAATATTACAACCTTAGAAAGTATTACAAGGTTAAGGGTAGACATGGCTTCATGCCTTATATTGATTCCTAAGGCTCTTGGAGAAATTTCAAAGTGTTGATTCTGAGTGTTTGTAAGAAAACAAGAGACTTGTAGCCTCAGTTTTTTTCAAAAGCACACAGTGTGTTCTTGGAATTTGCTTTCTTGCCCCTCCAAGGAATAGTGGATAGGAATGGGGTTACCACAGCCTTTGTTATTCTTTTTAAAAATTGGTTATTTTATTTATTTACATTTCAAATGTTATCCCCCCTCCAAGTTTCCCCTCCATAAGTTCCCTATCCCCTTATCCATTCCCCCAGCCTCTATGAGGTTTCTCCCCCACCCACCTGCCTCAGTGGCCTAGCATTACCCTATCCTGAGTCATCAGGCCTCCACAGGACCAAAGGGCTCACTTCTCAGTGATATCAGATAAGGCATTCCTCTCCTACATATCAAGCTGGAGCCATGACTACCCCCTGTGTACTCTTTGGTTGGTGGTTTTGTCCCTGAGAACTTTGGAGGGTCTGGTTGCTTAATGTTGTTCTTCCTGTGAGGTTGCAAACAGCTCTGCTCCTACATTCCTTGCCCCAACTTCCATATTGGGGGCCCCTGTACTTAATCCAATATTTGGCTGTGTACATCTGTGGCCCCATCCCTCAGCTGTGGGGGCTGTGCCTATCCATTGGTCTCTACATTTTTATCTTTCCTTTACTGGGTATTTTGGCTAAAGTCCTCCCTGTTGGGTCCTAGGAACTTCTTTGGTCCCTGGCATCTGGGACTTTCTAGTAGCTACCCCCAGTTCTCCTGCCCCACTGCTACATACTTAATTTCAAATTCCTGACCCTCTGTAGTTCTTCCACATCTTCTCCCATATCTGAACTGCCCACCCCCTTTTCCCTCCCATCCCCTCTCCCTCACAGATCCCTTTCTCCCTCTACTCCCCAGAGATTATTCTCTTACCCCTACTGAGTAGCTGTAGCATCCACACTTTCTTTAATCTTTTCTTCTTGAGTTTCTTATGGTCTGTGAGTTGTATCGTGGGTATTCCGAGCTTCTTTTTGGCTAATATCCGCTTATCACTGAGTGCATACGATATGTGTTCTTTTGTGCCTTGGTTTCCTCACTCAGGATGATATGTTCAACTTCTATCTATTTGCCTGTGAATTTCATGGAATCATTGTTTTTAATAGCTGAGTAGTACTCCATTGTGTAAATGTACCACATTTTCTGTATGCATTCTTCTGTTGAGGGACATCTGGGTTGTTATCAGCTTCTAGCTATTATAAATAAGGTTGCTATAAACATAGTGGAGCATGTGTCCTTGTTAGATGTTGGACCAGCTTTTGGGTATATGCCTGGAACCTATAGCTGGGTCCTCAGGTAGAACTATGTCCAATTTTCTGAGCAACCTCCAGACTTATTTCTGGAGTGGGTGTACCAGCTTGCAGTCCCATCAACAATGGAGGAGTGTTCCTCTTTTACCACATCCTCTCCAGCATCTGCAGTCACCTGAGTTTTTGTCTTAGCCATTCTGACTGGTGTGAGGTGGAATCTCAGGGTTGTTTTGATTTGCATTTCCTTGATGACTAAGGATGTTGAACATTTCTTTAAGTGATTCTCAGCCATTTGAGATTCCTCAGTTGAGAATTCTCTGTTTAGCTCTGTACCTCATTTTTACCAGTTCTTTGTATATTTTGGATATTTGTCTTCTATCTAATGTAGGGTTGGTAAAGATCATTTTTCAGTCTGTTGGTTGCCGTTTTGTCCTATTGACAGTGAGTGTCCTTTGCCTTACAGAAGCTTTTCAATTTTATGAAGTCCAATTTGTCAATTCTTGATTTTAGAACATAAGCAATTGGTGTTCTGCTCAGGGAATCCTTCCCTGTGCCAATGTGTTTGAGGTTTTTTTCCCCCACATTCTCTTCTATTAGATTCATTGTATCCATTTATTTGTGGAGGTCCTTGATCTACTTGGACTTGAGCTTTGTACAAGGAGATAAAAATGGGTCAGTTTGCATTCTTATGCATGCTGACCTTCAGTTGAACCAGCACCATTTGTTGAAAATGCTGTCTTATTTTCACTGGATGGTTTTGACAAAGATCAAGTGACCATAAGTTTGTGGGTTCATTTCTGGGTCTTCAATTCTATTCCATTGATTTATCTGTCTGTGTCTGTACCAAAAACATACAGTTTTTTAAATCACAATTTCTCTGTAGTATAGCTTGAGGTCAGGGGTGGTGATTCCAATAATGTTCTTTTATTGTTGAGAATGGTTTTTGCTATCACGTGCTTTGTTATTCCAGATAAATTTGAGAATTGCTCTTTCTATCTCTACATTGGAATTGCATTGGAATGTTGATGGGGATTGCATTGAATTTGTAGATTGCTTTAGATAAGATGTTCATTTTTACTATGTTAATCATGCCGATCCATGACCATATGAGATCTTTTGGGCTCCCCACTGTGGATTCCAATGAAAAGAGACAGTACATGTTTTTAAGGCATTTATTCTCATGGTGAAAGGTGGATGAGTAAAACTGTACCCCACTTCTCAGGGCAGGCCTGAGATTAAATACCTTTTTCTGGGAAGAGTGTCTGGGAAGAAAAGTTAATTGGCTAAGCCTCCAGTCCTTTAGGTACATCATTATAATGGAGATATGTCTTGAGCCTATGTGACCTGTGGTCACCTCCTCTACCTGTGAAGGGGCTTAGGACATTGCCCTTACTTGACTGATGGCCACAAATCTCTGTATAGGTGGCAGTGGGGCCTGTAGCTATGTGATTGGGGCGTGGTTCCTGAGAGTTTAGGGAAATGCCTACCATCCCTTAGGGCTACCAGGGTTTCAAACCTCATCTCAACCGAAAACCTGCTGCCCCACAGTTCTTTTTGTTTCTATTTGGTTGATTTCAGCACCAAGTTTGAATATTTTCTGTCATCTATCCCTCTTGGGTATATTTGCTTCTTTCTGTTTTATAGCTTTCAGATATGCTATTAAGCTGAGTGTGTATGCTGTCTCCAATTTCTTTATGGAAGCACTCAGAACTATGAGTTTTCCTCTTAGCAGTGCTTTTATTGTGTCCCATAAATTTGGGTATGTTGTGCCTCCATTTTCATTAAATTCTGAAACATCTTTAATTTCTTTATTTCCTGACCAAGTTATCATTGAGTAGATCGTTGTTCAGCTTCCACGTGTATGTGAGCTTCTTGTTTTTGTTGTTCTTGAACACCAGTCTTAGTCCATGGTGATCTGATAGGATGCATGGAGTTACTTCAATCTTTTTGTATCTTTTGAGGCCTATTTTGTTACTGATTATATGGTCAGTTTTGCAGACGGTACCATGAGGTACTGAGAAGAAGGTATATTATTTAGTTACAGGATGAAATGTTCTGTAGATATCTGTTAAGTCCATTTGATTCATAACTTCTAATAGTTTCATTGTGTCTCTGTTTAGTTTCTGTTTCAATGCCCTGTTCATTGGTGAGAGTGGGGAGTTAAAGTCCCCCACTATTATTGTTTGAGGTTCAATGTGTTCTTTGAGCTTCAGTGATGTTTCTTTTACAAATATGGGTGCCCTGGCATTTGGGGCATAGATATTCAGAATTGAGAGTTTCTATTGGTGGATTTTTCCTTTAATGAATATGTAGCATCCTTCCCCATCTTTTTTTTATAACTTTTGGTTAAAAGTCTGTTTATTGCATAATAGAATTGCTACCCCCACTTGTTTCTTGGGACCATTTGCCTGGAAATTTTTTTCCAGCCTTTTACATGGAGCTAATGTCTGTCTTTGTTACTGAGATGTGTTTCTTATATGCAGCAAAATGCTGGATCATGCTTTTGTATCTAGCCTGCTAGTCTTTGTATTTTTATTGGGCAATTGAGTCCACTGATTTTGAGAGATATTAAAGACCAATGTCATTACTTTCTCTTTTCTTTTGTTGTTAGAGGTGGAATTATGCTTGTGTGTTTCTCTTCTTTTGGGTTTGTTGTGAGGGGATTATTTTATTGCTTTTTTGTGTGTAGTTTTTCTTCTTGTGTTGGAGTTTTTCTTCTCTTATTCTCTGTAGGGCTGGATTGCTGGAACATATTGTTTAAATTCAGTTTCACTGGTCCCATCTCTTCCGTGTTCTGTAGGCTTCATAGAGTTAGGGATTGGTGCTTGCTCAAGGGATGGGTCTTAAGTTGGGCTGGTGATAGGTTGGCCATTCACTCATTCTCTACTTTATCCTCATGCCTGCATTTCTTGTAGACAGAATATATTTGGGGTCAGGAGTTTTGTGGGTGGGTTGGTGTCCATTTCACTCCACACATAAAGGGCTAGGCCCTCCACCATTAATCATCAATTAAGAAAATACACTACAGGCTTGCCACTACAGGAAAGGTTTCCTCTTCTTTGATGACTCTAACTTTTGTCAAGGTGACATAGAACTAACCAGCAAAGTTAGGTCCTCATTGCCTCCACCTCTGGCTTTTCTTCTTCATCAGACCTAACTCCCTGTAGTAGGTGTCTAGCAGTCAAGAAGCTGATATGGGAGGATCTTGAGTTTGAAGCCAATATGGGTTACATAATAAATACTGAATAAGCTTGGACTACAATGTGAATCAATGTCTTAAAATGATTGATAGACAGAAAAACAGACAAAATAAATGTTCATGCCATTTGCCACAACATAGACAACTATTCAGGACATAATCCTTAATGAAATAAGTCAAGTAAAGAACAAAAACCTATGGTATGATTTCACATATATGTAGAAAATAAAAAATTTTCAACTATATAGAGACAGAAGATAGAGCAGTAGTTACTGAGAAAAGACAGCTGGGGGAAAATAAGAAATATAGATCAAAAACAGAGTAGCAGAGGGGTAGAATGATCAACACTATAAATCTAATGTACAATGTGAGGAATATGGTTAATAATAGTATATAGTATTTGTATTATCCTATATGAGACTATTATAGCTGCTCTTGTACACAAAATGAACAACTCTTTGAGAAGATAAATTGATAATTTTTAATAAAATCATTGTATTGCCTTCATGTACTTTATAATATGTTTTTACATTAAATATACACAATAAAGTTTATTGTAAGAACTTTTTATTCAAGAAAAAAATCTATTGAACTTTAGGTAGTAAACGTAGGAACATGCGGTTTTAAACATTGCTTATTCCTACTCTAGTTCTATTTTCAGTATTTTTATAAGGGTTAACAAACCAAGAAAGCCAGCAGCTAAGCTTTCAAGGTGTTTGGAGAAGAGTTCAGAGAAGTGTATGCCCTGAGTTTTCTGGAAGCAAGCAATACACTAAATGAATACCCAGAAATATAACAAGGTGATGCAATGAATGAAGTAGTTAGACATGAAACACTCCAACATATATTTTGTGTCTGGAAAGATGTACTCTTATGCTAGGATGTGTGCTCTGACTGTTCTTCAAGAGGTCCTGAATTCAATTCCCAGAAACCACATAGTGATTCACAACCACCTGTAATGGGATCTGATGCATTCTTCTGGAGTGTGTCTAAAGACAGCTACAGTGTGCTCATATAAATAAAATTTAAAAATAAAAGAATGTTGAGGTCAGTGCAAATAATGGCAGCCTTGCTTGTAAAGTTTCAGATGGAAGCAAAGACTCTCAGGCCATTTGTGTAAAGAATCAGTGGTGTTCTCACTGGTAAGTGGATATTAGCCCAAAGGCTTGAAATACCCAAGATACAATTCACAAACCATATGAAGCTTAAGAAGGATGACCAAAGTGCGGATGCAGAAGAAGGATGACCAAAGTGCAGATGCTTCAGTCCTTCTTACTAGGGGGAACAAAAATATTCTCAGGAGGAAATATGGAGACAAAACTTGGAGCAGAAACTGAAGGAAAGGCCATCCAGAGACTGCCCTATCTGGGGATATAGCCCACATTCAGTCACCAAACCCAAGCAATATTGCTGATACCAAGAAGTGGATGCTGACAGGAGCCTGATATGGCTGTCTCTTGAGAGGCTTCTACCAGAGCATAACAAATACAGAGGTAGATGCTCGCAGCCAACCATAGAACAGAGAATGGGGTCCTTAATGGAGGAGTTAAAGAAAGATTTGAAGTTGAAGGGTTTGCAACCCAATAAGAACAACAATACCAACCCACCAGAGCTCCCAGGGTTTAACCACTATCCAAATAATACACATAGATGGACCCATGGCTCTAGCTGCATCAATAGGAGGAGAAGCTCTTAGTCCTGCCAAGGTTTAATGCCCCAGTGTAAGGGAATGTCAGGATGGGGAGGCAAGAGGGGGTGGATGGGTGGGTGAAAACCTTCATAGAAGCAGGGGGAGGAGTGATGGGATAGGAGATATGGGGGCAAATCTGGGAAAGAGGACCCCCTGTCCTCCCAATACCGGCTTACACAGATCCCTCCCCCATTTCACCCTCCTCATCCCCCCCCCACCTCAAGTCACTGCAGTACTAGGCACATCTTCTCTCACTGAGGCCAGACAAAATGGTCTGGTTAGGGGAACAAAATTCATAGGTATGTAACAGGTTCAGGGACACCAGCACTTCAGTTGTTGGGGATGTACATGAAGACCAAGTTGCATATCTGACACAAATTTGTGGGGGGCTTAGGTCCAACCAATGTATGTTCTTTGGCTGGTGGTCAAGTCTCTGAGAACCCCAAGGGTCCAGTTTAGTTTACTCTGTTGGTCTTCCTGTGAAGTCCCTATCCTCTTTGGGTTCCTTAATCCTTCATCAAAACTGACAACAAGACTCCCTGAGTTCCATCTAATATTTGACTGTGAATTGTTGCATCTGTCCATGAAATGGGTCTCAATTTTGGCCAGTTATTAATCTGAAATTCCCTCCATCTCTGCTCTATTTTTGTTCCTGAACATCTTGAAGTCAGGACACATTTCAAGTCAAAGGTTTTTGTGGGTAGGCTGCCATCCTTCTCCCTCCCCTGGGAGTCCTGTATGGCTACAGGAAAGGCCACTTCAGGGTCAATGTCTACCAATACTGGTAGTCTCAGCTAGAATTGATACTCTGGGGCCTCCCCCATCCCAGCTTCCTGACTCTTCTTACAGATTGCCCCCCCTCACTGCCAATTTCCCTTTATATTCCTTGCTTTCTCTACATCTGACCACTCCCCACTCAACTCTCCACCTATCCTTTCTCCAGTTAAGGTTCCTCCCTCCGTCTACCTTTAATATCTATTTTATTTCCACTTGTGAGAAATATTCAACCATCCTCCCTTTGGCCCTCTTTGTTATTTGGTTTCTTTGGGTCTGTTAATTATAGTGTGGTGATTCTGTATTTTATGGCTAATATGAACTTATCAGTGAGTATATAGTGAGTCTAGGTTACTTCACTCAGGATCATATTTTCTAGTTCCATCCATTTTCATGCAAAATTTATGATGTCTTTGTTTGTAATAGTTGAATAGGATTCATTGCTGTAAATGAACCACATTTATTTTAGCCATTCTTCAGTTGAGGGACATCTAGGTTGTTGCCAGTTCCTGGTCATTACGAATAAAGTTGCTATGAACATAGCTGATCAAGTATACTTGTGGTATAGTGGAGCATCTTTTGGGTATATGTGATGGTTTGTATATGATTGGCTGAGGGAGTGGTACTATTAGAAGGCGTGGGTTTGTTGGAGTAGGTGTGTCACTGAGTGTGGGCTTTTAAGACCCTAGCTGCCTGAAAGCCAGTATTCTGCTAGAATCCTTTCAATGAAGATGTAGAACTCTCAGCTCTTCTTGTACCAAGCCTGTGTGGACACTGCCAAACTCACCTCCCACCTTGATGATAATGGACTGAACTTCTAAACCTGTAAGCCAGGCCCAATTAAATGTTGTCCTTGTAAGAGTTGCCTTAGTCATGGTGTCTGTTCATAGCAGTAAAACCCTAATTAAGACAGTGTATGTTTAGGAGTGGTATAGCTGGGTCTTCATGTAGAACTATTCCTAATTTAATGGGACACTGCCAAATTTACACTCCTGACAGTAATGGAAGAGTGTTTCCTTTGCCACACATCCTCACCAGCATGTGCTGTCTCTTGAGTTTTTGATCTTAACCATTTTGATGGGTATACGGTGGAATATCAATGTCCTTTTGATTTCCATTTCCCTGATGACCAAGGACATTGAAGACATTTCAAGACATTCAAGATTCCTTTGATGAGAATTCTGTTTAGGTCTATAGTCTATTTTTAAATTGAGATATTTGGTTAGTTGGTGTCTAATTTATTGAGTTCTTTATATATTTGAGATATTAGCCTTCTGTAGGGTTAATGAAGATCTTTTCATAATATGTAGGCTGTTGTTTTTTCCAATGGCAGTGACTTTGACTTACAGAGCTTTTTAGTTCTATCAGGTCCCATTTATCATTGATCTTAGTGCCTGATCTTAGGGTTCTGTTCAAGAAATTGTCTCCTATGCTGACAAGTTCAAGACTATTCCTCACTTTCTGTTCTATTTGACTTATTACATCTGGTTTTATGTTGAGATCTTTGATCTTTTTGGACTTGAGTTTTGTTCAGGGTAATAGATATGGGTCAATTTGCATTCTTTTACATGTAGATATCCAGTTAGAACAGCACCATTTGTTGATGCTCACCCTTTTCCATGGTTTTGACTTCTTTATCCAAAATTAAGTGTCCACACGTATGTGGGTTTATTTCTGGGACTTTGATAATATTCCACTATCATCCTGTCTGTTTCTATGCCAATACCATGCAGTTTTTATTACTCTGTAGTACAGCTTGAAGTCAGGGATGGTGATACCTCCAGAAGTTCTTTTATTGTTCAAGATTGTTTTGTATATTCTGAGATTTTGTTTTTTTCTTGTGAAGTTGAGAATTCTTTTTTCAAGATCTGTAAAGAATTGTGTTGGTATTTTGATGGGAATTGCCTTGAATCTGTAGATTGCTTTTGGTAAGATGGCTATTTTCATTGTTAATCCTACTGATCCAGGAGCATGGGAGATCATCCCATCTTCTGATATCTTCCATATTTTCATTCTTTAGAGACTTGAAGTTCTTATAATACAGGACTTTTATCTGCTTGGTTAGAGTTATACCAAGATACTTTATATTACTAACATCTATTGTGAGAGGGTATTGTCTCCCTAAATTCTTTCTCAGCCCATTTATCATTTTTATCATTTTCATTGATTATTCTCTGTATTTACATTTCAACTATTATCCCCTTTCACCTGATTCCCATCCCCCTTCCCCTACCCCTTGCTTCCATAAAGTTGCTCCCACTCCCAACCACCCATTTCAGTGCCTTGAAATTCCCCTACACTAGAAAAATGGACCTTCACTGAACCAAAGGCCTTTTCTCCCATTGATGACAGACAATACTATCCTTTGCTACATATGCAAGTGGAGCCATGAGACTCTCCATATGTGCTCAATGGTTGTTCTTTTTGGGAGGGTTTTTGGCTTTGTTTGTTTGTTTGTTTTTGTCCCTGGGAGCTCTGGAGGGTTTGGTTGGTTGATATTTTTGCTCTTCCCATGGGGATACAAACCCTTTCAGCTCCTTCAGTCTTTTGTCTAGCTCCTCCATTAGGGTCCCTGTGCTTAGTCGAATGGTTAGCTGCAAGCATCCTCATATGGCTTATATGAGTATGAGTATCATGAGTATCATCCTCATATCGACATGGCTCTAGCAGAGCCTCTGAGGAGACATCCATATCAACCTCCTGCCTGTAAGCACTTCTTGGCATCAGCAATAATGACTGGATTTGGTGGCTGCATATGGGATGGATGCCCAAGTGAGGCAGTCTCTGAATAATCTTTTCTTCACTACCTGCTCCTCTATTTGTCCCTTGATTTCCTCCTGTGAGTGCTTTGTTCTTCCTTATTTTGTGAATTTAATTTTATTGGATATTCTCTATATTTATATTTCAAATATTCTTCCTTTCCCCCCACTCTCATCTCCCCTCCCCCTCCACTTTTTCTTCCTTATTTTCCTTTCCATTTTTATTGGATATTCTCTGTATTTACATTTCAAATGTTGTTCCCTTTACAATAATCCCATCCTCCCTCCCCCTCCCATTGCCTCCATGAAGGTGCTCCCTCTCCCAGCCTCCCTTTCCCACCTCAGCAGCTTGACATTGTCCTATGATGGGAAAAAGAGCCTTCATTAGACCAAGATCTTCTCCTCTCATTGATGCCAGAGAATGATATCCTCTGCTGCATATGTACCTGGAGCCATAGGTCTCTTCATGTGAACTGATTAGCTGGTGTTTTAGTACCTGGGAGCTGTGGTGGGTTTGATTAGTTAATAATTTTGTTCTTTCCATGGGGTTCTTTTAATGAAGGTTGCAGTCCTTTCTCTAGCACCTTCACTGGGGGTCCCTGTGTTCAGTCCAATGGTTAGCTGCAAGCATCCTCCCAAGGACCAGCTATACCCAAGTGATATTGATTGGAATTAAATAGCTATAAACATTAAGGATTTTATAGGTCTAGTATCTCATATAGAAGGGTAGTTTGTATCTTTGTCCATATGATATAATCTTGTTGTGTAGAGGGTTTGTGGATTGAGAGTTGAATATATAAACCTGTATGAAAAGCTATCGGGCTGTAGAGTTGTGTTTGTGAGATTTTGGGGTACAGAAATACCCTGGGACAGAGGCAGAGAACAGGTGGTAGTAAACTACCAAGGGAAGGGAGTTGTGTAAACAGAGTGAGATCTGGGTGGCAGCTTGGACCGGGTATGTGAGGCTCTATATCAGGGTCGGGCCTGAGGAGTGAGAGAGATAAACCATTTATTTTTTAATATTTACTACAACACCTATGTATTAGTATGGCTCTGGCAGAGGTGCTGAGGATGTATCCATATCAAATTTCTGCAAGTAAGCACTACTTGGCATCAGCAATAGTGCTTGGGTTTAGTGGCTACATATGGGATGGATACCAGGTGAGGCAGTTTTTGGATGATCTTTTCTCCAATCGCTACTTCTCTATTTGTCCCATTATTTCCAACCATGAGTTTTTGGTTCTCCCTTCTAAGAAGAACTGAGGCATCCATGTTCTGGCCTGCGAATTGTTTCTTGGGTATTCTGAGCTTTGGGGGCTAGTATCCACTTATCAGTGAGTATATACCATGTGTGTTCTTTTGTGACTGGCTTAGCTTACTCAAGATGATAGTTTCTAGTTCTATCCATTTTTCTAAGAATTTCATAAAGTCATTGTTTTTAATAGCTGAGTAGTACTCCATTGTGTAACTATACCACATTTTCTGTATCTATTCCTGTGTTGAAGGACATCTGGGTTCTTTCGAGCTTCTGGCTGTTTATAAATAATGCTGCTTGTTACGTTCTGTCCTACATGTACTTTATGCTTATGGTAACTAGTGGGATTTCAGTGTAGGCTATCAAACCTCTATAAGAATTAAGTACTGACAAAAAATATTCATTTAGTGTCATGCCAAAATGCCTTTAAAAATATGTATATGTATCCCCTTTTTTAAAAAAATAAAGTTGTAAGAGAGAAAAATATTTATAATATACATCATAAAAAACAAAACAAAAAAAAACCCTAAATTCTCACAAGGTGGACTTTTAAAAGGACCAATTTTCTGTGACAATATGAGACATTGGAGAATTAATAAAAAAATATCGTAAAGCCAAAAATAAATAAATAAATAATGCTGCTATGAACATGGTGGAGCATGTGTCCTTTTTAGATGTTGGAGTGACTTTTGGGTATATGCCCAGGAATGGTATAGCTGGGTTCTCAGGTAGTACTATGTGTAATTTTCTGAGGAAACTCCAGATTGATTTCCAGAGTTGTTGTACCAGCTTACAATCCCATCAATGATGGAGGCGTGTTCCTCTTTCTCCACATCCTCACCAGCATCTGCTGGCACCTGAATTTTTAATCTTAGCCATTCTAAGTGATGTGAGGTAGAATCTCAGGGTTATTTTGATTTGAATATCCCTGATGACTGAGGATGTTGATCATTTCTTTTTTTTTCAGATTGTAATTATGAAATTTTAATGAGGCTCACCTTTAAAAACATATACAAATGTACAGTGACTGTTGATACATACATACATAGCTTATAGCTTTGACATACCCATATTTACCCGAGCTCAGAAGTCATTTTTAAATTTTTAGTACAATCTAAGTAATATAAAATTAGCCATTCAACAGACTTTAAGTGTACAGTTCAATGGCACTAAGCATTTTCACCATGTCCAACCAGCAATGCCCTGACCTTCAGAACTTTCTGTTCGTAAACAGAAACTCTGTACTTGCTAAACACAGACTTCCTAGTCCCCTCCTCCCAACCCCTGCAAACACTGCCCTCCTTACTGTCTCTATGAACCTGACCACAGTGGAATGAACCCACTCTTGTCTTTTCACGACTGGATGATTTCATTAGCAGGTTCCCAAGGCTCCTCCAGATCATGGTATTGCATCTTAAAACCATTCCAGGTAGTACTGACTTGTATTCTAGTATATGTTTGCAACATATGTTATTTATCTGTTCATTACTGATGCCATGATTGGAGAGAGAAAAAGTTAATTCAAAGTCAGTACTATAAAGGATGGGGTAGCGCACCATATGAAAATAGCAGCACAATTTCCTTCCTTACCCTTACTGGCACATAAGCTGTGCCATATTCCTTAGAATGCAACAACACACAAATTTAACCCAAAAGCTAACAAGGCAAAAGCACCCTGGTAATAGCTAACTAAAAGGAAGGATGTGCAAATGAAGGTAGGACAATGAGGTTTTATCTTGAGATTAAGATTAACAAGGAAACCAGATTTGGTATTGCTGGCCTTTGATTCTAGCTAGTACACCGGAGGTTGGGGCAGACAGATCCCTCTGAGTTAGAAGTCAGACTGGATTAGATAGCAAATTCCAGGCCACCCAGGGCTACACACTGAGACCTGTCTCAAAATAAATAAATAAATAAATAAATAAACCAAAACCAAAAACAAAACAAAAAACAAAAAAAACCACCTGCATTTTTCCATTTTTCAAAGATCTGATTGAGAATTTATGACCATTTTTTCTAATATATTCTCCCAATTGATGTCTATGTTGGATGATGATTGGGTGATGACAATTTGGTTTAAAATGTATGCATTTGTCTAAAAATTGGTGGATGAATTAACAAAAATGTAGTATCTTAAGAGTCATAAAAAAGTTCTAATTTTTAAATAATAATAATTCTTTGTACAACTTATATGGATCATATTCACACTCCCTTCTCTATCCACCCAATTTTGTGTCCTCTAAAACAAAGTCAAGCCCTATTTGCGTTGCTCAAATATTCTTGAGTATAAGCCTACCCATGGGTGTGCTCCACATGCCAGGAATCACTCTCAGCAGCTGATGAAGTACCAACAGCCTCTCAGCTAGAGTACCCACTCTACCCCGCTCCATGCTGGGATCCTGTCTGGGATTCAAGCTCATACAGGTCTCTTGCATGCTGTCCTCTAGCTATGTGTCCACATGAGCAGTGGTGCTGCTATACCTGGAAAGCATTTTTCTAAAGTCATCCACCACTTCTGGCTCTTCTTGCTTCCTCTTCTGCAATGATCCTTGAGCCTCAGGCAGGAGGGGAGTGACAGATATGTCCCCCATAGGACTGAGTGCTCCATTAGTCTTTTGTTCTCTGGGTATTGCCATCTACTGCAAGAAGTTTACCTGTTGAATGTTGAAGGAAACACTAATCTATGGAGTAAGGATAAGTCATCAGGAATCACTTAATACAATGCCCATTTAACAGAATAATACTAGTAGGTTACCCGCTCAGGCCCATAACCTATATAGCCACAGGTCTTTGAACCAGATAAGAGGGCCAGGTATGGATCCTATCTCATTGATCAGGCCTCAAATCAAATCATAGAGCAGTTGGCTATTCCCATGACACTCATGGGCATATCTTAACAGGACAGCCACTACTGTAGCATCCTGGTTTATAGCTAGTTAAGAATAATGGTTATTTTTGCTTACAATAGCATAAACAGCAGTATGAAAGCTAGCCAGAAGGAATGAAGCTTCCAGGTCTATATGCAATTAGTTTCTCCATGTTATATAAAACAATTTTTAAATTAACATACAAAAATAATTTTAAGGTTCAATATATGATTCATGTCATACTTTATAAAGTACTAATATAGATATAAAATTCAAACATTCTTAAATTTGTTTATAGCATGATATATAAGATATTTATTATACATGTTTAAAGCTTTACAAAAATATTTGCCAATAAAGCAAAAACAGAAATGTAAAGTTTGTCAGACACAGTAATATAAATTTAAGGAAACAATTTGATATGCATACTTAAGTTCCCTCTGAATTACCCACTAAAATTACCCAATTAAAATAATTTAGTTGAGTTTTGTAAGAATTAATTCAAGATAGAATTTTGGAATTACTGTGTAGAATTAAGAGGCATTTGCAAATCATTCACACAGGACTGTGAGGAGCTTGGCTACCACATGCACACTGAGGCTGTTGCCAAGCAGCTGGTAATGCTGCTTCACTGTTGTCTTCTCAGGAAATCCAAATTCTGGAGGAAATCCCTGGAGATTTGCAATTTCTTTAGGTGTGAAATATCGCAGTTTAAGCATTGACAACTTTGCTATCTTTTCTACTAGTGGCAAATCAGTAAGAGATTTGTAGATATTCTCAATCTGCACATCCTCTGTAGTCTGTAACACAGAGCCTGCCCCTTCTATGTAGCTTTCATACCCTTTAGTAAAGCACATGGACCTTCTGGAAGTGGGCCTGACAATATCTAGTAAGAGAGCATACCGCAACAATAACTTTGGTGGTAGAAGGTACTGATCTGTGTCATCATCTTCAAGGAACTCTTTCAGCATCTGCACAGAGAGGTCACTGTCCTGCTGGCATTTCCTGTCAATTTCTTCTACAATCTCAAGCTTAAAGAGAATGGTATCTTTTCCAGAACACTGTGTGCTGTTGCTATCAAAGCAGACATCTGGTTCAGTTCTCTTCACCTTTAGCTCACTTTCTTCAACTACTGAACATTTTTGTGGCTGAATAGTTACAATTTTGGGAAACTCCATCAGTATCTGGCCAGGGGCCTAGAAAGGGAAAGGCTGTGACTGAAGCATTGCAATGAGAAAATACCATAGCCATGAGTTTGGTATGCTGAGAGAGAAAGGAGACAATTAGGAACTTTTTTTTTTACTTCTTCTTCCTGTACATTAAAGAACCCAGGAATAGCATGGCTGCCCTAGTCCCAATGTCTAGCATTTGCGCTGTACTAAGTTGTGGCAGTAAAGACTGCTGTGACCTCACAGGGGGTGAAAGCCAGGTTTCTCTGTCTCTCCCTAAGCTTACTTTTGCCACCTAGTGGGGGAGGCCTTCTCAGGGTCAGGTTTTGTGTTCCCTGTGAGATTGAGTTCAGATAAAAAAATAATTAAACACTTTCCCTTTTTTTAATACCTTAAATGCTTTCTCTAAACTGCCTTGTCCTGTGTCTATAGAAAAACAAAACAAAGACTACTTTTCACTACAACAAATAGCCTAGAATATTCAGGGTAATATTTTTGGTGTTGTTACTTGTGGCTTTTAATGAAAAATTATCCATTCAAAGTTTCTTTTTTTATTGAACAACATTATTTTAAAAACAAAGATAAATGTACAAATTATAAGCATTTTTGCATAAAAGTATACATATACATTTTTGTCAGTGCTTAGATTTTTTTTTTTGTTTGATAGTGTGCATTAAGATATTACTAGTTAAAATGAACATAAAGTACATGTAAAACCACAATGTAATCCTGAATTAGTCAAAGTTTTCTTGGTGTGTAAGGATTAAGCATAATGGTTTTTTCTTTACTTCTCTTTTTTTCTTTTCTTGAACTTCACACAGTCTGTGAGTTGTTTCTGGGGTGTTCTGAGCTTTCTGGGGTTAGTATCCAATTATCAGTAACTGCATATTATATATGTTCTTTTGTGACTGGGTTATCTCACTCAGGATGCTATTCTCTAGATGAATCCCTTTTCTTAAGAATTTCATAAAGTCATAGTTTTTGATAGTTGAGTAGTACACCATTGTGTAAATATACCACAATTTTTGTATCCATTCATCTACTGAAGGACATCTGGGTTCTTTCCAGCTTCTGGCTATTATAAATAGAGCTGATATGAACATTGTGGTGCATGTGTCTTTGTTGTATATTGGAGTGTCTCTGGGTTATATGTCCAGAAGTGGAATAACTGGGTCTTCAGGTAGTACTATGTCCAATTTTCTGAGGAACCGCCAGACTGATTTCCAGAGTGGTTGTACCAGTTTACAACCCCACCAACAGTGGAGAAGTGTTCCTCTTTCACCACATCTTCCCCAGCATCTGCTGGCATCTGAATTTTTGATCTTAGCCATTCTGACTGGTGTGAGGTGGAATGTCAGGGTTGTTTTGATTTGCATTTCCCTGATGGCTAAAGATGTCGAGCACTTCCTTAGGTGCTTCTCAGCCATTCCATATTCCTCAATAGAGAACCTTTTGTTTAGCTCTGTACCCCATTTTTTAATAGGGTTGTTGGATTCTCTGGTGTCTACCTTCTTGAGTTATTTGTATATCTTGGATATTAAGCCTCTATCTGATGTGGGCTTGGTAAATAGCTTTTCCCACTCTGTTGGCTACCATTTTGTTTTCTTGACAGTGTCCTTAGCCTTACAAAAACGTTGCAATCTCATTAAGTTCCATTTGTCATAATTTGACCTTAGAGCACAAGTCATTGGTGTTATATTCAGGAAAATTTCTCCAGTGCCTATCAGTTCTAAGGTTTTCCCTACTTTCTCTTCTAATAGTTTCAGTGTACCTGGTTTAATGTGGAGATCTTTGATCCACTTGTACTTGAGCTTTGTACAAGGAGATAAGAAAGGGTCTATTTTCATTCTTTTGCATGCTGAGTGCCAGTTGGACCAACACCATTTTTTGAAGATGCTGTCCTTTTGCCATTGGATGTTTACAGCTCCTTTGTCAAAAATCAGGTGACCATATATGTGAGGGCTCATTTCTGGATCTTCTATTCTATTCCATTGATTCACGTGCCTATCTCTGTACCAGTATCATGCAGTTTTTAGCACAATTGCCTTGTAATATAGCTTGAGGTCAGGGATAGTGATTCCCGCAGATATTTTCTTGTTGTTGAGGATGGATTTCGCTATTCTAGGTCTTTTGTTATTTCAGATGAAATTGCACATTGATCTTTCCTACTCAATGAAGAATTGGGTTGGAATTTTGATGAGGATTGCATTGTATCTGTAGATTGCTTTTGGTAAGATGGCCATCTTTAAAATGTTGATCCTACCAATCCATGAGCATGGGAGATCTCTCCATTTTCTGAGATCTTCCTTGAATTCCTCCTTTAGAGGTTTGAAATTCTTGTCATACAGGTTCTTCACTTCTTTAGTTAGAGTCACACCAAGGTATTTCATATTTTTTGTGACTATTGTGAAGGGTATCTTTTTCCTAATTTCTTTCTACACATGTTTGTCCTTTGAATATAGGAAGGCTACTGATTTGTTTGAGTTAATTTTATATCCAGCCAATTTGCTGAACTTGTTTATCAGCTGTAGGAGTTCTCTGGTGGAAGTTGTGGGGTCGCTTAAGTACACTATCATGTCATCTGCAAATAGTGATGTTTTACTTCTTCCTTTTCAATTTGTATCCCTTTGATTTCCTTTTGCTGTCTAATTGCTCCAGCCAGGACTTCCAGTACTATGTGGAATAGGTAGGGGGAGAGTGGGCAGCCTTGTCGAGTCCCTGATTTTAGTGGGATTGATTCAAGTTTTGCATGATTAAGTTTAATGTTGGCTGTTGGTTTGCTGTATATTGCTTTTATTGTGTTTAGGTGTGGGCCTTGGATTCTTGTTCTTTCCAAGACTTTTAACATGAAGGGGTGTTGAGTTTTGTCAAATGCTTTCTCAGCATCTAGTGAGATGACCATATGGTTTTGTTCTTTGAGTTTGTTAATATGGTGGATTACATTGATGGATTTCCTTATATTAAACCATCCCTGCATCCCAGGGATGAAGCCTACTTGGTCATGGTGAATGATCGTTTTAATGTGTTCCTGGATTCGGTTTGCAAGTATTTTGTTGAGTATTTTTGCATCAATGTTCATAAGTGAGATTGGTCTGAAGTTCTCTTTCCTTGTAGGGTCTTTCAGTGGTTTAGGCACGAGGGTTATTGTAGCCTCAAAAAATGAGTTAGGTAGTATTCCATTTGATTCTACCTTGTGGAACAGTTTGGAGAGTATTGGTGTCATGTCTGCAATAAATGTCTGATAAAATTCTGCACTGAACCCATCTGGACCTGGGCTTTTTTTGGTTGGGAGGCTTTTGATGACTGCTTCTATTTCTTTAGGTGTTATGGGATTATTTAGATGGTTTACCTTGTCCTGGTTTAACTTTAGTATCTTGTATCTGTCTAGGAATTCGTCCATTTCCTCCAGATTTTCTAATTTTGTTGAGAATAGGCTTTGTAGGATCTGATGGTTTCTTGAATTTTCTCAGTTTCAGTTGTTATGTCCCCACTTTCCTTTCTGATTTTGTTAATTTGATTACTCTCTCTTTGCCCTCTAGTGAGTCTGGATATTGGTTTATCAAGCTTGTTAATTTTCTCAAAGAACCAGCTTTTGGTTTTGTTGATTCTTTGAATGGTTCCTTTTTTTTTCTCATTTGGTCTATTTCTGCCCTAAGTTTGATTATTTCTTGCCATCTACTCCTCTTGGGTGTATCTGCTTCTTTTTGTTCTAGAGTTTTCAGCTGTGCTGTCAAGTTGCTAGTGTATGCTCTCTCCAGTTTCGTTTTGGAAGCACTCAGCGCTATGAGTTTTCCTCTCAATACTGCTTTCATTGCATCCCATAGGTTTAGGTATGTTGTGTTTTTGTTTTCACTGAATTCTAGAAAATCCTTAATTTCTGTATTAAATTCCTTCTTCCATTCCTTCATCTCTTTGTTCTGTTTTCCTCTAGTTCTTTGAGTTCTTTAAGTGTTTTCTTGTTTCCACTTTAAAAGCTTCTAATTCTTTATGCTTTTCCTCCCATTCTTGTTTAAGGATCTTTATCATCATCTTGAGGTATGATTTCAGGTCTGAGTCTTCTTTGTCTGGAGTGTTTGGCATTCTGCTCTTTGCTGTGATTGGAGAGCTGGGTTCTAGTGTTGCCAGGTTGTCTTTGTTTCCCTGGGGTACGTTCTTTTGCTTTCCTCTTGCCATCTTTTTGTAGTGATTGGTTCTAGCCTTTCCCATGTACCTGGTCTGTGTCCCTGGATCTCCGCTGTTCCTGGTGGCAGATGGTCTTAGTGCCTGTTCTTCACCCAAAGGCCGCCTACTGGGAACAGAGAGCCCAGTAGGGTTCTGGTTCCCTGAACCAAACAGGTGGGGTGCACTTTCCATGCACTCCGCAGAGATCTCTCTGCTCCCCGGTTACTTGGAATGCCTTCTCACCAGGTCTGTGTCTCTGGATCTCTGTTGTTCCTTGTGGTGGATGGTCTGAGTGCCTGTTCTGCACCTAAAGGCCGCCTGCTGGGAACAGACAGCCCAATGCTGTGTTCCTGGTTCTCTGCTGTTCCTGGTCAGGAACTCTTGATACTAAAACCACATGCTTCCATTGTTTGTATCAGCAGCCCTCTTGTAGAATATACTTCAAAACCTTTGACATTTTCTAAAAGGATATACTTAGGTCATTTTTGTAACCTCGGGAGAATATCTAGAATATATAAGAAGCTATTTTTCCTCGGATCAGTCATATCCCCTTGTAGGCCAATTCTTGTGAATGGCTGATATGGAGGGCTCATTAAAATCATATTGAAAGACAGCTTGTCAAACTCTTCCAGTGAAATACCTTCAATTCTTTTTGCCAGTAAGTGTATATTAGGAAAGTTATGCTATATACTTCATTAGCAGCAGTATTCACATCAATAGCAGCCACCACATGTGCAGAGATACAACTTTCTCGCAGCGTGTGGTGCATGCCACCAGTGCCACTGTACAGCTCCAGGACACACAGAGGTTCCATCCTCTCGAGACCGCGGCCTGGAAACTAGGCTTACTGGTCCAATGCTTCTACTCCCCTCTGATCATTTCTTTAGTTTTTTCTCAGCCATTCTGTATTCCTCAGTTGAAATTTTTTGTTTAGCTCTGTACTCCATTTTTTCATAGAGTTATTTGATTCTCTACATCTAACTTTTTGAGTTAGACTTCTTTGTATATAATAGATATTAGTCTTCTGTCAGGTGTAGGATTGATAAAGATATTTTCTCAATCAGGTGGTTGCCATTTTGTCCTATTGACTGTGTCCTTTGGCTTACATAAGCTTTTCAATTTTATGAGGTCCCATTTGTCGATTCTTGATCTTAGAGGATAAGCCATTGGTGTTCTGTTCAGGAAAAATTTCCCAGTGCCTATGTATTCAAGGCTATTCAACACTTTCACTTCTATTAGTTTGAGTGTATTGGGTATTGTGTGGAGGTCCTTGATTCATTTGGACTTGAGCTTTGCACAGGGCAATAAGTATGGATCAATTTACATTTTTGTACATGCTGACTACCAGTTGGGTCAGCACCAATTGTTGAAAATGCTATCTTTTCAACTGGATGATTTTAGCGCCTTTGTCAAAGATCAAGTGAACATAGATGTGTGGGTTTATTTCTGCGTCTTCAATTCTATATCTGTACCAATACCATAGTTTTTATTACAATTACTCTGTAATACAGCTTGAGGTCAGGGATGGTGTTTGCCACAGAAGTTCTTTTATTGTTGAGAATAGTTTTCACTATCTTGGATTTTTGTTATTCCAAATGAATTTTCAAATTGCTGTTTCCAACTCTATGAAAATTGAGTTGAAATTTTTATGGGGATTACTTTGAATCTGTATATTGCTTTTGGCAACATGGTGGGGAGTTTAAGTCTCTCATTATTATTGTGTGTGGTGTAATATATGCTTTGAGCTTTAGTATTTTTTTTTTTTAATGAATGTGGGTGCTCTTGTATTTGGAGCATAGGTGTTCAGGATTGAGAGTTCATCTTGATAGGTTTCTCTTTTGATGAGTAAAAAGTGTCCTTTCTTATCTTTTTGAGGACTTTTGGTTGAAAGTCTATTTTATTTGATATTAGGATGGCTACTCCAACTTGTTTCATGGGACCATTTGTTTGGAAAGTTTTTCTCCAACCTTTTACTCTGAGGTAGTGCCTGTCTTTGTTGCTGAGATTAGTTTTTTGTATGCAGCAAAATGCTGGGTCCTATTTCTGTATCCAGTCAGATAGTCTATGTCTTTTTATTGGGGAATTGATCCATCAATGTTACTAGATATTAAAAAATAGTGATAGTTGTTTCCTGTTTTTGTTGTTGTTGTTTTTGTTAGAGGTAGAATTATGTTTGTGTGCTTATCTTCTTTTGGGTTTGTTGCCAGAGACTAACTCTCTTGCTTGTCCTAGGGTGTATTTTCTCTCCTTATGTTGGAGTTTTCCATCTGTTATCCACTGTAGGGCTGGATTTGTAGAAAGAAATTGTGTAAATTTGATTTCTCCATCTATGGTAATTGAGAGTTTCACTGGATATAGTAACCTGGGTTGGAATTTGTGTTCCGTTAGCATCTGAATGACATCTGTCCAGGACCATCTAGCTTTCATAGTCTCTGTTGAGAAGTCTGTTGCAATTCTGATAGGTCTACCTTTATATGTCTTTTGACATTTTTCCCTTACTGCTTTTAATATTCTTTCTTTGTTTTGAACATTTGGGGTTTTGACTATTATGTGTCGGGAGGAATTTCTTTTCTAGTCCAATGTATTCAGAGTTCTGTAGGCTTTTTGAATGTTCATGGTCATCCTTTTCTTTAGGTTAGGGAAGTTTTCTTCTATAATTTTGTTGAAGATATTTACTGGGCCTTTAAGTTGGGAATATTTGCTCTGTTGTACATCTATTATCCTTAAGTTTAGTCTTCTCAATGTGTCCTGAATATCCTGGGCATTTTGGGTTAGAAGCTTTTTGCTTTTTGCATTTTCTCTGAATAGTGCATCAATGTTTTCTATGGTATCTTCTGCACCTGAGATTCCATTTTATCTCTTGTCTTCTGTTGGTAATGCTTGTATCTATGACTCCTGATCTCTTTCCTAGATATTCTATCTCCAGGGTTGTGTCTTTTGTGATTTCTTTATTGTTTCTATTTTCATTTTTAGATCCTGTATGGTTTTATTAAATTCTGTAGCCTCTTTGGTTATATTTTCCTGTAGTTCTTTATTAGACTTTTGTGTTTCCTCTTTAAAGGCTTCTACTCATTTACCTTTGTTCTCTTATATGTCTTTAATAGTTATTCATGTGCTTCTTGAGGCACTCTATCAGCATCATGAGGCATGATTTTAAGTCCAAATCTTGTTTTTCTGGTGTCTTGATATATCCACTGCTTGCTGTGGTGTGAGAACTGGGTTCTGATGTTGACAGGTTGTCTTGGTTTCTGTTGCTTAGTTTTTTGTGCTTGTCTCTTGTTATCTTGTTATTTGTGATGATAGTTTGTCCTGTTGTCTTTGACAGGACATTGTCTCTCCTGTGGGCCTGTGGGCCTGTGGGCATGTGGGTATGTGGGCCTGTGGGCCTGTGGGCCTGTGGGCCAAGTAGTAAAAGCGCTCCTGGTTGCTCAGCTCTCTGCAGGCAGGTTGTTGGTCCCAATGGGCAGTGGGATGGCCCTAGCTCAGAGAACAGATAAACACCAGAAGGGTCAAGTCACAGGCAGTCCTGTTTATCATTTATATAATGGAGGGCTCCTTATTTCTTTGAGTTTATTTATTATTTATGAAACCTTGATCATAGTGGATGATGTTTTTGATGTGTTCTTGGATTCTGTGCGCAAGTGTTTTATTGGGTATTTTACCATCAATGTTCATGGAGGAGATTGGCCTGAAATTCTCTTTTGTTGAGCCTGTGGGTGGTTTAGATATCAGGGTAACTATAGCCTCAAAGAATAAGAATGGTAATGTTCATTATGTTTCTATTTTGTGAAATAGTTTGAGGAATATTGGTATTAACTCTTTTTTAGAACTCTGGAAGAATTTTGTGCCAAAACCTTCCGGGCTTTTTTGATTGTGAGAGTTTTAAAGACCACTTGTATTTCCTTAGGGGTTTATAGAACTAGTTAGATAGTTTATTGGATTGTTTTTAACTTTGGTAATTGGTATCTATCTAGAAAATCATTTATTTCTTTTAGACTTTTTTTTCAGTTTTGTGGAGTACAGGCTTTTGAAACCTAATGATTCTTTGGATTTCTTCAGTGTCCCCTATTATTTTTTCCTTCCATTTCTAATTTTCTTAATTTGGGTACCGTTTCTTTTTTAGATTAGCTAAGGGTTTGTCTATCGTGTTGATTTTCTCCAAGAACAAGCTCTTTGTTTGGTTGATTCTTTCATTGTTCTCTTTGATTTGAATTGATTGATTTCAGCCCTGAATTTGATTATTTTCCATTGTCTACTCCTCTTGGGTGTGTTTGCTTTTTTTCCTAGATACTTCAGATGTACTTTTTTATTGGATGTTTTAAATTTACATTTCAAATGTTATCTCCTTTCCTGGCTTCCCATACCAAATTAAAAAGAAAAAAAAATAACCTATCCCATCCTTCTACCCTTGCTTCTATGAGGTTCTCCCCCACCCACCAACCCACTGCTGCCTCACCTCCCCAGCATTCCCCTATACTGGGGCATTGAGCTTTCACAGGACTAAGGGCCTTTCCTCCCGTTGATGCCAAATAAGGCCATCCTCTGCTACATATGCACCTGGAGCCATGGGTCCTTCCATGTGTACACTTTGTTTGGTGGTTTAGTCCCTGGGAACTCTAAGGCAGTCTAGTTGGTTGATATTGTTTTTCTTCCTATGGGGATGCAAACCCTCTCAGCTCCTTCAATCCTAGGTGGAGTAGTCTCTGGGTAGCCTTTCCTTCAGTCTCTGCTCCATACTTTGTCCTCATATTTTCTTTAGAACATGAGCAATTCTGGATTAAAAATTTGGAGATGAGTAGGTAGCCCTATGCTCCTACCAGGGACCTTGCCTAACCTCTGGATATGGTCTCTACGGGTTCTCCCACCCCTTTGTTGGGTATTTCAGTTAATGTCCTCCCCATTGGGTCCTGGGAGCTTCTTCCTTTTCTAGCATCTAGGAATTGCTGGTAGCTACCCCCAGTTCCCCATCCCCCATTGCTACCCACCTCTGTTCAATTTCCCAACCCTTTGTATATCATCCCAGTCTACTCTCATACTTGATCCTGCTCATATTTCTTCTCCTCCTCATTTTGTCCCTCTAAGTCCCTCCTACCCTCTACCTCCTGGGAGTATTTTGTTCCTCCTTCCAAGAAGGACTGAAGCATCCACACTTTGCTCTTCTTCTTGAGTTCCATATGGTCTGTGAGTTGTATTGTGGGTATTTCGAGTTTGGGGGCTAATATCCACTTATCAATGAGTACATACCATTTGTGTTCTTTTGTAACTGGGTTAATTCACTCAGGATGATATTTTCTAGGTCCATCCATTTGCTTGCAACTTTCATTAAGTCATTGTTTTTAATACCTGAGTAGTACTCTGCTGTGTAAATGTACTGAATTTTTCTGTATCCATTCCTCTGTTGAGTGATATCTGGGTTGTTATCAGTTTCTGGCTATTATAAATAAGGCTGCTATGAAGATAGTGAAGTATGTATCCTTGTTAGATGTTGGAGCACACCAAATTCACAAAACAAAGAAAGAATACTAAAAGCAGTAAGGGAAAAGGGTCAAGTAACATATAAAGGCAGATCTATCAAAATTACACCAGATTTCCCAAAAGGGACTCTAAAAGACACACTTTTTTCAATATGAGAGTTCTTCAGTTTCTTTATGAAGGCACTTAGTGCTATGAACATTCATCTTAGCACTATTTTCATTGTGTCCCATAAGTTTGGGTATGTTTTCCCTTCATTTTCATTAAATTGTAGAAAGTGTGGTATAATTTTCAGAGGCCTGCCTTTATATGTTACTTGAGGTTTTTCCCTTACTGCTTTTAATATTTATTCTTTTTGTGCTTTGTGCATTTGGTATTTTTATTATTATGTGACAGAAAGAGTTTCTTTTCTGGTCCAGCCTATTTGAAGTTCTGTAGGTTTCTTGTTAGTTCATGAGCATGTCTTTAGATTAGGAAAGTCTTTTTTTATAATTTTGTTGAAGATATTTACTGACCATTTGAGTTGGGAATCTTTGCTTTCTATCTCTATTATTCTTAGGTTTGGTCTATTTTCATTTTTTAGATCCTGGATGATTTTGTTCAATTCCTTCACCTCTTTGGTTGTGTTTTCCTATATTTCTTTAAGGAATTTATGTGTTTCCTCTTTAAGGGCTTCTATATGTTTAACTTTGTTCTCCTGTATTTCTTTATGGGAGTTATTTCTGTCCACTTCATAGTCCTCTATAATATTCATGAAATGGAATTTTAAATCAGATTCTTGCTTTTCAGGTGTGTTGAGGTATTTAGGGCTTGCTCTGGTGGGAGAACTGGGTTCTGATGATGCCAAGTAGCCTTGCTTATGTTATTGTGCTTGGCTCTCCCCATCTGATTTTCTCTAGTGCTACCTGCCCTTGCTGTCTCTGACTGGAACCTATCCCTCCTGTGTCCCTGGGTGTTTTGGAATTCACTAGAGTCCAAGTGGCTCTGTGATCCTGTGATTCTGTGAGCTTGTGATCCTGAGATCCTGTTGTTTTAGAGCTCCTGGGAGGCAAGCTTTCTCTGTATGTTGCAAGAATGGGTGGGGAGCCAGACCCTGGGTTTGCTACAGGCACAGGTACAAGCTGGAAAGAATTAGTGCCTCTGGTTGACTGGAGGTTTCCATAGTTCCTGTGGGGGTCACAGTTACACTGGGTGTTTAGAAAGATGTGGCCTCAACTTTGATTTTGAGTATGTCAGAGCTCCACTGCTCCTGGGTCTGTCAGATCTCCTGGGAGTTGAGCTTCCTCTGTGATCTTGGGCATTTCGGAACACCTGAGAGTCAATCTCCCTCTGGGTGTTGTAGGAGTGGATGCAGAACCAGCACCCCAGGTCTGCTCCACGTGCAGGTTCAAACTGGAAGGATACTGACAGGGGTTCCTGCATTTCTAGATCCCAGGGGTCCCAATTATTCTTGGTATTGGGTCAGTTGTTGTGGCCTCCTCACCTGTGATCCTGGGCAAGTGAGAGCACATGGGAGTTGGGCTTCCTCTGAGTGTTGTGAGAATGGGTGCCTTTAATGTCTTTATTTCTTTCCTGACCAAGTTCTTATTGAGTAGAGAGTACTTCAGTTTCCATGGAAATGTGGGTTTTCTGGGGGTTTCATTCTTGCTCTTTGTTTGTTTTTTTTTAAGATTTATTTATTATATATAAGTACATGGTATTCATACACACACCAGAAGAGGGTATCAGATTTTATTACAGATGGTTGTGAGCCACCATGTGGTTGCTGGGATTTGAACTCAGGACCTCTAGGAAGAGCAGTCAGTGCTCTTAACCACTGAGCCATCTCTCCAGCCCGCTCTTTGTTGTTGTTGTTTCTTGAAGTCTGGTCTTAGTCCCCGGTGATCTGATGGGACACATTGGATGATTTCAATTTTCTTGTATCAGTTGAGGCTTGTTTTGTGACTGAATATACAGTCAGTTTTTGAGAAGGTGCCATGTAGATATTTGTTAAATCCATTTGTTTCATAGCTTCTGTTACTTTCACTGTGTCTCTGTTGAGTTTCTGTTTCAATGACCTGTCCTTTAGTGAGAGTGGGGTGTTGAAGTCTCCCACTGTTACAGTGTGGGGTTCAATTGTGTTTTGAGCTTTAGTAAAGTTTCTTTTATGAATGTGACTTGCCCTTGTATTTGGGGCATAGATGTTTAGAATTGAGACTTTCTTTTGGTGGATTTTTCCTTTGAATATGAAGTGTCTTTCTCCATTTCTCTTGATAACTTTTGGTTGAAAGTCTATTTTATTGGATGGTAGAATGGCAACTCCCACTTTTCTTGAGACCATTTGCTTGGAAGACATTTTCTAGCCTTTTACTCTGAAGTTGTGTCTTTCTTTGTCAGTGAAGTATGTTTTTTGTATGCAGCAAAATGCTGGACCCTGCTTGCATATCAGGTCTGCTAGCTTTTTTCTTTTTATTTGGGAATTGAGTCTATTGTTATTAAGAGATATTAAAGCAGATGATTATTAGTTCCTATTATGTTTGTTGTTGTAGGTGGCATTATGTGTATGTGATTATCTCCTTTTGGTTTTTTTGTGAGATGATTAATTTCTTGTTTTTTCTTTAGTGTAGGTACCCTCCTTGTATTGGAGTTTCCCAGTATTCTTAATTTGGTTTTGTCATAGAATATTTTGGTTTCTTCATTTATGATGATTGAGAGTATTGCAGAGTATAGTATCCTAGTATGACATTTGAGTTCTCTTAGGTTCTGCATGACTCTGTCTAGGATCTTCTGGTTTTCAGTGTCTCTGTTGAAAAGGCTTGTGCAATTCTGATAGGTCTGCCTTCATGTGATACTTGGAATTTTCCCAAACTGCTTTTAATATTCCTTTTGTTCTATGTATTTAGAGTTTTGATTATTATGTGGTGAGAGGATTTTCTCTTCTGGTATAATATATTTAGTGTTCTGTAGGCTTCTTGTACATTTATGGCCATCTCTTTCTTTAGGTTGTTAAAATTTTCTTCATTGATTTTGTTGAAGACATATTCCTGTCCTTTGAGCTGGGAATCTTCACTTTCTTCTATTTCTTTTTTTTTTTTTTAATAGCAGCCTTATTTATTTTTTTAAACTTTCTTTTAAAAAACAAAGATAAAAGAAAAAATTTTTAAACATTTTTTGCATAAATGTATACAAATACAATTGTGTCAGTGCTAGGCTTTTTTTTTTTCTTTATTTGTAAGGTTTGATACTCTGCATTAAGGAGTTACTATTTACAATGAGCAAAAAGTACATGAAAAACAAGGTTTAACCCGGAAATAGTCAACTTGTTCTTGGAGTGTAAGGATTTAGCATGACTTTTTGTTTTGTTTTGTTTTCTTTTCTTTTCTTTTTTTCTTGAACTTCACATAGCCTGTGAGTTGTTTCTGGGGCAGTGCGAGCCTCTGGGGTTAGCATCCCACTATCAGTGACTGCATATTATGTCTGTTCTTTTGTGACTGGGTTATCTCACTCAGGATGATATTCTCTAGATGCAGCCATTTTCTTAAGAATTTGGTTAAGTCATTGTTTCTGATGGCTGAGTAGTATTCCATTGTGTAAATGTACCACAATTTTTGTATCCATTCATCTACTGAAGGACATCTGGGTTCTTTCCAGCTTCTGATTATCATAAATAGAGCTGCTATGAACATTGTGGTACATGTATCTTTGTTGTATATTGGAGCATCTCTAGGGTAAATACCCAGAAGTAGAATTACTGGGTCTTCAGGTAGTACTATGGCCAGTTTTCTGAGGAATCGCCAGAATGATTTCCAGAGTGGTTGTATCACTTTACAACCCCACGAACAGTGGACAAGTGTTCCTCTTACTCCACAACCTCATCAGCATCTGCTGTCATCTGAGTTTTGGATCTTGGCCAATCTGACTGGTGTGAGGTGGAATCTCAGGGTTGTTATGATTTGCATTTCCCTGATGGCTAAGGATGTTGAGCACTTCCTTAGATGTTTCTCAGCCATTTGATATTCCTCAATTGAGAATGTTTTGTTTAGCTCTATACCCCATTTTTTAATAGGGTTGTTTGATTCTCTGGTGTCTAGCTTTTTGAGTTCTTTGTATACCTTAGATATTAGGCCTCTATCTGATGTGAAGTTGGTAAAGATTTTTTCCCATTCTGTTGGCTACCATATTGTTTTCTTGACAATGTTCTTAGCCTTACAGAAACTTTGCAATTTCATTAAGTCCCATTAGTCAATCTTTGACCTTAGAGCTTGAGCCATTGGTGTTTTGTTCAGAAAATTTTCTACTGTGCCTATGTGTTCTACGGTTTTCCCTACTTTCTCATCTAATAGTTTCAGTGTATCTGGTTTAATGTGGAGATCTTTGATCCACTTACACTTGAGCTTTGTACAAGGAGATAAGAAAGGGTCTATTTTCATTCTTTTGCATGCTGAGTGCCAGTTGGACCAGCACCATTTGTTTAATAGGCTGTTCTTTTTCCATTGAATGTTTACAGCTCCTTTGTCAAAAATCAGGTGACCATGTACATGAGGGCTCATTTCTGGATCTTCTATTCTATTCCATTGATCCACATGCCTATTTCTGTACCAGTACCATGAAGTTTTCAGCACAATTGCCTTGTAATATAGCTTGAGGTCAGGGATAGTGATTCCCGAATATGTTTTTTTGTTGTTGAGGATGGATTTCGCTATTCTAGGTCTTTTGTTATTCCATATGAAATTGCACATTGATCTTTCCAATTCCATGAAGAACTGGGTTGGAATTTTGATGGGGATTGCATTGAATCTGTAGATTGCTTTTGGTAGGATAGCCATTTTTAAGATGTTGATTTTTCCAATCCATGAGCATGGGAGATCTTTCCATTTTCTGAGATCCTCCTCAATTTCTTTCTTTAGAGGTTTGAAGTTCTTGTCATATAGGTCCTTCACTCGCTTAGTTAGAGTCACACCAAGGTATTTCATAGTTTTTGTAACGATTGTGAAGGGTACGTTTTCCCTAATTTCTTTCTCCACATGTTTGTCCTTTGAATATAGGAAGGCTACTGATTTGTTTGAGTTAATTTTGTATCCAGCCACTTTGCTGAACTTGTTTATCAGATGTAGGAGTTCTCTGGTGGAATTTGTGGGGTCGCTAAGTACACTATCATATCATCTGCAAATAGTGATGTTTTTACTTCTTCCTTTTAAATTTGTATCCCTTTGATTTCCGTTTGCTGTCTAAATGCTCCAGCCAGGACTTCCAGTACTATGTGGAATAGGTAGGGGGAGAGTGGGCAGCTTTGTCGAGTCCATGATTTTAGTGGGATTGATTCAAGTTTTGCATAATTAAGTTTAATGTTGGCTGTTGGTTTGCTGTATATTGCTTTTATTATGTTTAGGTGTGGGCCTTGGATTCTTTTTCTTTCAAGACTTTTAACATGAAGGGGTGTTTACTTTTGTCAAATGCTTTCTCAGCATCTAGTGAGATGACCATATAATTTTATTCTTTGAGTTTGTTAATATGGTGGATTACATTGATGGATTTCCTTATATTAAACCATCCCTGCATCCCAGGGATGAAGCCTACTTGGTCATGGTGAATGATCGTTTTAATGTGTTCATGGATTCGGTTTGCAAGGATTTTGTTGAGTATTTTTGCATCAATGTTCATAAGTGAGATTGGTCTGAAGTTCTCTTTTCTTTTAGGGTCTTTGTGTGGTTTAGGCACGAGGGTTATAGTAGCCTCACAAAATGAGTTAGGTAGTATTCCATCTGATTCTATCTTGTGGAATAGTTTGGAGAGTATTGGTGTCATGTCTGCAATAAATGTCTGATAAAATTCTGCACTGAACCCATCTGGACCTGGGCTTTTTTGGTTGGGAGGCTTTTGATGACTTCTTCTATTTCTTTAGGTGTTATGGGATTATTTAGATGGTTTACCTGGTCCTGGTTTAACTTTAGGATCTTGTATCTGTCTTGAATTTATCCATTTCCTCCAGATTTTCCAACTTTGTGGAGTATAGGTTTTTGTAGTAGGATCTGATGATTTCTTGATTTTCCTCAGTGTCAGTTGTTATGTCTCCACTTTCCTTTCTAATATTGTTAATTTGTATACTCTCTCTTTGCCCTCTAGCTAGTATGGCTAGGAGTTTATCAATCTTGTTGATTTTAATCAACGATCCAGCTCTTGGTTTTGTTGATTCTTTGAATGGTTCTTTTTGTTTCTATTTGGTCTATTTCTGCCCTAAGTTTGATTATTTCTTGCCATCTACTCCTCTTGGGTGTATTTGCTTCCTTTTGTTCTAGGGCTTTTAGCTGTGCTGTCAAGTTGCTGATGAATGCTCTTTCCAGTTTTTTTTTTAAGCACTTAGGGATATGAGTTTTCCTCTTGGTACAGTTTCATTGCATCCCATCGGATGGGTATGTTGTGTTTTTGTTTTCGTTGAATTCTAGAAAATCCTTAATTTCTTTCTTTATTTCTTCTTTGACCCCACTATTGTTCAATAGGGAGTAGTTTAGTTTTCATGTGTATATGGACTTTTTGTTGTCTTTGTTGTTGTTAAAGACCAGCCGTAGACAATGGTGATCTGAGAGAATCCATGGGAGTATTTCAATTTTCTTATAACGATTGAGGCTAGTTCTGTGTCCAATTATGTGGTCAATTTTCAAGACAGTGCCACGGGGTGCTGAAAATAAGGTGTATTCTTTTACTTTAGGATGGTATGTTCTGTAGATATCTATTAATTCCAGTTGGTTCATAGTCTCTGCTAGTTTTACAGTGTCCTTGTTCAGTTTCTGTTTCCATGATCTGTCCATTGGAGAGAGTGGGGTATTAAAGTCTCCCACTATTATTGTGTGGGGTGAAATGTATTTTTTGAGCTTTAGTAGGGTTTCTATTTTCAATGTTGGTGCTTTTGTATTTGGAGCTTATATGTTAAGGATTAAGTGTTCCTCTGGACAGATTTCCCCAGTATTGAGTAAAAAGTGTCCTTCCTTATCTTTTTTTATAAATGTTGTTTGGAAATTTACTTTATTCGATACTAGAATAGCCACTCCAGCTTGCTTCTTGGGGCTGTTTGCTTGGAAGTTTTTTTCCCACCCTTTTACTCTGAGATAGTGTCTGTCTTTGACTCTGAGATGAGTTTCCTGTATGCAACAAAATGCTGGATTTTGTTTATGTATCCAATTTGATAGTCTATGTCTCTCTTTTTTAAGATAAATGTACAGATTTTAAACATTTTTTGCTTAAAATTATACATTTTTGTCAGTAGTGTTTTTTCAGACATTAAAATAATTTTTACATAAAACCATGTGAATATATTTTTTTAGTCAGAACTTGATTTCTTTCAAGGGCTTGACAGTATGCACTGAAAACCTAATAGTTACAATAAGCGTAGAGTACATGCAAAACAAAACGCAACATGGAAATAGTCAAAGTCTTCTTGTTTTGTAAATATATGTATATTTTTTTGTTTTCTTTATTTCTTGAACTTCATACAGTCTGTGAGTTGTTTCTGGGGGAGTGCAAGCCTCTGGGGTTAGCATCCCACTATCAGTGACTGCATATTATGTCTGTTCTTTTGTGACTGGATTATCTCACTCAGGATGATATTCTCTAGATGCAGCCATTTTCTTAAGAATTTGGTCAAGTCATTGTTTCTGGGGGCTGAGTAGTATTCCATTGTGTATATGTACCACAATTTTTGTATCCATTCATCTTCTGAAGGACATCTGGGTTCCTTCCAGCTTCTGGCTATTATAAATAGAGCTGCTATGAACATTGTGGTGCATATATCTTTGTTGTGTATTAAAGTGTCTCTGGGGTATATGCCCAGAAGTGGAATAGCTGGGTCTTCAGGTAGTACTATATCCAATTTTCTGAGGTATCACCAGACAGATTTCCAGAGTGGTTGTATTAGCTTGCAACCCCACCAACAGTGGAGAAGTGTTCCTCTTTCTCCGCAGCCTCGCCAGCATCTGCTGTCATCTGAGTTTTGGATCTTGGCCAATCTGACTGGTGTGAGGTGCAATCTCAGTGTTTTCTTGATTTGCATTTCCCTGATGTCGAGCACTTTTCAGATGTTTCTCGGCCATTCGGTGTTCCTCAACTGAAAATGTTTTGTTTAGCTCTATACCCCATTTTTTAATAGGGTTATTTCTTTGTCTCTTTATTGGCGAGTTGAGTCCATTTATATTAGTAGATATCAAGAAATAGTTGTTTCTGTTTCCTGCTGTTATTGCTTTTGTAGGTTGAGTTGTGTCTGTGTCTCTTTCTTCTTTTGGTTTTCTTGCTTAGGAGTTTTCTTGTTTTTACTAGGAAGTAGTTCCCCTCATTGTATTGGGTTTTCCACCTATAATTCGTTGTAGTGCTGGGTTTGTGGTCAGATATTATGTAAATTTAGATTTGTCTTGAAATATCTTCATCTCTCCATGTATGTTGATTGATAGTTTTGCTGGGTATAGCAGCTTGGGCTGGCACTTGTGCTCTCTTAGGGTCTGCATGCCGTCTGTCCAGGCTCTTCTAGCTTTCATAGTCTCCGTTGAGAAGTCGGATGTTATTCTGATTGGTCTGCCTTTATATGTTACCTGACCTTTTTCCTTTACTGCTCTTAGTATTCTTTCTTTGTTTTGGGCACTTAGTGTGTTGACTATTATGTGTAGGGAGGTATTTCTTTTCTAATCCACTCTATTTGGAGTTCTGAAGGCTTCTTTTATGCTCATGGTCATCTCATTCTTAAGGGTTGGGAAGTTTTCTTCTACAATTTTGTTGAAGATATTTACTGTGCCTCTTAGTTGATATTCTTCTCTTTCTTCTATTCCTATTATCCTTAGGTTTGGTCTTCTCATTGTGTCCTGGATCTCCTGGGCATTTTGGGTTAGGAGTTTTTGGTTTTTTGCATCTTCTCTGGCTGTTTTGTCTATGTTTACAATGTTGTCTTCTGCCCCCGAGATTCTCTCTTCCATCTCTTGTAGTCTATTGGAAATGCTTGCTTCTGTGACTCCTGATTTCTTTTTTAGGTGTTCTACCTCTAGGGTTATCTCTTTTAGTGTTTTCTTTATTGTGTCAATTTCCGATTTAAATTCCTTCTTCCATTCCTTCATCTTTTTTGGTTCTGTTTTCCTCTAGTTCTTTGAGTTCTTTGAATTTTTCTTGTTTCCTCTTTAAAAGCTTCTGATTCTTTTTTGATTTTCCTCTCATTCTTGTTTTAGGATCTCTATCAGTGTCTTGAGGTATGATTTTTAGGTCTGCGTCTTCTTTTTCTGGAGTGTTTGGCATTCCAATGTTTGCTGTTATGGGAGAGCTGGGTTCTGGTGTTGCCAGGTTGTCTTGGTTTCCTTGGCATATACTCTTTCGCTTTCTTCTTGCCATCTGTTGTCAGTGATATGTTCTTGCCTTTCCCTTGTATCTGGTCTGTGTCCCTGGTGGCAGATGGGCCAAGCCCTGTTCTGCGCCCCAAAGTTGCCGGTGGAAACCTATTTCTATTATTCTTATTTTTGATCTTTTCGTTGTGTCTTGGATTTCCTGGGTGCTTTTCGTTAGGAGGCTTTTTGTTTTTTATTTTCTCTGACTGTTGTGTCAATATCTGCTAAGGTATATTTTATGCCAGAGATTTCTCTCTTTTGTTTCCTGTATTCTGTTAGTGATGCTTGCATCTGTAGCTCCTGACCTTTTCATAGATTTTTCATTTCCAGACTTGCCTCCATTTGTGTTTTCTTTATTGTTTCTACTTACAATTTTAGATCTTGGATTGCTTTGTTCCATTCCTGCACCTGTTTTATTGTGTTTCCCTTTTTTCTTTAAGGGATTAATTTGTTTCCTCTTTAAGTGTTTTTACCTATTTACTTGTGTTTTCCTGTATTTATTTTAGTGAGTTATTTATATCCTTTTTAAAGGACTGTATTATCTTCATGAGATAATATTTTAGGTGAGCATCCTGGTTTTCAGGTGTCTTTGGGTATCTAGGGCTTGCTGTCGTGGGAGAACTGGGTTCTGTTGCTTATGGTCTTGCATTTGCTGCTTGCCATTGTATTATCTTTGGCGGTAACTGGCCTGGGTGTCTCTGTCAGGAACTGGCCTCCTGTATCACTGGGTTGCTGTGGGTATCCTAGGAGACCTGTGGCCTTGGCTATAGCAAATCTCCAGGGAGGTCTTCAGACTTTGGGGTCCTCAGGGAAGCAGACAAGCTGATGATCTACCACCATAGAAGGTGCAGGCTGAAAGGGGGTGGATTTCGAGCAGTGGGGATATGTTCTAATTATTTTGGGCTCTTTGAGGTTCCTACGTTCTATGTGTTTTTGGGAAAGTCTCTTATCTGTTGCCCCTGGTTCATCAGAAGTCCTTGGAGGCCTTCAGTCTGTGGGGTCTATAGAAGATTAGGCAAGCTTATGATCTGTTCAGGTGAAAGGCTCAGACTAGAAGGGGGATGGGATTAAAGTGAAAGGTATGTATGTGTCTTGCATCTTCTGGGCTCCTTGGGGTTGCCAGATACTGCTTATGTGTTGTACTGGGTTCCCTGGGTGTCCTGCAGACTGTGGGGTCTTTAGAGGAGCAGACAAGATGATGATCTCCAGAGGCTGACTTTTTAAAATAATACAATGAATTTCCTGATCTCAGACAATTTTTCCAATGTCACTTATAGAAAAGTCAATCTTTCTTGTGCTGTTATAAAATGACACCGTTTTTATATACCATATTTCCATGTATTTATGAGTTTAGTTGGGAATACAATCCTGCTTTTCTTGATCTATTCTACTAATATATTTAAAACTATTCATTTATAATGTGCTTTTATAGCTGGTATCTCATACTTTCTTTTTCAAAATTTTTACTTTGTCATTTTTTCAATATGGGCTGTAGACTTGCCATGTCTAATATGTAAAAATCTCTAAGATATAAACTGATAATACATGAAATTTGTGCATGACTTTCTAGAAGAGTTTATCTTTTTCCAGTTTTGGAATCTCTTGTCTATAAACATGGTATTACAACATGTTGGCTTCCTTCAAGTCTTTTAGAATAGTTTTATAGATTTCTTCATATTACTTCCTGACATTTTATTTCCACACATATTATAGTTTCTTTGGCTCTTGTAAATTTTACCCCATTTTTACTTTCTTTAAATAAGTAAATTGTTATGTAGAAATGTCATTAACTTTTTTTTCAATTCTAATTTTTTTAACTTCATCATAACCACAGAATTGCCAAAAATAATATAAAATACATTGTACAATCTTTTTTATTGATATATATATATATATATATATATATATATATATATATATATATATACATATAAGCTTTGAGCTTTTCATACTCCTATGTGTTTTATTTACCAAAATTATACCATTCTTATCATAGTAATTGTATAGTGTTTTTGACAACTGATAACTGACAAGGGGCTGGCCTTTGTTATTCTTACTTGGTTAGTAAAATTTTTTTAGAAAAAAATTATTTTTGACTTTTTGTCTTTAGTTTTCCCAAATAAGCATTTCTGTTAAATCTGATCATTTCCCTAGAACTACAATATGCTAGCAATGTGATGCGCTTTGATTATGTCTGGCTTCGAGACCACTGCCGCTCAGCATCATGTTATAATTCTAAAACTAACCAGCGGAGCCTAGACACTGCCAGTGTGGACTTATGTATTAAGCCAAAGATGATTCGTCTGGATGAAACTACACTCTTTTTCACTTGTAAGTATACAGGAAAATTAGATTTCTTTTACATATTATACTAAAAACAATTTTTTTAATGAAAAACAATTTGGCTCTTTCCAAAATAGAGACATTTTAATTATTTTTTCCCCTTGATTTGGAAAGTTTATATACCCTTTTAATTTTGTTTTGTTACGTCTAACATCATGCTTAATTTTAAAAGAGGATAAGCTCTATGCTAAAATTTTTGCAAGGTTATCTGTTTTCACCACTCTTTGTTTTGCCTTGTTTTGTATTTTGTTTCCAACACAAGGTCTTGTAATATAGCTCAGTCTGTCCTTAAATTTACTGTGTATGAGACTGGTCTCAAACTAGTGATTAATCTGCCTCAACTTCCTAAGTGCTTTGGTAGCAGGAATAAAAAAAATTAACATTTTTGTTGCTTCTACCCGGCAGCCTGTGCGGACAGAACAGGCACTCAGGACATCTGTCACCAGGAACAACGGAGATCCAGGGACACAGGCCTGGTGAGACAGCGCTCTGAGTAGCCAGGGAGCAGAGAGATCTCTGCCGAGCTCAGGGAAAGTGCGCCCCCCATACTTGGTTCAGGGAACCAGGAACCCGGCATTGGGCTGTCTGTTCCCAGCTGGTGGCCATTGGGTGCAGAACAGGTGCTCAGACTATCCCCCACCAGGAACAGCGGAGATCCAGGAACACAGGCCTGGTGAGAAGGGGTTCCGAGTAGCCAGGGAACAGAGAAATCTGTGACCAGTACTGGGAAACTATGCCCAGCCCCCTGATTGGTGCAGGGGAGCAGGAACCCTGCCTTAGGGTTTCTGTTTCCACCCAGAGGCCCGTGCATTCGGAACAGGCACACAAGCCATCTGCCACCAGGAATAGCAGAGATCCAGGGACACAGGCCAGGTACACAGGAGAGACAAGAACCTATCACTGACAACAAGACCACTTATAATCACAGACAACAAGATGGCAAGACGAAAGCAAAAGAACATACCCCAGGGAAACCAAGACAACCTGGCAACACTGGAACCCAGCTCTCCCATCACAGCAAAGAGAAGAATGTCAAACACTCCAGAAAAAGAAGACTCAGACCTGAAATCATACCTCAAGATGATGATAGAGATCCTTAAACAAGAACGGGAGGAAAAGCATAAAGAGTTAGAAGCTTTTAAAGAGGAAACAAGAAAAACACTCAAAGACCTCAAAAAACTAGAGGAAAACAGAACCAAAAAGATGAAGGAATGGAAGAGGGAATTTAAAATGGAAATGGAATCAATAAAGAAAACACTAAAAGAGACAATCCTAGATGTAGAAAACCTAAAAATGAAATCAGGAGTCACAGAAGCAAGTATCTCCAACAGACTACAAGAGATGAAAGAGAGAATCTCGGAAGCCAAAGACAATATTGAAAACATAGACAAAACAGTCAGAGAAGATGCAAAAGCCAAAAAGCTCCTAACCCAAAATGTCCAGGATATCCAGGACACAATGAGAAGACCAAACCTAAGGATAATAGGAATAGAAGAGGGCGAAGAATATCAACTAAGAGGCACAGTAAATATCTTCAACAAAATCGTAGAAGAAAACTTCCCTATCCTTAAGAATGAGATGACCACGAGCATAAAAGAAGACTACAGAACTCCAAATAGGTTGGACCAGAAAAGAAATTCCTCCTGACACATAATAGTCAAAACGCCAAGTGTCCAAAGCAGAAAAAGAATACTAAAAGCAGTAAGGGAAAAAAAGTCAGGTAACATATAAAGGCAGACCAATTAGAATCACACCAGATTTCTCAGCAGAGACTATGAAAGCTACAAGATCCTGGACAGACATCATTCGGACCCTGAGAGAACACAAGTGTCATGCCAAGCTGCTATACCCAGCAAAACTCTCAATCACCATAGATAGAGAGACCAAGATATTCCAAGACAAAACTAAATTTATGCAATATCTGATCACAAACCAAGCACTACAATGAATTATAGGTGGAAAACCCAATACAACGAGGGGAACTACATCCTAATAAAAACAAGAAAATACCTAAGCAAGAAAACCAAAAGAAGAAAGACACAAAGGCACAATTCTACCTCCAAAAGCAATAATAGCAGGAAGCAGCAACCACTATTCCTTAATATCTGTTAACATAAATGGACTCAATTCCCCAATAAAAAGATATAGGCTATCAGACTGGATACATAAACAAAACCCAGCTTTTTGCTGCATACAGGAAACTCATCTCAGAGACAGAGACAGACACTATCTCAGAGTAAAAGGGTCGGAAAAAAACTTCCAAGCAAACGGCTCCAAGAAGCAAGCTGGAGCGGCCATTCTAATATCGAATAAAGTAGATTTTCAACCAAAAGTTATCAAAAATGATAAAGGAGCTGTAAACATTCAATGTAAAAAGGACAGCCTCTTCAACAAATGGTGTTGGTCCAACTGGCACTCAGCATGCAGAAGAATGAAAACAGACCCTTTCTTATCTCCTTGTACAAAGCTCAAGTACAAGTGGATCAAAGATCTCTACATTAATCCAGCTACACTGAAATTATTAGAAGAGAAAGTAATGAAAACCTTAGAACACACAGTCACAGGAGAAAATTTCCTGAACAGAACACCAATGGCTCATGCTCTAAGGTCAAATAATGACAAATGGGACTTAATGAGATTGCAAAGTTTCTGTTAGGCTATGGACACTATCAAGAAAACAAAATGCCAGCCAACAGATTGGGAAAAGATGTTTACTAACCCTACATCTGATAGAGGCCTAATATCCAAGGTATACAAATAACTCAAGAAATTAAACACCAGAGAATCAAACAACCCTATTAAAAGTTGGGGTACAGAGCTAAACAAAAAGTTCTCAATTGAGGAATATTGAATGGCTGAGAAGCATCTAAGGAAGTGCTCAACATCTTTAGCCATCAGGGAAATGCAAATCAAAACAACCCTGAGATTCTACCTCACACCAGTCAGAATGGCTAAGATCAAAAATTCAGATGACAGCAGATGCTGGTGAGGATGTGGAGATAGAGGAACACTTGTCCACTGTTGGTGAGGTTGTGAACTGGCACAATCACTCTGGAAATCAGTCTGGCGATTCCTCAGAAAATTGGACATAGTACTACCTGAAGACCCAGTTATTCCACTTCTGGGCATTTACCCCAGAGAAGCTCCAACATACAACAAAGACACATGCACCACAATGTTTATAGTAGCCCTATTTATAATAGCTAGAAACTGGAAAGAACCCAAATGTCCTTCAGTAGATGAATGTATACAAAAATAGTGGTATATTTACACAATGGAGTACTACTCAGCTATCAGAAACAATGACTTTATGAAATTATTAATAAAATGGATGCATCTAGAGAATATCATCCCGAGTTAGGTAACCCAGTCACAAAAGAACAGACAAAATATGCAGTCACTGATAATTGGATACTAACCCTAGAAAGCTCAGAACACCCCAGAAACAACTCACAGACTATATGACTTTCAAGAAAAAAAAATGGAAATGAAAAACCATTATGCTTAATCTTTACACACTAAGAAAACTTTGACTATTTCCAGGTTACATTTTGTTTTATGTGTCATTTATGCACATTGTAACTAGCAATATCTTAATGCACACTATAAAACCTTTAAAAATCCAAGTACTGACAAAAATATATTCATATCCTTTATCCAAAAAAATGCTTAATATCTGTACATTTATCTTTGCTTTTTAAAATAAAGTTGTTCAATTTAAAAAATTAACATTTTCAATAAAAAGTATAAGACCTTATTTCCCTTGCTTAGACCTACCTCCCTGGAAACTCCCTATATCAGGAGAAAAGCCTGCATACTATTGCCCTGATGAATCCCTCCTTTACCTCCTGTTAATCATGTTCCAGGTGCCAGCCACTGCCTCTTGTGCCCGGCCTACCTGTAGCTCCCTGAATTTTTGCTTCCGGGTCCCAGCCTGCATATCTCCTGTAGCAAGAATGGAACCAGGCTTTCCCTACTTTGGGTTACCCACATTGTCCAGGATTCTCTTGTACTAGCAAAGAGACCTAGTCCTCCCTTGCTTAGACCAACATATCATCTAGACACTTCAGACAAAGATGACTTCTGCACTATGCCCACCTCCTGGTAATTTTGCTCCATGAGTACAACCAACACAGCCTCCTTTAGAAATAAGAGGATCTGGCTTAGCCTACTTGAACCTGCTTACACCACTTCAAAATATCTTCCGCATGCCCCACAAAAGGAAATGGGCATCTGAAGAGGAAGCTTCTGGTTTCTTTGGAAAGTTAGTAATGTCTAATTGATGTTTTGCTGGGGTATACAGGTAAAAGGATGCTTTGCTGTAACAGACATGTGAAAAGACCTGTGATTTTTAGAAAGAATATAAATATGACCCCACAGACAGTGGGAGCTAGAGCAGTGGTTTGCTTTACTCCATCTCATTAGTCTTCACTAATGACACACACACACACACACACACACACACACACACACACACACACACACACACACAAATATATATATATTGGTTCTTCTTACATTGCATTGCTGAGGTTCACTTGTAGTGACTTAATAGAGAGAAACTCGCGCCCAAAACTTCTCTTAAGGGTCCTACTGCTTCTTGCCACTTCCAAGAACTTGAGCCAGTTGGTGAGCCTCACAGTTTCTGCTGGATTGAACTGCCCTTGCTAATTCATGTGTAGGGTCTGCTGAGTGGACAGGTCTGCAGCTGCTGATTCCTGTTTGGTATTTTCTAATGGACTAGACTGAGAGCAACAAAGATTGGAATCACTCTAAAGAACTATTTCTAAACAGGTCCACTTCCGAACTCCATATCTTAATAACTTTTTTTTTCACTACCTCTTGTGGGTGGTGGACTAGAGGGGAGATTGAACCCATAATAAAGTAGGCTGTAAAAAATATATGCCTACAGGCATCTTTAATCTTCTCCTCACCATGATACATTTTTTTACTAAAAGAAGAAAGAGGAGTTTAAAAAGAAAGTTATAAAGGAAGAAAGGGAAAAATATCATCCAACATACTACCCTCGATATGCAAGTTCCAGAAAAGAAAAAAATTACAAAAACAAACAAAGGAAAAAACAAAACAAACAAACAAAAAACAAGAGAGCATAGCTCTTCCACAAATATCCAATCACATAATGGCACCTAAATATAAGCAACCTGTAAAAACTTCCAAAGAACTTAAAAGAATAATTTCAAGTATGTTCAAGCAACTCAAAGACATGAATATACTCCAAAAGAACAAAAACAAAGACATAAATGAAATGCAGAAGTCTACATAAGATACAAAAATATAATTTCACAAAAAAAATTGATGAACAAAAGCCAAACCAAAACGATGCTGGAAATAAAAAGTTAAAAACCTCAGCATAAAACCTTACCAACAGAATGGATCCTGTAGAAAACAATAATCAGGGCAGGAAGAAAATATAAAGAAATTAGATCTCTCAGTAAAAGTCAAGGAGAAGATTTCTAAAAATAAACAAGTAAAAGCTGGAGGAACAGGGAGTGTGTTGTAAGATCCTGTCTCCTAGTAATGTCGTAAGCTGCACCCCTAAAGTCTTACATGACTGCTTAAACATGAGCTGAACAATACTATTGTTGTTAACAATAGACATGTTAATATGTATATAAAAAATCCCAGGAGGCTTCAACCCTACCCAAAGTGCTAAGGCAACTAATGAATGCTGAAAGTGGAAGAGGTAGTCCTCACCACAGAAGAGTACAGCAACTGTTTATCCAATACATTCATATACATAACATTATACAGAGTAATCATGTTATATTCATGTATGTAGAGAAATATACATATAAAAACAATGAAAAAAGGAGGCCATATATTTCAGGGATTTGCAAGAAGGAAAAGGAGGGGGAGGAAATGATGTAATCATCTTATAATATATACTATATTAAATTATAATAAAATTAAAAGAAATTATGTGTGTGGGGGGTTAATGAACAGGGCCTGGAGAGATGGATCAGTAGGTAAGAAAAGTTGCTGCTCATGTAGAGGATGTAATTTGGATCTAAGCATCCATATACCAGCTCACACCCATCTATAAATCCAGTTCTGGGGATACAGAACCATATTTTAGCCTTTGTAAGCAGCAAGCATACATACACTACACTTGCATACATGCACTTAAAACACATATACATTTTTATATAAATATGTGTGTATTAGAAAATGAGAAAGCTCTGTGATAGTATTAAAAACAAACAAAACAAAAAACCGTAATTTTGAACTGTAGAGCACAGCAGAATACATAGCAAAAGCATAGGAAATAGATGAAAATTTTCTAACCTAGAGAATAAGATGCCCATTCAAATACAAGGGTCCTAGAGAACACCAAAGAGATCAGACCATAAAAGAAGCTCCTCATTGCATGTTGTACTTAAAATATTGAGAACACAGAATAAAGAAAGGATATTGAAATTTCAAGAGAGAAAAATCAAGTCACTTAAAAAAGCAGGCCTATCAGGATAATATCTATTAGACAGAAACTTATAGAGACAGAAAAGCTTGAAAAATATATAGTACAACTTCTGAAACCATAACTGTCAAACACAACTACTATACCCAGCAAAACTATTAAAATTGAATGAGAAGTAAAAACTTTCCATGATAAAATAGATTAGAGAAATTTATGAAAACTAAGCCACGCTACAGAGGATATTTTAAGGATTACTTTGATCTATAAAGAAGGATAAACATACCCTAGAGATCACAGGTAAAAAACAATTCCAGAAGAGTTAAGTCAAAGAAATTCAAGAAAACAACACAAAACCTCACAATGACACAAATTAATACACAACTTTCAATAATATTTCTTAGTTTTAATGGTCCCAGTTACTCAATAAGAAAAACACAGATGGGCCAATTGAATTAGAAAGCAGGATGCATTTTTGTCACCTCCAAAAACAAACCTTAACTTACAATAATAAATACCACTGTAGGATTAATGGGTGTGAAAATGTAGTCCAAGTAAACAGAAGAAAGAGCAAACTATCTGACAAAATAGACTTCAAATTAGAAATAATTATAAGAGATATGGAGGGTAACTTTATAGTCATTGAAGAAGCTATCCATCAAGAAAATACTAAATACATGTACCAAACACTCCAGCACAGTGATTATGGTGTCTTAAATACCCTACTCTCAGAAATAGACAGGGCACCTGTAAAAAAAGCTGTAGAAAAACTCTGCAATTAAATTATGTCATAAAATAAACCGAAAATCAAAAGGAAGCAACAGACATTTACAGAACATTCCAACCAAAGATTAAAGAGTGTATCTTCTTATCAAGAAATTAAATTAGGAGTCATGACAACCCTTTTAAAATAAAGTCATCATCAGTTTGGTATTTATGAGAGGGATAATTGCAGATAGAATGTAAAGACTTCTGAGGTTCCATGTAATTCTTTCATACATGCACATGTGCACACACGCACGCACACACGCACACATGCAACACTGAGAGTCCTGAGAGTTCTGTTGTTCAGGGAACTCATCATGATAGATGATGTGCCTACAAAATACTTGATATTACTAGGCAAGCTTGTATTTTGATAACTAGATAATATTTACAGATATAAATTCTGTTTCTCCATTTATGTTGATCTTTTCATATTCCTTCTCTAAAAATATTATACACATTAATTACAAAACTTTGACAAAATTTAATGCTTTGTTTGCTTTATGCTTTCAGTGGTGGGGGACATAGGCATATGCTGATTTTTTAAGAAATATTTTACTCTTTTATCTTTCATAAATGTATCTAATGTGTTTTGATCATATTTACCTCCCACCTGTTATCGTTGCTAATCTCCTTCCAACTTCAGCAAAACCCCTTCTTGCAATCAAATTTTCCTCCTACTTTGATGTCTTCATTGTGATCAAGCAGGTTAGAAGAGAGAGTATTTGATGGTATAACCAACACTAAATATATTTGGAAAAAAACATATGAAAACTTCCTCCTGTAGAAGATTCCTTAAACAAATCAAACCCAGTAAACCCTTTGGACTCTCTGTGGTATGGATTGTGGCAAAACAGTAACTTTTAGACACACAAGGCTATTACACACAGAACTCATGGTGGTTGTCACTATTTGCCCATGGTCAGTCCAGCCAAAAGTCCCAGGATGGACAAGGGAGAGACTCATGAAACCCCACCCATATCAGAGGAGCTGTTAGCAATTGTTAGCTGCTGAGGGAGGAAGAGACATACCTATGCCCCAATAGGTGGTACAATATTCTTACCAGTACAGGTGATAATGAGTAGACTCAGTGGGTTTAAAACAGAGCACAAGAAGATTTGAGTGTAAAGTGTTGGGCAAGAGGAATTGTTAGAGACAGAATGGGAGGTGGGTTTGACCAAAACATATGTATCTATGAAAATATGAAATAATTTAAAATGTTAAACTAATGTTGAAAAAAGAATGAACATTATTACTATTATTTGGCTGTATACCTAATTTGTTTCTAATGCCTTTTTTTCTGCTTAAAAGGGCCAGATGGTCATGTGACTAGATATGATCTGGACTGGCTGGTGAAAAACAGCTATGAAGGGCAGAAACAAAAAGTTATCCAACCTAGAATATTATGGAATGCTAAACTCTACCAGCAAGCCCAAGTTCCACCTGTTGATTTCCAGTGTTTCTTAGAAACAAACGAAGGATTGAAGAAGTTTCTGCAGAACTTTCTACTGTATGGAATTGCATTTGTAGAAAACGTCCCTCCCACTCAAGAACATACAGAAAAACTGGCAGAAAGAATCAGCTTAATCAGGTAATAATTTAGTAACTTTCTTAAATTCACAATAACTAGTTTCTAGAATATGAGAACCAATTAAAAGATGTAGAAATGTCTAGCTCATGGTGGAGCACTTGTCTAAAATGTAATAGGCCCAGGTTCAGTCTCTAGTACTGTCTTGGCCCCCAGAAAAATCTCTCTCTCTCTCTCTCTCTCTCTCTCTCTCTCTCTCTCTCTCTCTCTCTCTCTCTCTCTCTCTCCCTCCCTCCCTCCCTCCCTCCCTCCCTCCCTCCCTCCCTCTCTCTCTACTCCTTTCTCTCCATACCCTTTGTCATCACCTCCTCTCTGTAGTTGAATCTGCTCAAACGGGGACTGAATTTGTGCTATATTTAAATAAATCAGGTTGTTGTCGCTGGGAGGCCTGCTCTTTTCTGAGAGGAGGTGGGAATGAGGTGGGTTGGATCTGAAGTAAAGGGGAGGTTGGGGAAAGAGATTGGGGCAGGGTAGGGAGGATATATGAGAGAAGAATTTAAAAGGGGGTCTAAAAAATATCCATTTTCCTCTTCTTAGACTTCTAACTTTCAATCATAGGTTGGTTGTTAATGTCCCATTGATTATATTTTATTACATTAATTAGCATATTTACTCCCTAAATTTTATTCTGGTATTAAAACAACCTTTATTTGTTTATTAAACCACTTTATTTTAAAAACAGAGATAAATGTACAAATATTAAAAGCATTTTTGCATAAAATATATGAGTATATTTTTGTCAGTACTTGATTTCTTTATTAGGTTTGATAGTATGCACTGAAATCTTACTAGTTAAATTGAGCATAAAGTACATATACAACAAAATGTAACATGAAAATAGTCAAAGATTTCTTGGTGTGTAAAGATTTAAATACCAAGAATTGGCAAAAATCTGCATTCTTAGCTCTTGAATTATTAATGATTTAAAGTCTAGGTGTACCTCACTCTGACAGGGTGCTTTACACTTATTTTTTTTAAAGAAGGACTGAGGTTTCCACTTTTTGACCTTCTTTCTTTTTGAGCTACATATGATCTATAAGTTGTTTCTTGGGTATTCAGAGCTTTCTGGGGCTAGTATCCAATTATCAGTCACTGCATATTATGTCTGTTCTTCTGTGACTGGGTTACCTCACTCAGGATGATATTCTCTAGGTACATCCGTTTTCCTAGGAATTTTGAAAAGTCATTGTTTTTAATAGCTGAGTGGTACTCCATTGTCTAAATGTACCATAATTTCTATATCCATTCATCTACTGAAGGACATCTGGGTTCTTTCCAGCTTCTGGCTATTATAAATAGGGCTGCTATGAACATTGTGGTGCATGTGTCTTTGTTGTATATTGGAGCATCTCTAGGGTAAATGCCCAGAAGTGGAATTACTGGGTCTTCAGGTGGTACTATGTCCAGTTTTCTGAGGAACGCCAGACTGATTTCCAGAGTGGTTGTATCAGTTTACAACCCCACCAAGAGTGGAGAAGTGTTCCTCTTTCTCCACAACCTGCCAGCATCTGCTGTCATCTGAATTTTTGATCTTAACCATTCTGACTGGTGTGAGGTGGAATCTCAGGGTTGTTTTGATTTGCATTTCCCTGATGACAGGGGATGTTGAGCATTTCCTTAGATGCTTCTCAGCCATTCAATATTCCTCAGTTGAGAATTCTTTGTTTAGCTCTGCACCCCATTTTTAATAGGATACTTGATTCTCTGGAACTTCTTGAGTTCTTTGTAAATATTAGATATTAGAACTCCATCAGATGTGGGATTGGTAAAGATCTTTCCTGGTCTGTTGGATGTGGTTTTGTTTACTTGACAGTGTCCTTAGCCTTTCAGAAACTTTGCGATCACATGATGTCCCATTTATCGATTCTTGATCTTAAAGTATAAGCTATTGGTATTCTATTCAGGAAATTACCCCCATGCCTATGTGTTCTAAGCTTTTCCCCATTTTCTCTTCTAATAGTTTCAGTGTACCTGGTTTAATATGGAGATCTTTGATCAATTTGCACTTGAGCTTTGTACAAGGAGATAAGAAAGGATCTATTTTCATTCTTCTGCATGCTGAGTGCCAGTTGAGCCAACACCATTTGTTGAAGAGGCTTTCCTTTTTCCATTGAATGTTTTCAACTCCTTTGTCAAAGATCATGTAACCATATGTGTGAGAATTAATTTCTAGGTCTTCTATTCTGTTCCATTAATCTACCTGCCTATCTCTGTACCAATACCATGCGAGTTTTAACACAATTGCTTTGTAATATAGCTTGAGGTCAGGGATGGTGATTCACACTGAAGTTGTCTTGTAGAGAATAGATTTTGTCATTCTAGGTTTCTTGTTATTCCAGATGAAATTGCTCATTGCTCTTTCCAACTCTATGAAGAATTGAGTTGGAATTTTGATGAGGATTGCATTGAATTTGTAGATTGCTTTTAGCAAGATGTCCATTTTTACAATGTTGATCCTCCCAATCCATGGGGATAGGAGATCTTTCCATCTTCTGAGATCTTCAAATTCTGTATTCAGAGATTTGAAGTTTTTGTTATACAGGTTCTTCACTTGCTTAGTTAGGGTCACACCAAGGTATTTCATGTTGTTTGTGACTATTGTGAAGGGTATCTTTTCCCTAATTTCTTTCTCAGCATGTTTGTCCTTTGATTAGAGGAAGGCTACTGACTTATTTAGGTTAATTTTATATCCTGCCACTTTTCTGAAGTTGCTTAGCAGATGTAAAAGTCCTCTGGTTGATTTTTGAATTTTTGGGCTCACTTAAGTATACTATCATGTCATTGGCAAATAGTGATATTTTGACTTCTTCCTTTCAGATTTGTATCTCTTTGATTTCCTTTTATTGTCTAATTACTCTGGCAAGGACTTCTAGTACTATATTGAACAGATAGGGGGAGAGTGGGTAGCCTTGTCTAGTCTCTCATTTTAGTGGGATTGTTTCAAGTTTTTCACCATTTAGTTTGATGTTGGCTACTGGTTTGCTGTATATTGCTTTTACTATGTTAAGGTATGGGCTTTGGATTCATGCTCTTTCCAAAACTTTTAATATGAAGGGGTGTTGAATTTTGTCAAATGCTTTCTCAGAATCTAGTGAGATGATCATGTGTGGGTTTTTTTGAGTGTGTTTATATGGTGGATTATGGTGATGGATTTCCATATATTGAACCATCCCTGGATCCCAAGGTTGAAGCCTAATTGATCATTGTGCTTGCTAGTTTGTCTGGTTAAGAGTTTATCGATCTTGTTGATTTTCTCAAAGAACCAGCTCCTGGTTTTGTTGATTCTTTGTAAGGTTCTCTTTGTTTCTACTTGATTGATTTCTGCTCTGAGTTTGATTATTTCCTGCTGTCTACTCCTCTTGGGAGTATCTGCCTTTTTTTCTAGAGCATTCAGCTGTGCTGTCAAGCTGCTAGTGTATGCTCTCTCCAGTTACTTTTTGGAGGCACTCAGAGGTATGAATTTTTCTCTTAGTACTGTTTTCATTACATCCCATAGGTTTGGGTATGTTGTGCTTTCATCTTCATTAAATTCTAAAAAATTCTTAATTTCATTCTTTATTTCTTTCTTGATCATGTTATTATTTAGTAGTGAATTGTTCAGCTTCCATGTGTATGTGGACTTTTTGTTGTCTTTGTTGTTATTAAAAACCAGCTTTAGTTTGTGATGATCTCTTAACATGCACGGGAGTATTTCAGTCTTCTTATATCTATTGAGGCTTGTTTTGTGACCGACTTTATAGTCTATTTTGCTAAGGGTGCCATGAGGTGTTGAGAAGCAGGTATATTCTTTTGTTTTAGGATGAAATGTTCTGTCTGTTAATTCCAATTTGTTCATAACCTCTGCTAGTTTTCCTGCATCTCTGTTCCATTTCTGCTTCCATGATCTATTATTGTATGTGGTACAATATATGTTTTGAGCTTTAATGGTTTCTTTTATTAATGTTGGTGCTCTTATATTTGGGACATAGATATTTAGGATTGAGGATTCATCTTGATAGATTTTACTGGTAATAAGTAAAAAGTGTGCTTTTTTGATAAGTTTTGGTTGAAAATCTATTTTATTCCATATTAGAATGGCTACTCCAACTTGATTCTTGGGGCCATTTTCCTGGAAGTTTTATTCCCAGCCTTTTACTCTGATGTAGTTTCTGTCTTTGTTTCTGAGATGAGTTCCTTGAATTCAGCAAAATACTGGATCCTGTTTATGTTTCCAGTCTGATAGTCTATGTCTCTTTATTGGGGAATTGAGTCCATTTATGTTAACAGATATTAAGGAATAGTGATTGTTGTTTCCTGCTATTTTTGCTGTTAGAGCTAGATTTATGTTTGTGTGTCTTTCTTCTTTTAGTTTTCTTGCTTAGTTCTTTTCTTGATTTTCCTAGGGTGTACTTTCCTTCCTTGTGTTGGGTTTTCTGTTTATTATCCTTTGTAGGGATTTGTGATCAGATATTGTATAAATTTAGTTTTATCCTGCAATATCTTGGTCTCTCCATCTATGATAATTGAGAGTTTTGCTGGATATAGTAACCTGGGCTGGCATTTTTGTTCTCTTAGAGTCTGTATGATATCTGTCCAGGATCTTCTAGCTTCCATAGTCTCTGTTGAAAAGTCTGGTGTAATTCTGATTGGTCTGCCTTTATATGTTACCTGTTCTTTTTCTCTTACTTCTTTTAGTATTCTTTCTTTGTTTTGAATATTTTGTGTTTTGACTATTATATGTAGGGAAAATTTTCTTTTTAGGTCCAATCTATTTGGGGTTCTGAAGGCTTCTTTTATGCTCATGGTCATCTCGTTCCTAAGAGTAGGTAAGTTTTCTTCTATGATTTTGTTGAAGATATTTACTGTGCCTTTTAGTTGATATTCTTTGCCCTCTTCTATTCCTATTATCCTTAGGTTTGGTCTTCTCATTATGTCCTGGATCTCCTGGACATTTTGGGTTAGGAGCTTTCTGGTTTTTGCATCTTCTCTGTTTTCTCTGTTGTCTTCGGCCCCTGAGATCCTCTCTTCCATTTCTTATAGTCTGCTGCTGATGCTTGCATCTGTGACTCCTGATTTCTTTTTTGATGTCAGTGATTCAGTTCTGTCTCTGTGGTCTCAGGTGTGGGAGCTCTTGTGAGGTTGTTCTGGGAGTTCAGCCCTCTGCCCACTGGTCCTGAGTCTTAATGGTGGAGACCCGGCTCTTTCTCTAGGCCAAAAAGGATTCTTTTCCACAGAGCACAGCACTCTCTGCTCTCTGAGTACTTCCATTGTTCCCACCCCAGGCCTATGTTTGAGCTCACCTCTGGTCCAGGTGTAAAAGCACCTGTGGAGCAGAACTTTGAGCACTGCCTTTCCAGGGCAGATCCCGGAGTCCTGGACCTCTGCCCCAGGTTCTCTCTTGGTCGAGGTGTAAAAGTGCCTATGAGGCTGATCAGCAAGCACAGCCTTTCCTACAACAACCTTTAAATTGTGTAATTTTATTCTCTATTCCACTGATAAGCACCTGATGCTAAGACACTCAGTGACTTTTCCAAGATTATTCTGATAGTAAGCAGTTATGTAGGTTTAAATACCGCAGATTTCCTGCTCCTAAATGTAGTATTATTTTTATTACTATTCTTCATTTCTCATTTTCTCTTCTTTTTTTTAAATGACTTTATTTAACAAAACAAAGATAAATGTACAGATTTTAAACATTTTTGCTTAAAATTATACATTTTTGTCAGTACTGTTTTTGCATACATTGAAATAATTTTTACATAAAACCATGTGAATATATTTTTTTAGTCAGTACTTGATTTTTTTCAAGGGCTTGACAGTATGCATTGAAAACCTAATAGTTACAATAAGCGTAGAGTACATGCAAAACAAAAGGCAACATGGAAATAGTCAAAGTCTTCTTGTTTTGTAAATATATGTATATTTTTTTTGTTTTCTTTATTTCTTGGACTTCATACAGTCTGTGAGTTGTTTCTGGGGGAGTGCAAGCCTCTGGGGTTAGCATCCCACTATCAGTGACTGCATATTATGTCTGTTCTTTTGTGACTGGGTTATCTCACTCAGGATGATATTCTCTAGATGCAGCCATTTTCTTAAGAATTTGGTTAAGTCATTGTATCTGGTGGCTGAGTAGTATTCCATTGTGTAAATGTACCACAATTTTTGTATCCATTCATCTTCTGAAGGACATCTGGGTTCCTTCCAGCTTCTGGCTATTATAAATAGAGCTGCTATGAACATTGTGGTGCATATATCTTTGTTGTGTATTAAAGTGTCTCTGGGGTATATGCCCAGAAGTGGAATAGCTGGGTCTTCAGGTAGTACTATATCCAATTTTCTGAGGTATCGCCAGACAGATTTCCAGAGTGGTTGTATTAGCTTGCAACCCCACCAACAGTGGAGAAGTGTTCCTCTTTCTCCACAGCCTCCGCAGCATCTGCTGTCATCTGAGTTTTGGATCTTGGCCAATCTGACTGGTGTGAGGTGGAATCTCAGGGTTGTTTTGATTTGCATTTCCCTGATGGCTAAGGATGTCAAGCACTTCCTCAGGTGTTTCTCGGCCATTCGGTGTTCCTCAACTGAAAACGTTTTGTTTAGCTCTGTACCCCATTTTTTAATAGAGTTATTTGATTCTCTAGTGTCTAGCTTTTTGAGTTCCTTGTACACCTTGGATATTAGGCCTCTATCTGATGTGGTGTTGGTAAAGATCTTTTCTCATTCTGTTGGTTGCTGTTTTGTTTTCTTGATGATGTCTTTAGCCTTACAGAAACTTTGCAATCTCATTAAGTCCCATTTGTTAATCTTTGACCTTAGAGCTTGAGCCATTGGTGTTTTGTTCAGGAAATTTTCTCCTGTACCTATGTGTTCTAAGGTTTTCCCTACTTTCTCATTTAATAGTTTCAGTGTATCTGGTTTAATGTGGAGATCTTTGATCCACTTACACTTGAGCATTGTACAAGGAGATAAGAACGGGTCTATTTTCATTCTTTTGCATGCTGAGTGCCAGTTAGACCAGCACCATTTGTTGAATAGGCTGTCCTTTTTCCATTGAATGTTTACTGCTCCTTTGTCAAAAATCAGGTGACCATATACTTGAGGGCTCATTTCTGGATCTTCTATTCTATTCCATTGATCCAATGCCTATTTCTGTACCAGTACCATGCAGTTTTCAGCACAATTGCCTTGTAATATAGCTTGAGGTCAGGGATAGTGATTCCCGCATATGTTTTTTTGTTGTTGAGGATGGATTTCGCTATTCTAGGTCTTTTGTTATTCCATATGAAATTGCACATTGATCTTTCCAATTCCATGAAGAACTGGGTTGGAATTTTGATGGGGATTGCATTGAATCTGTAGATTGCTTTTTGTAGGATGGCCATTTTTAAGATGTTGATTTTTCCAATCCATGAGCATGGGAGATCTTTCCATTTCCTGAGATCCTCCTCAATTTCTTTCTTTAGAGGTTTGAAGTTCTTGTCGTACAGGTCCTTCACTTGCTTAGTTAGAGTCACACCAAGGTATTTCATAGTTTTTGTAACGATTGTGAAGGGTACGTTTTCCCTAATTTCTTTCTCCACATGTTTGTCCTTTGAGTATAGGAAGGCTACTGATTTGCTTGAGTTAATTTTGTATCCAGCCACTTTGCTGAACTTGTTTATCAGCTGTAGGAGTTCTCTGGTGGAATTTTTTGGGGTCACTTAAGTACACTATCATGTCATCAGCAAAGAGTGATGTTTTTATCTCTTCCTTTCCGATTTGTATCCCCTTGATCTCCTTTTGCTGTCTAATTGCTCCTGCCAGGACTTCCAGTACTATGTTGAATAGGTAGGGAGAGAGTGGGCAGCCTTGTCAAGTCCCTGTTTTTAGTGGGATTCCTTCAAGTTTCTCGCCATTAAGTTTGATGTTGGCTGTTGGTTTGCTGTATATTGCTTTTATTATGTTTAAGTATGGGCCTTGGATTTCTCTTCTTTCCAGGACTTTAACATGAAGGGGTGTTGCATTTTGTCGAATGCTTTCTCAGCGAATAGTGATATGACCATGTGATTTTGGTCTTTGAGTTTGTGATTACGTTGATGGATTTCCTTATGTTAAACCATCCCTGCATCCCAGGGATGAAGCCTACTTGGTCATGATGAATGATCGTTTTGATGTGTTCTTGGATTCGGTTTGCAAGGATTTTCTTGAGTATTTTTGCATCAATGTTCAGAAGTGAGATTGGTCTGAAGTTTTCTTTCCTTGTAGGGTCTTTGTGTGGTTTAGGAACGAGGGTTATTGTAGCCTCAAAAAATGAGTTAGGTAGTATTCCATCTGATTCTATCTTCTGGAATAGTTTGGAGAGTATTGCTGTTATGTCCGCAATAAATGTCTGATAAAATTCTGCACTGAACCTGTCTGGACCTGGGCTTTTTTTGGTTGGGAGGCTTTTGATGACTTCTTCTATTTCTTTAGGTGTTATAGGGTTATTTAGATGGTTTACTTGGTCCTGGTTTAACTTTGGGACCTTGTATCTGTCTAGGAATTCATCCATTTCCTCCATATTTTCCAATTTTGTGGAGTATAAGTTTTTGTAGTAGGATCTGATGATTCCTTGAATTTCCTCAGTTTCAGTTGTTATGTCCCCACTTTCCTTTCTGATTTTGTTAATTTGGATACTCTCTCTTTGCCCTCTAGTTAGTCTGGCTAGGGGTTTATCAATATTGTTGATTTTCTCAAAGAACCAACTCTTGGTTTTGTTGATTTTTTCAATGGTTCTTTTTGTTTCTATTTGGTCTATTTTTGCCCTAATTTTGATTATTTCTTGCCGTCTACTCTTTTTGGGTATATCTGCTTCCTTTTGTTCTAGGGCTTTTAGCTGTGCTGTCAGGTTGCTGATGTGAGCTCTCTCCAGTTTCTTTTTGGAACCACTTAGGGCTATGAGTTTTCCTCTCAATACTACTTTCATTGCATCCCATAGGTTTGGGTATGTTGTGTTTTCGTTTTCGTTGAATTCTAGAAAATCCTTAATTTCTTTATTTCTTCTTTGACCCTGATATCCTTTAACAGAGCATTGTTTAGTTTCCATGTGTATGTGGGCTTTTTGTTGTCTTTGTTGTTGTTAAAGACCAGCCGTAGTCCATGGTGATCTGAGAGGATGCATGGGAGTATTTCAATCTTCTTATATCGATGGAGGCTCATTCTGTGTCCAATTATGTGGTCAATTTTCGAGAAGGTGCCATGGGGTGGTAAGAAGAAGGTGTATTCTTTTAGTTTGGGATAGTATGTTCTGTATATATCTATTAATTCTAGTTGGTTCAAAGTCTCTACTAGTTTTGCAGTGTCCTTGTTCAGTTTCTGTTTCCATGATCTGTCCATTGGTGAGAGTGGGGTATTAAAGTCTCCCACTATTATTTTGTGGGGTGAAATGTATTTTTTGAGCTTTAGTAGGGTTTCTTTTATGAATGTGGGTGCTTTTTTATTTGGAGCATATATGGTAAGGATTCAGAGTTCCTCCTGAAAGATTTCCCCGGTAATGAATAAAAAGTGTCCTTCCTTATCTTTTTTGGTAACTTTTGGTTGGAAATTTACTTTATTCGATATTAGAATAGCCACTCCAGCTTGCTTCTTGGAGCTGTTTGCTTGGAAGTTTTTTTCCCACCCTTTTACTCTTAGATAGTGTCTGTCTTTGTCTCCGAGATGAGTTTCCTGTATGCAGCAAAAGGCTGGATTTTGCTTATGTATCCAGTCTGATAGTCTATGTCTCTTTATTTGGGAGTTGAGACCATTTATGTTAATAGATATCAAGGAATAGTTGTTTCTGTTTCCTGCCATTATTGCTTTTTTGGGTTGAGTTGTGTCTGTGTTTTTTTCTTCTTTTAGTTTTCTTGTTTAGGAATTTTCTTGTTCTTACTAGGCTGTATTTTCCCTCATTGTATTGGGTTTTCCACCTATAATTCGTTGTAGTGCTGGGTTTGTGGTCAGATATTGTGTGAATTTTGATTTGTCTTGAAATATCTTTGTCTCTCCATCGATGGTGATGGATAGTTTTGCTGGGTATAGCAGCTTGTGCTGCACTTGTGCTCTCTTAAGGAGTGCATGATGTCTGTCCAGACTCTTCTAGCTTTCATAGTCTCTGTTGAGAAATCGGGTGTGAGTCTGATTGGTCTGCCTTTATATGTTACTTGACCTTTTTCCCTTACTGCTTTTAGTATTCTTTCTTTACTTTGGGCGCTTGATGTTTTTACTATTATGTGTCGGGAGGTATTTCTTTTCTGTTCCAACCTATTTGGAGTTCTGAAGGCTTCTTTTATGCTTGTGGTCATCGCATTTGTGAGGGTATGGAAGTTTTCTTCTATGATTTTGTTGAAGTTATTTACTCTGCCCCTTAGTTGATACTCTTCTCCCTCTTCTATTCCTATTATCCTTAGGTTCGGTCTTCTCATTGTGTCTTGGATTTCCTGGGCATTTTGGGTTAGGAGCTTTTTGTTTTTTGCATCTTCTCTGGCTGTTTTGTCTATGTTTGCAATGTTGTCTTCTGCCCCCGCGATTCTCTTTTTGTTCTCTTGTAATCTATTGGAAATGCTTGCTTCTGTGACTCCTGATTTCTTTTTTTGGTGTTCTGACTCTAGGGTTATCTCTTTTAGTGTTTTCTTTATTGTGTCAATCTCAGTTTTAATTTCCCTCTTCCATTCCTTTATTTCTTTGGTTCTGTTTTCCTCTAGTTCTTTGAGTTCTTTGAGTGTTTTTCTTGTTTCTTCTTTAAAAGCTTCTGAATCTTTTTGCTTTTCCTCCCTTTCTTGTTTAAGTAACTCTATCAGCGTCTTGAGGCATGATTTCAGGTCTGTGTCTTCTTTTTCTGGAGTGTTTGGAGTTCCGATGTTTGCTGTCATGGGAGAGCTGGGCTCTGGTGTTGCTAGGTTGTCTTGGTTCCCTTTGGATATACTCTTTCTCTTTCCTCTTGCCATTTTGTTGTCAGTGATATGTTCTTACCTTTCCCTTGTATCTGTTCTGTGTCCATGGTTCTCCACTGGTTGAGGTGTCAGAAGTCGAGCCCTGTTTTATGTCTCAGAGTCGTCAGGTGTGAGCAGAAGTTCCAACTTTCTGTTTCTGTTTGCTGGATCAGGCACAGCAGGGCAGGGCAAGGCAGGGGGTGCACTTTCTTTGTGTACTCCACAGAGATCTCTCTGCTCCCCTGCAGCCCAGGTCTCCCACCTACCAGTTGCTCAGCCTCTATGAGCCGCCGTTCCGCCTGGCAGGTCATTTTCTCTTCTTTATTTCTCTATGTTTAAAAGATTAAATGAAGATAAATATTTCTATAATACATGAATAAAATGGAAAATCTTCTGTTAGTCCCAGTTATTATATTATCTAATATGTTATAAAAGGACTATTGTTGAAAATCTTAATATTAATGACAGACATTATTATATAAATTGATTAAAATTGTCCCTTACTACAAGTAGCCACAACATTGTTTCTATAAAAGGAAAGTAAATACAGGGAATGTTCTTGAATGAGGAGACTATTAAAGTAGTCATATAATCAACATGATGCAGTGATCCCTGAGATTTTAGAATGTATAATGTTTTCAATGGTTTTCAGTCTGTGTTCTTGAATATCAGTTGAGAGAATTTTCAAGACTTGTGTTTTTTAACTATCAATTTCACCTTATAGATAGCAATCTATAACAGTATTATATATACATATAGATATGTAAAACAATGAAGAATGAAATAAATTTATAAATATATAATAGTTTTTTATTGATTTTATATGGCAGAGAAACTATCTATGGAAGGATGTGGTATTTCACTTCAGATTTTTCCAGAGGTGACACTGCATACACCAAGCTAGCTCTAGATCGGCATACTGACACTACCTACTTTCAAGAGCCCTGTGGGTAAGTATATTAGAATTTTTCAGTGCAGTATCCTTCCAGTTAATGATCTTGAATAGTTTTTTAATCATTGTCTATTCTATTTCAATGAAGATTATACCTATATACTATAGACCTATATGAGTGTGTTTGTCTTTACCTGGAAATACAGTCATTTTGAAATATTCTCATTCAGTCTTCATTAAACTTTTAGTAATGAAACTTGTATCTAAAATATAACACATACACATGTGGTGTATGTGGCAAGAAACAGACACTGGCTTATACTGTTGACCTAACTGCTTTTCTTAGAACTAGAACTCACTATGCAGCCTAGCCTTGAAAAATCCTAAATCCCCTTGCTTACATTTTATAAGCCACTATACAGGGATACAGTATTTTCTCAAAGTAAATACAATTCACCAAAAAAGTTATCTATGAGCTTTATAAAGTGCATTTTAGGAGGGCTAGGCATGGTGGCATAGGCCTTTAATTCCAGTAGGAGGTAGAGGTAAGTGAATTTTACTATGTTCAGAGAGCCTGGGCTATACAGTGAAAATTTATCTTTTTAAAACACTTAGTAACTACATTATAGCAAAGGGGTCTGTACTAAAAACACTGCTGTTATTAAAATGATATTAAGAAGAGTCTGAATCTTATAAGAAATTGGAGAGGAGAGATGGCTAAAAATAACTTTTTTCATAGCAAATCAGTAGGTAAAATTTCTTACCATTTGCTTCTTACTAGAGGCCTCTACATTTCTTACTTTGTGATTGTTGTTCTTGCTTCTGCATACAGATTGTGAACCTGAAGCAATGATATTAGTAAAATGATTATATATATATATATATATATATATATATATATATATATATATATATATATATATATATACATGTGGTATTAAAAAGATAGTAGAAGAGGGTGGTGATACCTAGCTGATTACGGTTATATTGGTAACAGTAATATATTGGTTCATTTGAAGAATTTGTATGTTAAGAATATTTGGACCAATTAGATGACTAGCTGGCTAAGATACTTGTCATCAAACCTGATAACCTGAGTTCAGTCCCTGGGATATCCACGTGGTGGAATGGGAGAACCGATGATACCCACAATTTTTCCTCTGGCCTCCACACATGTATGATGGCATACACATGTGTTCACATTTGAAGACACGAGATAACTACTATGTTTGCTTTTTACCTTTTCTTGTCAGCTGTAAAGACTGAGTAGATTTGTAGCATAGAGTTAGTAGTGAAGGGTTAAGGTTATGACATCAACTAGACTTTGATCTGCAACCCAACCCTGAACATATATTATTAGCTTTTTGATTTTGAGCATGTAAGTTAAAATCTCCAAGCTTCCATAATGTCCTCTGAAAAATGAGATTAGCAATATAATCTGCCATTAATATTTACAAGAAATTAAATTATGTAGTAAATTTAAAGCATGTAACATTATCTCAACACTAAGTATTTAGTAAAGATTAGTTGTAATTAACGTTAGTTATTGTAATCACCACTGCTTATCCTTTTTAAAACCACCTGTGTTTTAGGTGTCATCCTTTCTTTAACTGTAGCTTTCCCTGTATCCTTTCCATACCTGCTGACTTCCTATAATTCACCTTTATCAATTCTCCACTTTTGTATATTTGCCTAGACACTATTATTTTTCTTTGTATGTGTATTCTTTTTTATATCCTTTTTCTAGCTAAGCTTTATAAAATATCTACAGTTAATACGTTGCAAAAATTATTAGCATACACTAAATATAAAGAGGAGTCTAAATGTGATAGTTCCATACAATTTTTTTTATTGAAGAACTTTATTTAAGAAAAACAAATATAAAAGTACAAATTTTAAGCATTTTTGCATAAAAGTACACGAATACATTTTTGTCAGTGCTTGGCTTATTTTTTATATGGTTTGATAGTGTGCATTAAGATCTTACTAGTTACAATGAGCATAAGGTACATGTAAAATAGGATGTAACCTGGAATTAGTCAAGGTTTTTGTGGTGTGTAAGGAGTAAACATCATGGTTTTTTTACTTTTTTTTTTCTTGAACTTCACACAGTCTGTGAGTTGTTTCTGGGGGAGTTCTAAGATTTCTGGGGTTAGTATCCAATTATCAGTGACTGCTATTGTGTATTTTGTTTTGTGACTGGGTTATATCACTCAGGATGGCATTATCTAGATGCATCCATTTTCTTAAGAATTTCATAAGGTCATTTTTTTTTCTCTAATAGCTGAGTAGTACTCCATTGTGTAAATGTACCACAATTTTTGTATCTATTCATCTACTGAAGGTCATCTGGATTCTTTCCAGCTTCTGGATATTATAAATAGAGCTGCTATGAACATTGTGGTACATGTATGTTTGTTTTATATTGGAGTGTCTCTGGGGTATATGCCCAGAAGTGGAATAGCTGGGTCTTCAGGTCAAATTTCTGAGGAAGCAACAGAATGATTTCCAGAGAGGTTATACAAGTTTACAACCTCACCAACAGTGGAGAAGGGTTCCTCTTTCTCCACATCCTCGCCAGCGTCTGCTGTCATCTGAGTTTTGGATCTTGGCCAATCTGACTAGTGTGAGGTGGAATCTAAGGGTTGTTTTGATTTGCATTTCCCTGATGGCTAATGATGTTGAGCACTTCCTTAGATGCTTCTCAGCCATTCAATATTCCTCAATTGAGAACTTTTTGTTTAGCTCTGTACCCCATTTTTAATGGGGTTGTTTGATTCTATGGTGTCTAGCTTCTTGAGTTTTTGTATATCTTGGATATTAGGCCTCTATCTGATGTGGGGTTGGTAAAGATCTTCTCCCGCTCTATTGGCTGCTGTTTTGTTTTCTTGACAATGTCCTTAGCCTTACAAAAACTTTGCAATCTAATTTAGATCCATTTGTCAATCTTTGACCTTAGAGCATGAGCCATTGGTGTTCTGTTCAGGAAATTTTCTGCTGTGCCTATATGTTCTAAGGTTTTCCCTACTTTCTCATCTAATAGTTTCAATGTACCTGGATTAATGTGGATATCTTTGATCCAACTGCACTTGACCTTTGAACAAGGAGTTAAGAAAGGGTCTATTTTTCATTCTTTTGCATTCTGTGTGGCAGTTGGACCAACACTGTTTGTTGAAGAGGCTGTCCTTTTTCCATTGAATGTTTACAGCTCCTTTGTCAAAAATCAGGTGACCATATATGTGAGGGCTCATTTCTGGATCTTCTATTCTATTCCATTGATCCACGTGCCAATTTCTGTGCCAGTACCATGCAGTTTTCAGCACAATTGCCTTGTAATATAGCTTGAGGTCAGGGATAGTGATTCCCACAGATGCTTTCTTGTTGTTGAGGATGGATTTTGTTACTCTAGGTCTTTTGTTATTCATGATGAAATTACACATTGATCTTTCCAATTCCATGAAGAACTGGGTTGGTATTTTGATGGGGATTGCATTGAATCTGTAGATTACTTTTGTTAAGATGGCCATATTTACAAAGTTGATCCTTCCAATCCATGAGCATGGGAGATCTTTCCATTTTCTAAGATCTTCCTTGATTTCCTTCTTTAGAGGTTTGAAGTTCTTGTCATACAGGTCTTTCACTTGCTTAGTTAGAGTCACACCAAGGTATTTCATATTTTTTGTGATTATTGTTAAGGGTATATTTTCCCTAATTTCTTTCTCCTCATGTTTGTCCTTTGAGTAGAAGAAGGCTACTTATTTGTGTGAGTTAATTTTATATCCAGCCACTTTGCTGAACTTGTTTAACAGCTGTAAGAGTTCTCTGGTGGAAGTTGTGGGGTCGCTTAAGTACACTATCATGTCATCTGCAAATAGTGATGTTTTTACTTCTTCCTTTTCAATTTGTATCCCTTTGATTTCCTTTTGCTGTCTAATTCCTCCAGCCAGGACTTCCAGTACTATGTTGAATAGGTAGGGGGAGAGTGGACAGCCTTGTCAGGTCCCTGATTTTAGTGGGATTGCTTCAAGTTTCCCTCCGTTAAGTTTGATGTTGGCTGTTGGTTTGCTGTATATTGCTTTTTTTATGTTTAGGTATGGGCCTTGGATTTCTGTTCTTTCCAAGACTTTTAACATGAAGAGGTGTTGAATTTTGTCAAATGCTTTCTCAGCATCTAGTGAGATGACCATGTGGTTTTTTTCTTTGAGTTTGTTAGTATTGGTGGATTACACTGATTGATTTTCATATATTAAACCATCCCTGCATCCCAGGGATGAAGCCTACTTGATCATGGTTACTGTACGTTTTGATGTGTTCTTGGATTTGGTATTCAAGGATTTTGTTAAGTATTTTTGCATCAATGTTCATAAGTGTGATTGGTCTGAAGTTCTCTTTCCTTGTAATGGTCTTTGTGTGGTTTTTGAACGAGGGTTATTGTGGCCTCAAAAAATGAGTTAGGTAGTGTTCCATCTGATTCTATTTTGTGGAATAGTTTGGAGAGTATTGGTGTCATGTCTGCAATAAATGTCTGATAAAATTCTGCACTGAACCCATCTGGACCTGGGCTTTTTTTTGTTGGGAGGCTTTTGATGACTGCTTCTATTTCTATAGGTGTTATGGGATTATTTAGATGGTTTACCTGGTCCTGGTTTAACTTTAGGATCTTGTAGCTATCTAGGAATTCATCCATTTCCTCCAGATTTTCCAGGTTTTTTGGAGAATAGGCTTTTGTAGTACGATCTGATGATTTCTTGAATTTCCTCAGTTTCAGTCGTTATTTCTCCACTTTCCTTTCTGATTTTGTTAATTTGTATACTCTCTCCTTGCCCTCTAGTTAGTCTGGCTAAGGGTTTATCAATATTGTTGATTTTCTCGAAGAACCAGCTCTTGGTTTTGTTGATTCTTTGTTCTTTTTGTTTCTATTTGGTCTATTTCTGCCCTAAGTTTGATTATTTCTTGCAGTCTACTCCTCTTGGGTGTATCAGCTTCCTTTTGTTCTAGAGCTTTCAGCTGTGCTGTCAAGTTGCTGGTGTATGCTCTCTCCAGTTTCTTTTTGGAAGCACTCAGCACTATGAGTTTTCCTCTCAGTACTGCTTTCATCGCATCCCATATGTTTGGGTATGTTGTGTTTTCGTTTTCATTGAATTCTAGAAAATCCTTAATTCCTTTTTTTATTTCTTCTTTGACCCTGCTATCGTTCAATAGAGCATTGTTTAGTTTCCATGTGTATGTGTTCTTTTTGTTGTCTTTTTTGTTGTTAAAGACCAGCTGTAGACCATGGTGATCTGAAAGGATGCATGGGAATATTTCAATCTTCTTATATCTATTGAGGCTAGTTATGTGATCAATTATGTGGTTAGTTTTCGAGGAGTTGCCATGAGGTCCTGAAAAGAAGGTGTATTGTTTTGTTTTAGGATGATATGTTCTATAGATATCTATTAATTCCAGTTGGTTCATAACCTCTGCTAATTTTACAGTTTCCTTTTTCAGTTCTTGTTTCCATGATCTGTGCATTGGTGAGAGTGGGATATTGAGGTCTCACACTATTATTGTGTGGTGGGCAATGTAATTTTTGAGCTTTAGTAGGGGTTCTTTTATAAATATTGGTGCTTTTGTATTTGGAGCGAATATGTTAAGGATTTTGAATTCCTCCTGACAGATTTCCCCTGTAATGAGTAAAAAATGTCCTTCCTTATCTTTTTTTGATAACTTTTGGTTGAAAATCTACTTTATTCGATATTACAATGACCTTTTCCCAAGCTTTTACTCTAAGATAGTGTCTGTCTTTGTCTCTGAGATGAGTTTCCTGTATGCAGCAAAAAGCTGGGTGTTGTTTATGTATCCAGTCTTATGGCCTATATCTTTTTATGGGGGAATTGAGTCCATTTATGTTAACAGATATCAAGGTATAGTGGTTGGTGTTTCCTGCTATTTTTGCTTTTGGAGGTTGAATTGTGCCTGTATGTCTTTCTTCTTTTGGTTTTCTTGCTTAGGAGTTTTCTTGTTTTAATTAGGATGTAGTTCCCCTTGTTATATTGGATTTCCCCCTAAAATTTGTTGTAGTGCTGGCTTTGTTGTCAGATATTGTGTAAATTCAAAATTATCTTGGAATATCTTCATCTCTCCATCTATGGTGATTGATAGTTTTGCTGGGTATAGCAGCTTTGGCTGGCACCTGTCCTCTCTTAGGGTCTGCATGGTGTCTGTCCAGGTTCTTCTAGCTTTCTTTTTTTTTAAGTTCTTTTTTGCTTTAATATTGCCTGCATTTGGAATATATGGAATTCTTTGTATGACAACTAATTTTTTAAATCTCTTCATACCCCCAAATTGCATATATTGTAGAAATTACATTACAGGCAATTTTTAACAAAACTGAAACGTTGACAACCACACCCATGTTTCTTAAATATAAATTTTATAATTTGATTATGATTAATATAGTAAAAAGTTTGTATATGTTTAAAAATATAGGACAGATTTGAACATCAGTCTTTTTCCTCTGTGAGTTAATTTTGAGATGGGGTCTTGAATTAGAAATCATCTTCCTGGTGTACATTGGAACACTGCCCTTTCCTAATTAATGAGTTTCAATATCAAAGTAAGTAGGCATTATCACTGGAAGAGTAGATTTACTGAGCGCACCACAAATGCTGATATAGGGCTATTACTAATTCTTAGATTTCTGACATTAAATACCACAAAACTACTATCTATGTATAAAGTCGTTTATTGTCCACTGAGAATTATAAGACATGAGGCTCAAAACATGACTGCTACAAGTGTGTCTTAGAAAATGTCAGTGTCACTAAAATGTAAGAAGAGGAGCTAACGAAGATCGTCTCTAACGGCTCATTTGCTTCTGTGCTCCAAGTTATAACAATGTGAGGATCTTTAATGCCCCTTGGTGGCCTCATGTTGGAACTTCACATCACCTACGCACGAGATGGTCAAAAGTCAGAGGAACACCAAGTGTGGAGATTTAGCTGGTCAGTAACTTCAAATCCCAGAGATCATCAATAAAGTCACTACAAGGTGCTTTGCAATACAGAACAATCTAAAAAAAAAACCACAACTCAATCTTTATAGTTCCGAATAACGTGTGTGAAACTTGTTACATTTTATTTGTCAAAAATGAACAGCTTCAGAACAAATCTAATGTAACTTTTCCAAAAAACACCAAAAAGTACAGTGTAAAGCACCTGCTCATTTAATACAAGTGCTCCCTTTGTGATGCACTGCATCAATGTTTTGCATACACCTTGATGCAAAGGAAATTTTAAGTTGCACCCTGTTTAAATTTTAAAAAAAAGATTTCAAGAACTAAACAAGGATGACTACATCACATTCTAAGAAACAAAATTTCCCTCCAACAAAGCATATTGTTTTGTTTATATACATGTCAGCACTCAAGAGTTTAACTTAGTTGTATCAAAGGCAAAATTTGAACAAAAATTAAATCACAAATGCATGAAGAGCAAATATTTCTATACCAAAGACACTTTTTCAATGTACTTAGTGTCAACATTTGGGCAATTTTTAAGAATTTCCAAAAATGGAATTACTATTACCTCTGTATAATATTTAAAACAACAAGAAACAAAGACTTTATGTCATATTTTTAAAACTGTTCCAAAGATAGCGTTCTTGCTCAGTTGTTTTTCCTTTGCTTTAAAATAAGGTACCAGCAAACCACTCTAAAATGTTTTGTTTCTGAACCAAATATAAATATTCATATTGACAAAACTGTTTTACAATGAGTCCTTGGCCTCAGTGAAAAGCATTACAGCTAAGGAGAAACTGGAGTTTACTTTCAGATTCTGTGATTAGCCTCCAAACCCCTCCCCTTCTCAAGTACACATACTGGCAGATAACAGATGCTGAGCTGAGGAAAGATTTACATCTTTGGTATAAGGGTGACATTGTTGCTGATTTTCCCATGACTAGCACAAGCCAGTAAGAAACTTGAAGAACGTCAAAGACAATGAAGTCTAGGACACAATGAAGGCAGGCAGGAAGTATAGTGCTCTGTCTTTACAGGAGAAATCAACAACAGAGACTTAAACACCCACTCAAACTTGAAATCATAGCGAAACAGGTCAGGCTTCAAACTGGCCACACTTGATAATCTGTGGCTGGAATTTGTTGCTACAGTTTGGCATTTCACTGTAATTTATGACTCTGACCATGGGGGCGCTCTCAGTACAACATGGGCACAGCAGCCCTCCAGAGTAAGAAAAAACCTTTTCTCCCTATAATGCCTGAATTTTGAATGACAGAAGGAACAGTGAACATGTACAGTTAACTGTAACTTCTTTATAATTTTGCTTTTTCCCCTTTGTGACATACAAGTAGATTTCTGTCTGGGGAGTTATAAATTATTGAACTTATCAAGTCTAAAAGCTTTACCAAAAAGCTTTTAAATATGAAACATAGGACTTTATATCTAGTAAGTGTACTATCAAAATACCCAAGGATTCAACTCATTTTAAAAATTGTAATTCTTGTAAGCATCATTTATAGAAGAATCGTGGACACTAGACTCAAGACAGAAGTAAATCCAGATAGTGTAACTATGACTCAGGTTTTTATTTTTTCCATTTCCGATCCTTTAGTTTGCTAATGCCTTTTGTGTTTTCTCCATTTATACTAAACACAAACTATCAGGGTTTTGTATTAGGCATCTCCTCCAAGGACCTATCAGATAACTTTGTACATAAGCATTTGCAGCCCTGACACATTTGGTCTGAGACTAATCCTGAGAGCCACGTTTTTTATTAAAAGCTTAATACTAAGTGCTTAGAACTCAGGGAGTTTAATCTAACAATAACTGAAAAATGAACCAAGTTCCAAACATTTCCATAAACCTCAAAAGTCAAAACCGAAATTCTCCTCCAGTTTAAAAACACCAGTAAAGGTAGAGAGGTGGCTGTCCTCGACACCAGCACACGGATGGGAAGTAACAACAATAGGTGTACTCTATTTCTCAAGTTTAAGATTTATCATGGCAAGACCTAAAAACTGGATAAAAGTGATGAGATCCTAAATATCACGCTCATAAAAATAATCAATTTCTATCTTTCTGTCTTCCCTCTTCTTCATGAGGAATCAAAGAAGTCAACAGAGAACCACTTTGTTCGGGCCAACCATGAAATCTTTTAAGAACAGATAGGTATATTCCCTGCTATTCTTTCAGGGCATTATTTATACATTTAAAAAAAAAACAGAAACAAAACCCTTCAAAAATAAAGTTATTTAGGCTTGTGAATATTCTGAAGTCAAGTTTCTTGAACTTCTCCGATGAACTCTTCAAGCAAATCAACTTTTCAAACAGTCAACACTTAAAAGCTCCTTGGACAGGGATCTATCCCACAGTCACAAAGCGGCTTCCTCCTTTGCTGAAGGTGAGGTTGGCTCTTTGCTCTTTCAGTATCCCAAATCATTCATTCAAAGTCATTCCTGTCTGTTTTCCCACACTATTTATGTCAAACTGTAGAGGGACGCCTTTAGAAACTTTCTTAACATCTGACTGTTCTCTTTTTGTCAAGAATGAGGGTACAGCAGTACAAGTTAATCGTGGCTTCTGAGTTACCGGACACTGTACAGCTCCAGGATTGTCAATGGATACAGTCAAAATTCCTCCATTTGTGATGGAAGTCCGCCATTGACGCGTTCTCTTTGCTACCATATCATCTATCAGCTGTTATGTGTTCAACTGGGTCTGAACCTTCAGGCCTCTTCTGAAAAGAAAAGTTGCCTGACGAGTGTCTTTCTGATGACTTAATTTATTTCCACTCCTGGTAAAATTAGCAGGAATGTTATTTTTTCTGTTTAGCTGATTAGGCCTCTTGAGAACTGCAACTGGTTTCCTTTGCACTTCATTTTGTCTCAGAAGACTTGTCTTCCGTTTTAATGCTGGAAAATATCGTTCTATATTCTTGTCACTTAGAGGTGGATGATTCATAGGACTTATTCCCTTTCGAATACCAGTTGCTTTCCTGGCTGCAAGGCCAGTGATGACTCCATAAGGACGTCTCTTTCCAGGAAGTGCTCTTCCTCTACGGCTCACACCAGTTTTACCAAAACCAGAATTTTGCTGGATTCCCCACCGTACTCTCATCCTGAATTTCCAGGTACCACTTTGCTGGAGTCTTCTATTTAGTTTTGGAAAATTTTGCTTCTTTCCTTCCTTTCTATTCAGTTTGATAATTTCATCCAGGGACATATCGATTTTGTCGAGGTTCTCATTGCTCCGGGCTTTCGGCGGCTGCGGCGGAGTCGCCGTGGCTCCCAACAACCGGGTGCCAAACTGGTTCATGACTGGGGTTGCCACGTCGGAGCAGTCAGCCTCTTCTAGCTTTCATAGTCTCTGTTGAGAAGTCGGGTGTGATTCTGATTGGTCTGACTTTATATGTTACATGTCCTTTTTCCTTTACTGCTTTTAATATTTTTTTCTTTGCTTTAGGCACTTAGCGTTTTGAATATTATGTGTCGGGAGAAATTTCTTTTCTGGTCCAACCTATTTGGAGTTCTGTAGGCTTGTTTTATGCTCATGGTCATCTCATTCTTAAGGGTATGGAAGTTTTCTTCTACAATTTGGTTGAAGATATTTACTGTGCCTTTAGTTGATATTCTTTGCCCTCTTCTATTCCTATTATCCTTAAGTTTGATCTTCTCACTTGTCCTGGATCTCCTAGACATTTTGGGTTAGGAGCTTTTTGGTTTTTGCATCTTCTCTGACTATTTTGTCTATGTTTTCAGTGTCATCTTCGGCCCCCGAGAGTCTATCTTCCATCTCTTGTAGTCTGTTGGAAATGCTTGCATCTGTGATTCCTGATTTCATTTTTATGTTTTCTAGCTCTAGAATTTTCTCTTTTAGTGTTTTTTTTTATTGTGTCCCTTTCCGTTTTAAATTCCTTCTTCCATTCCTTCATCTCCTTCGTTCTGTTTTCCTCTAGTTCTTTGAGTTCTTTGAGTGTTTTTCTTGTTTCCTCTTTAAAAGCTTCTAATTCTTTGTGCTTTTCCTCCCGTTATTGTTTAAGTATCTCTATCATCATCTTGAGGTATGATTTCGGGTCTGTGTCTTCTTTTTCTAGAGTGTTTGGCATTTTGCTGTTTGCTGTGATGGGAGAGGTGGGTTCTGGTGTTGCCCGGTTTCTTGGTTTCCCTGGGGTACGTTCTTTCGTTTTCCTCTTGCCATCTTGTTGTCTGTGATTATACCTGGTCTTGTTGTCAGTGATTGCTTTTTGCCTCTCCCTTGTACCTGGCCTGTGTCCCTGGATATCCTGATCCCTGGCTACTTGGAATGCCTTCTCACCAGGCCTGTGTCCCTGGATCTCTGCTGTTCCTGGTGGCGGATGATCTGAGTCAGTTCCATCCATTTTTATAATCTACTTTATATATATATCCATCCCTTCTATTAGTTTCACCTATCTCTACTCCTTCCTTTCTGTTTTATTATCCCTAGTAGTTCCACTTTCAGTTTCATGTTTTTTTTTAAATTCTTGTTCACTTCACGTTCAATAAAACAAGTAATTTTTTATGGCACTGACTTACTTTGCTTAACATTTTGATCTCTAGTTCCAGTTATTTTGCAGTAAGTGACGTATTTTCATTCTTCTTAAAAGCTAAAAGCATAATCATGTGTAAATGTATGAGTGCTTTTTATGTATTTGTTTATGTTTGTGGGTGAAAGAAATACAGACAGACAGAATTTCTTTAAACTCTATTAGTAGGTTGTTTGGAATATTTTATAACTTGGCTGCTGTGGATTTTAATTGCTGTGTGTCAATAAATACAGAGCTGCAACTATCTTTGTGGTACACTAATTTAGTTTCTTTGGATATCTTCACAGTAGTAATATAACTAAGATTTTTGTTTTCCTTTCATAGATAAAACAAAATTTTCTCACATAATTTTCCCTTATGGTTTCCCTTACTCTACATCTCCCAGCTCCTCCCTACCACCCCTCTTATCCAGACCCGCCCCTCTTGTCTCTCGTTAGAAAACATGAGATTCCACCTCACACCAGTCAGAATGGCTAAGATCAAAAATTCAGATGACAGCAGATGCTGGCCAGGATGTGGAGAAAGAGTAACATTCTTCCACTGTTGATGGGGTTGCAAGCTGGTACAACCACTCTGGAAATCAGTGTGGTGGTTCCTCAAAAAATTGGACATAGTACTACCTGAAGACCCAGTTATCCCACTTCTGGGTATATACCCCAAAGATGCTCCAACATACAACAAAGACACATGCACCACAATGTTCATAGCAGCTCTATTTATAATAGCCAGAAGCTGGAAAGAACCCAGATGTCCTTCAGTAGATGAATGGATGCAAAAATTGTGGTATATTTACATAATGGAGTACTACTCAGCTCTCAGAAACAATAACTTTATGAAATTCTTAAGAAAATGGCTGCATCTATAGAATATCATCCTGAGTGAGGTAACCCAGTCACAAAAGAGCAGACATAATATGGAGTCACTGATAATTGTATACTAACCCCAGAAAGCTCTCAACATTCCAGAAGCAACTTACAGACTATATGCAGTTTAAGAAAATAAAGGCCAAAATAAAAAAAGAGAAACCATTATGCTTAATCTTTACACACTAAGAAAACTTTGACTATTTCCAGGTTGCATCTTGTTTTACATGTACTTTATGCTCATTGTAACTAGTAAGATTTTAATGCACACTATCAAACCTTTAAAAAAATCAAGTACTGAGAGCGGAGCCTGGCACATCTGCCACCCGGAAAGGCAGCTTGTAGAGGCTGAGCAACTGGTGGTGGGAGACCGGGGCTGCTGAGGAGCAGAGAGATCTCTGCGGAGTTCACACCGAAAGTGCACCACCTGCCTTGCCCTGCCCTGCCCTGCCCTGCCTGATCCAGCGACTGGGAACAGAAACTTAGAACTTCTATTTCCTCCCAGCAGCGGCAGGACGCAGAGCCGAGCCTGGCCCATCTGCCACCCGGAATGGTGGCTCATAGAGGCTGAGCAACTGGTGGGTGGGAGACCTGGGCTGCCAAGGAGCAGAGAGATCTCTGCGGAGTTCACACCGAAAGTGCATCCCCTGCGTTGCACTGCCCTGCCCTGCCTGATCCAGTGACCGGGAACAGAAATTTAGAACTTCTGTTTCCACACGGAGGCAACTTCAGGACGCAGAGCAGAGCCTGGCCCATCTGCCACCCAGAACGGCGGCTCATAGAGGCTGAGCAACTGGTGGGTGGGAGACCGGGGCTGCCGAGAACAGAGAGATCTCTGTGGAGTGCACACAAAAAGTGCACCCCCTGCCTTGCCCTGCCCTGCCTTGCTTGAGCCAGCAAACAGAAACAGAACTTTGGAACTTCTGTTTCCACCCGACGACTCTGAGGCATAGAACAGGGCTCGGCCCATCTGACACCTGGACCAGTGGAAATCCAGGGACACAGACCAGATACAAGGGAAAGGCAAGAACATATCACTGACAACAAAATAGCAAGAGGAAAGGGAAACAGTATATCCCAAGGAAACCAAGACAATCTAGCAACACCAGAACCAGCTCTCCCATAACAGCAAACATAAGAATTCCAAACACTCCAGAAAAAGAAGACACAGACCTGAAATTATACCTCAAGAGGCTGATAGAGATACTTAAACAAGAACGGGAAGAAAAGCAAAAAAATTCACAAGCTTTTAAAGAAGAAAAAAGAAAAACACTCAAAGAACTCAAAGAAGTAGAGGAAAACAGAACCAAAGAAATAAAGGAATGGAAGAGGGAAATTAAAACAGAAATTGACACAATAAAGAAAACGCTAAAAGAGATAACCCTAGAGGCAGAAGACCAAAAAAAGAAATCAGGAGTCACAGAAGCAAGCATTTCCAATAGATTACAAGAGATCGAAGAGAGAATCTCGGGGGCAGAAGAAAACATTGCAAACATAAACAAAACAGCCAGAGATGATGCAAAAGAAAAAAACTCCTAACCCAAAATGTCCAAGAAATCCAAGACACAATGAGAAGACAGAACCTAAGGATAATAGGAATAGAAGAGGGAGAAGAGTATCAACTAAGAGGCACAGTAAATATCTTCAACAAAATCGTAGAAGAAGACTTCCCTACCCTCATGAATGAGATGACCACGAGCATAAAAGAAGCCTTCAGAACTCCAAATAGGTTGGACCAGAAAACAAATACCTCCTGACACATAATACTAAAAACATCAAGTGCCCAAAGTAAAGAAAGAATACTAAAAGCAGTAAGGGTAAAAGGTCAGGTGACATATAAAGGCAGGCCAATCCGACTCACACCCGATTTATCAACAGAGACTATGAAATCTAGAAGAGCCTGGACAGACATCATGCACACCTTGAGAGAGCACAAGTGCCAGCCCAAGCTGCTATACCCAGCAAAACTATCCATCACCATCGATAGAGAAATGAAGATATTTCAAGACAAATCAAAATTTACAAAATATCTGACCACAAACCCAGCATTACAACGAATTATAGGTGGAAAACCCAATACAATGAGGAGAACTACAGCCTAGTAAAAACAGAAAAACTCCTAAACAAGAAAACTAAAAGAAGAAAAAGAAACAGACACAACTCAAACCACAAAAGCAATAATGGCAGGAAACAGAAACAACTATTGCTTGATATCTATTAACATAAACGGACTCAACTCCCCAATAAAGAGACATAGGCTATCAGACTGGATACATAAACAAAATCCAGCCTTTTGCTGCATACAGGAAACTCATCTCAGAGACAGAGACAGACACTATCTCAGAGTAAAAAAGTGGGAAAAAAACTTCCAAGAAAACAGCTCCAAGAAGCAAGCTGGAGTAGCTATTCTAATATCGAATAAAGTAAATTTCCAACCAAAAGTTATCAAAAAAGATAAGGAAGGACACTTTTTACTCATTGCCGGGGAAATCTGTCAGGAGGAACTCTCAATCCTTAACATAAATGCTCCAAATAAAAAAGCACCCACATTCATAAAAGAAACCCTACTAAAGCTCAAAAAATACATTTCACCCCACACAATAATAGTGGGAGACTTTAATACCCCACTCTCACCAATGGACAGATCATGGAAACAGAAACTGAACAAGGACACTGCAAAACTAGCAGAGACTTTGAACCAACTAGAATTAATAGATATATACAGAACATATTATCCTAAAGTAAAAGAATACACCTTCTTCTCAGCACCCCATGGCACCTTCTCGAAAATTGACCACATAACTGGACACAGAACGAGCCTCAATTGATATAAGAAGATTGAAATACTCCCATGCATCCTCTCAGATCACCATGGTCTACTGCTGGTCTTTAACAACAACAAAGACAACAAAAAGCCCACATAAACATGGATACTAAACAACGCTCTGTTAAACGATAGCAGGGTCAAAGAAGAAATAAAGAAAGAAATTGTGGATTTTCTAGAATTCAACAAAAACGAAAACACAACATACCCAAACCTATGGGATGCAATGAAAGCAGTATTGAGAGGAAAACTCAAAGCCCTAAGTGCTTCCAAAAAGAAACTGGAGAGAGCTTACATCAGCAACCTGACAGCACAGCTAAAAGACCTTGAAGAAAAGGAAGCAGATATACCCAAGAAGAGTAGACAGCAAGAAAAAAAAAAAACAAAAACAAATTTAGGGCAGAAACAGACCAGATAGAAACAAAAAGAACCATTGAAAAATCAACAAAACCAAGAGTTGGTTCTTTGAGAAAATCAACAAGATTGATAAACCCCTAGCCAGACTAACTAGAGGTCAAAGAGAGAGTATACAAATTAACAAAATCAGAAAGGATAGTGGAGACATAACAACTGAAACTGAGGAAATTCAAGAAATCAACAGATCCTACTACAAAAACTTATACTCCACAAAATTGGAAAATCTGGAGGAAATGGACGAATTCCTAGACAGATACAAGATCCTAAAGTTAAACCAGGAGCAAGTAAACCATCTAAATAACCCTATACCACCTAAAGAAATAGAAGAAGTCAGCAAAAGCCTCCCAACAAAAAAAAGCCCAGGTCCAGACGGGTTCAGTGCAGAATTTTATCAGACATTTATTGCGGACATAACACCAATTCTCTCCAAACTATTCCACAAGATAGAATCAGATGGAATACTACCAACTCATTTTCTGAGGCTACAATAACCCTAGTACCTAAACCACACAAAGACCTTACAAGGAAAGAGAACTTCAGACCAATCTCACTTATGAACATTGATGCAAAAATACTCAACAAAATCCTTGCAAACCGAATCAAAGAACACATCAAAACGATCATTCATCATGACCAAGTAGACTTCATCCCTTGGATGCAGGGATGGTTAAATATAAGGAAATCCATCAATGTAATCCACCATAGAAACAAACTCAAAGAACAAAACCACATGGTCATCTCACTAGATGCTGAGAAAGCATTTGACAAAATTCAACACCGCTTCATGTTAAAAGTACTGGAAAGAACAGGAATCCAAGGTCCATACTTAAACATAATAAAATCAATATACAGCAAACCAACAGCCAACATCAAACTTAATGGTGGGGAACTTGAAGCAATCCCACTAAAATCAGGGACTCGACAAGGCTTCCCACTCTCCCTCCTATCTATTCAACATAGTACTGGAAGTCCTGGCTGGAGCAATTAGACAGCAAAAGGAGATCAAGGGAATACAAATCGGAAAGGAAGAGATAAAAACATTACTTTTTGCCGATGACATGATAGTGTACTTAAGTGACCCCAAAAATTCCACCAGAGAACTCCTACAGCTGATAAACAAGTTCAGCAAAGTGGCTGGATACAAAATCAACTCAAACAAATCAGTAGCCTTCCTTTACTCAAAGGACAAACATGTGGAGAAAGAAATTAGGAAAAAGGTACCCTTCACAATCGTCACAAAAACTATGAAATACCTTGGTGTGACTTTAACTAAGCAAGTGAAGGACCTGTATGACAAGAACTTCAAACTTCTAAAGAAAGAAATTGAGGAGGATCTCAGAAAATGGAAAGATTTCTCATGCTCATGGATTGGAAAGATCAACATCTTAAAAATGACCATCCTACCAAAAGCAATCTACAGATTCAATGCAATCCCCATCAAAATTCCAACCCAGTTCTTCATGGAATTGGAAAGATCAATGTGCAATTTCATATGGAATAACAAAAGACCTGGAATAGCGAAATCCATCCTTCCTCAACAACAAAAAAACATCTGCGGGAATCACTATCCCTGACCTCAAGCTATATTACAAGGCAATTGTGTTGAGAACTGCATGTTACTGGTACAGAAATAGGCACGTGGATCAATGGAATAGAATAGAAGATCCAGAAATGAGCCCTCATGTATATGGTCACCTGATTTTTGACAAAGGAGCCATAAACATTCAATGGAAAAAAGACAGCCTATTCAACAAATGGTGCTGGTCCAACTGGCACTCAGCATGCAAAAGAATGAAAATAGACCCTTTCTTATCTCCTTGTACAAAGCTCAAGTGTAAGTGGATCAAAGATCTCCACATTAAACCAGATACACTGAAACTATTAGTTGAGAAAGTAGGGAAAACCTTAGAAGACATAGGCACAGGAGAAAATTTCCTGAAAAAAAAACCAATGGCTCAAGCTCTAAGGTCAAAGATTAACAAATGGGACTTAATGAGATTGCAAAGTTTCTGTAAGGCTAAGGACATCGTCAGAAAACAAAATGGCAACCAACAGAATGGGAAAAGATCTTTACCAACACCACATCAGATAGAGGCCTAATATCCAAGGTATACAAGGAACCCAAAAAGCTAGACACCAGAGAATCAAATATTAAAAATGGGGTACTGAGCTATACAAAATGTTTTCAGTTGAGGAACATAGAATGGCCGAGAAACATCTTAGGAAGTGCTCGACATCCTTAGCCATCAGGGAAATGCAAATCAAACCAACCCTGAGATTCCACCTCACACCAGTCAGATTGGCCAAGATCCAAAACTCAGATGACAGCAGATGCTGGCGAGGCTGCGGAGAAAGAGGAACACTTCTCCACTGTTGGTGGTGTTGCAAGCTAATACAACCACTCTGGAAATCAGTCTGGCGATACCTCAGAAAATTGGATATAGTACTATCTTAAGACCTAGCTATTCCACTTCTGGGCATATACCCCAGAGACACTTTAATACACAACAAAGGTATATGCACCTCAATGTTCATAGCAGCTCTATTTTTAATAGCCAGAAGCTGGAAGGAACCCAGATGTCCTTCAGAAGATGAATGGATACAAAAATTGTGGTACATATACACAATGGAATACTACTCAGCCACCAGAAACAATGACTTAACCAAATTCTTAAGAAAATGGCTGCATCTAGAGAATATCATCCTGAGTGAGATAATCCAGTCACAAAAGAACAGACATAATATGCAGTCACTGATAATGGGATGCTAACCCCAGAGGCTCGCACTGCCCCAGAAACAACTCACAGACTGTATGAAGTCCAAGAAATAAAGAAAACAAAACAAAACAAGACAAAAAAATCTTTATACAACAAGAAAACTTTGACTATTTCCATGTTACATTTTGTTTTACATGTACTTTACCTCATTGTAAGTATTAAGTTTTCAATGCATCCTATCAAACCTTGATAAAAATCAAGTACTGACTAAAAAATGTATTCATAATTTTATGTAAAAATTATGTTAAAATCTGAAAAAAGTACTGACAAAAATGTATACTTTTAAGCCAAAAATGTTTAAAATCTGTACATTTATCTTTGTTTTCTAAAATAAAGTTGTTTAAAAAAAAATCAAGTACTGACAAAAATGTATTCATATACTTTTATGCAAAAATCCTTTTAAAATATGTACATTTATCCTTGCTTTTTAAAATAAAATTGTTCAATTGAAAAAAGAAAACAAATAGTTTTCTAAGGGATAATAATTAAACATAAAATAAGATTAGACAAAACAAAAACTAACATACCGGAATAGAACAAAACTAACGGAAGGAAAAGAGCCAAAGAAAAGACACAAGAAATGGACAGAGATGTGGAGACCCACGTGTTCATAAACGCAGAAATCCTATAAATGCACTAAACTAGAAGCCATAATATGCATAATTAAAGGACCTATAGGGTAAAAAGAAGAAACAATATATAAAAATTATGTAAAGTAAAAAGTTTAAAAAGCAAAAGCCCTGATGCAACATTATGAGACAAAGAACCTCCAATGATGCCACTGAGTTTATTTTCTGTTGGTCATCTACTCCTGGGCATGTTGACTTATGATTAAGAATAGTTTGTTTCTCCAAGACCCTCAGCATATACAGCAGAGGACTGCCTTGTCTGTCCTCAGAGGAAGATATGCCTAATCTTTAAGAGACTTGAAGCACAGGGAATGGAAATATCTGGGGGCAGGGAGGGATCACCTTCTTGGAAGCAAGATGGAAGTAGGAAGGGGGACGGGAGGGGAGGCAATAGCTGGAATGTGAATAAATGAAATAATGTTAAAAGAAAAAGTGTAGTTCCCCCCACCCTGTAAGACACCCTTGGAGAAAACTAATTTATTAGCAAGTAGTGAAGGTTGTTAGGCATGGGGGCATGTGTCTGATTTTCCTTTCAGCCCCAGGACCTCATCAGGTGCAGACACATGCAGGCCCTGTGTGTGCTACTTAAGTTCATATTGTTCAAATCCCATTGATTTAGAAGGCCTTGCTATCCTCTAGCTCTGCCTCTTATTATGTCTCCTCTTCTACAAGAAAGCCATAATATAACAGACACACACACACACACACACCTGGATATACCTGCTCAGCTGTTCAGTATTATTTATATGTATATGATTCCAGGACTATCCAACCACTTAGTATTGGATAAACCAATTAAGTGGTTCATCCCTGAAGAAAACTATTTTACCTGCTCTCAACATTCTTTAATTCCCTATACTTTGTTGTTTAGGGTTAGGGCCCCATGGGATTTCCCTCTTCCATGTTAGCATAACTAATGCTTTACTTCTTCAGGTCTTGTTTAGGAAGCCATATTGCCGGGGTATCATTGGCAAAGTTTCCCTGTGGTTTCTAGAAAATACAATCTCACAGCAGATTTCTTCGTCCTCTGCCTCTTAAAATTGTTTGGCTTCCTCTCCCTCTTCTGCCATGTTTTCTGAACCTTAGGTGCAGGAGTTGTATTGTGGATGTATCAACTGGAAATGGGTACCCCATGATCATTTTTTTCTGCATTTTGACCAGTTGTGCTTTTTTATAATAGTTTCTATCTATTGAAAAGAATAGTTTTATTTCATTGTGGATGTGTTATGTGCTGAGGTGAGAGCTATACTTATCTGTGGGTATAAGGATAAATATTTAGAATACAATTAGAAATTATATTGGTGAAGGGGTGATAGAGTTTTAGTGCCAGGAATGATTTCCTATTGTAATAAATATTAAAAAAGCATTGACCAGTTTCAGCATGTCACCATTATATGGTGCCTCCAGGTACTCTCTGACCCAGGTCTCTCCCATGTTAGTTCCAACACCAGCAGGCCATATAGAACTAACATATATTCATCTCATCCATGGTTGCCCTCTGGTTAATCTCTCTCCCAACAGAGGGCTAGACAGAAACTCTATCCACACTCCAACAAGCCTGACACTTTCAAAACTCCAGAAACTTGTAATTTAACAATGATTTTATCTCAGATTTTCTCAGTAAAATTCACACTCACCAAAACATCCACACCATAAACTCGGAGCCAAATGATATAATTTGCTCATCTAGACAAGACAAATCATCCTGTATAAATCCATCCCTTATAAAATATTCATAACAACCTGTAGCTATGCAGAGACATAAAAAGAGGGCCATCCTCCTCTTTCTCCATCTTGCCTCTCTCCTCTCTGGCTGGCCTTTCCCCCTTTTCAAAACTGTTCCCACCTAGATAAGACAAACTCTGCTATCACAGGCCTTCTACCAGCCTTCCTTTAATTTCAATCACAATTTGCCTCTTGCTGAACAAGCCTTAAGTATAATTAGAAAGTTGGTTAAATCTAAGATATAAGTGCTACTATTGCACCCATAAGGCTATTGCTACATTGTGGTCATCCTTAACATTTCATGAGTGTGACAGCATGATAGAATTATTGATTGATTCTCTCCATTGAAAACTTGTATGGCACCTTCTCATGTCTGAAGTACATGGTGTATTCAGCAATAAGAACCAACCTCAACCTTTCTAAGGCAACTAAGGCCAACAGTAATAGAATATATTGTGTTGGGAGTCTCTTGGACTCCCCTGACTAACAAATCCAAATGGGGTTTCTTATGCCTGGTATTGGTGTTTTTGTTTGTCAATATCTTATGGAAAGAATCGTTTTTTTTAAACAACTTTATTTTACAGAACAAAGATAAATGTAAAGATTTCAAGCATATTTTGAATAAAATTATACAATACATAATTGTCAGTACTTTTTTTCAGATTTTAAAATAATTTTTACATAAAACTATATGAATATGTTTTTTTAGTCAGTACTTGATCTTTTTAAAGGTTTGACAGTATGCATCGAAAACCCAATAGTTACAATGAGCACAAAGAACATGCAAAACAAAATGTAACATGGAAATAGTCAAAGTTTTCTTGTTGTGCAAAAATTTTTTGTTTTTTTTTTTTTTTGTTTTGTTTTCTTTATGTCTTGGACTTCATACACTCTGTGAGTTGTTTCTGGGGCAGTGCAAGCCTCTGGGGTTAGCATCACACTATCAGTGACTGCATATTATGTCTGTTCTTTTGTGACTGGGTTATGTCACTTAGAATGATATTCTCTAGATGCAGCCATTTTATTAAGAATTTGGTCAAGTCATTGTTTCTGGTGGCTGAGTAGTATTCCATTGTGTAAATGTACCACAATTTTTGTATCCACTCATCTTCTGCAGGGCATCTGGGTTCTTTCCAGCTTCTGGCTATTATAAATAGAGCTGCTATGAACATTGTGGTGCATATATCTTTGTTGTGTACTAAGGTGTCTCTGGGGTATATGCCCAGAAGTGGAATAGCTGGGTCTTCAGGTAGTATTATGTCCAATTTTCTAAGATATCGCCAGACTGATTTCCAGAGTGGTTGTATTAGTTTGCAACCCCACCAACAGTGGAGAAGGGTTCCTCTTTCTCCGCAATCTTGCCAGCATCTGTTGTCATCTGAGTTTTGGATCTTGGCCAATCTGACTGGTGTGAGGTGGAATCTCAGGGTTGGTTTGATTTGCATTTCCCTGATGGCTAAAGATGTCGAGCACTTCCTTAGATGTGTCTAAGCCATTCGATATTCCTCGACTGAGAATGTTTTGTTTCGCTCTGTACCCCATTTTTTAATAGGGTTATTTGAATCTCTGTTGTCTAGCTTTTTGAGTTCTTTGTATACCTTAGATATTAGGCCTATATCTGATGTGGAGTTTGTAAAGATTTTTTCCCATTCTGTTGGCTGCTGTTTTGTTTTCTTGACAATGTCCTTAGCCTTACAGAAACTTTGCAATCTCATTAAGTCCCATTTGTTAATCTTTGACCTTAGAGCTTGAGCCATTGGTGTTTTGTTCAGGAAATTTTCTCCTGTGCCTATGTGTTCTAAGGTTTTCCCTACTTTCTCATCTAATAGTTTCAGTGTTTCTGGTTTAATGTGGAGATCTTTGATCCACTTACACTTGAGCTTTGTACAAGGAGATAAGAAAGGGTCTATTTTCATTCTTTTGCATGCTGAGTGCCAGTTGGACCAGCACCATTTGTTGAATAGGCTGTCTTTTTTCCATTGAATGTTTATGGCTCCTTTGTCAAAAATCAGGTGACCATATACATGAGGGCTCATTTCTGGATCTTCTATTCTATTCTATTGATCCACGTGCCTATTTCTGTACCAGTACCATGCAGTTTTCAGCACAATTGCCTTGTAATATAGCTTGAGGTCAGGGATGGTGATTCCCACACATGTTTTCTTCTTGTTGAGGATGGATTTAGCTATTCTAGGTGTTTTGTTATTCCATATTAAATTGCACATTGATCTTTCGAATTCCTTGAAGAACTGGGTTGTAATTTTGATGGGGATTGCCTTGAATCTGTAGATTGCTTTTGGTAGGATGGCCATTTTTTAAATGTTGATCTTGCCTCTGTACACCATTTTTAATAGGGTTATTTGATTCTCTGGTGTCTAGCTTTTTGAGTTCCTTGTATACCTTGGATATTAGGCCTATATCTGATGTGGTGTTGGTAAAGATCTTTTCCCATTCTGTTGGTTGCCATTTTGTTTTCTTGACGATGTCCTTAGCTTTACAGAAACTTTGCAATCTCATTAAGTCCCATTGAAATTGCACATTGATCTTTCCAGTTCCATGAAAACTGGGTTGGAATTTTGATGGGGATTGCATTGAATCTGTAGATTGCTTTTGGTAGGTGGTCATTTTGAAGATGTTGATCTTTCCAATCCATGAGCATGGGAAATCTTTCCATTTTCTAAGATCCTCCTCAATTTCTTTCTTTAGAGGTTTGAAGTTCTCGTCATACAGTTCCTTCACTTGCTTAGTTAAAGTCACACCAAGGTATTTCATAGTATTTGTAACGATTGTGAAGGGTACCTTTTCCCTAATTTCTTTCTCCACATGTTTGTTCTTTGAGTATAGGAAGGCTACTGATTTGTTTGTGTTAATTTTGTATCCAGCCACTTTGCTGAACGTGTTTATCAGCTGTAGGAGTTCTCTGGTGGAATTTTTGGGGTCACTTAAGTACACTATCATGTCATCGGCAAAGAGTGATGTTTTTATCTCTTCCTTTCCGATTTGTATTCCCTTGATCTCCTTTTGCTGTCTAATTGCTCCAGCCAGGACTTCCAGTACTATGTTGAATAGATAGGAGGGAGAGTGGGAAGCCTTGTCGAGTCCCTGATTTTAGTGGGATTGCTTCAAGTTCCCCACCATTAAGTTTGATGTTGGCTGTTGGTTTGCTGTATATTGATTTTATTATGTTTAAGTATGGACCTTGGATTCCTGTTCTTTCCAGTACTTTTAACATGAAGCGGTGTTGAATTTTGTCAAATGCTTTCTCAGCATCTAGTGAGATGACCATGTGGTTTTGTTCTTTGAGTTTGTTTCTATGGTGGATTACATTGATGGATTTCCTTATATTAAACCATCCCTGCATCCCAGGGATGAAGTCTACTTGGTCATGATGAATGATCATTTTGATGTGTTCTTTGATTCGGTTTGCAAGGATTTTGTTGAGTATTTTTGCATCAATGTTCATAAGTGAGATTGGTCTGAAGTTCTCTTTCCTTGTAGGGTCTTTGTGTGGTTTAGGTACTAGGGTTATTGTAGCCTCAGAAAATGAGTTGGTAGTATTCCATCTGATTCTATCTTGTGGAATAGTTTGAAGAGAATTGGTGTTATGTCCGCAATAAATGTCTGATAAAATTCTGCACTGAACCCTCTGGGCCTGGACTTTTTTTTGTTGGGAGGCTTTTGCTGACTTCTTCTATTTCTTTAGGTGTTATAGGGTTATTTAGATGGTTTACTTGCTCCTGGTTTAACTTTAGGATCTTGTATCTGTCTAGGAATTCATCCATTTCCTCCAGATTTTCTAATTTTGTGGAGTATAAGTTTTTGTAGTAGGATCTGTTGATTTCTTGAATTTCCTCAGTTTCAGTTGTTATGTCTCCACTTTCCTTTCTGATTTTGTTAATTTGTATACTCTCTCTTTGACCTCTAGTTCGTCTGGCTAGGGGTTTATCAATCTTGTTGATTTTCTCAAAGAACCAACTCTTGGTTTTGTTGATTTTTTTCAATGGTTCTTTTTGTTTCTATTTGGTCTATTTCTGCCCTAAATTTGATTTTTTTTTCTTGCCGTCTACTCTTCTTGGGTATATCTGCTTCCTTTTCTTCAAGGTCTTTTAGCTGTGCTGTCAGGTTGCTTATGTAAGCTCTCTCCAGTTTCTTTTTGGAAGCACTTAGGGCTTTGAGTTTTCCTCTCAATACTGCTTTCATTGCATCCCATAGGTTTGGGTATGTTGTGTTTTCGTTTTTGTTGAATTCTAGAAAATCCACAATTTCTTTCTTTATTTCTTCTTTGACCCTGCTATCGTTTAACAGAGCGTTGTTTAGTATCCATGTTTATGTGGGCTTTTTGTTGTCTTTGTTGTTGTTAAAGACCAGCAGTAGACCATGGTGATCTGAGAGGATGCATGGGAGTATTTCAATCTTCTCATATCAATTGAGGCTCGTTCTGTGTCCAGTTATGTGGTCAATTTTCGAGAAGGTGCCATGGGGTGCTGAGAAGAAGGTGTATTCTTTTACTTTAGGATAATATGTTCTGTATATATCTATTAATTCTAGTTGGTTCAAAGTCTCTGCTAGTTTTGCAGTGTCCTTGTTCAGTTTCTGTTTCCATGATCTGTCCATTGGTGAGAGTGGGGTATTAAAGTCTCCCACTATTATTGTGTGGGGTGAAATGTATTTTTTGAGCTTTAGTAGGGTTTCTTTTATGAATGTGGGTGCTTTTTTATTTGGAGCATATATGTTAAGGATTGAGAGTTCCTCCTGACAGATTTCCCCAGTAATGAGTAAAAAGTGTCTTTCCTTATCTTTTTGATAACTTTTGGTTGGAAATTTACTTTATTCGATATTAGAATAGCTACTCCAGCTTGCTTCTTGGGGCTGTTTTCTTGGAAGTTTTTTTCCCACTTTTTTACTCTGAGATAGTGTCTGTCTCTGTCTCTGAGATGAGTTTCCTGTATGCAGCAAAAGGCTGGATTTTGTTTATGTATCCAGTCTGATAGCCTATGTCTCTTTATTGGGGAGTTGAGTCCGTTTATGTTAATAGATATCAAGCAATAGTTGTTTCTGTTTCCTGCCATTATTGCTTTTGTGGTTTGAGTTGTGTCTGTTTCTTTTTCTTCTTTTAGTTTTCTTGTTTAGGAGTTTTTCTGTTTATACTAGGCTCTAGTTCCCCTCATTGTATTGGGTTTTCCACCTATAATTCGTTGTAATGCTGGGTTTGTGGTCAGATATTTTGTAAATTTTGATTTGTTTTGAAATATCTTCATCTCTCCATCGATGGTGATGGATAGTTTTGCTGGGTATAGCAGCTTGGGCTGGCACTTGTGCTCTCTCAGGGTGTTCATGATGTCTGTCCAGGCTCTTTTAGATTTCATAGTCTCTGTTGATAAATCGGGTGTGAGTCGGATTGCTCTGCCTCTATATGTTACCTGACCTTTTTCCCTTACTGCTTTTAGTATTCTTTCTTTGCTTTGGGCACTTGATGTTTTTATTATTATGTGTCAGGAGGTATTTGTTTTCTGGTCCAACCTATTTGGAGTTCTGAAGGCTTCTTTTATGCTCGTGGTCATCTCATTCATGAGGGTAGGGAAGTTTTCTTCTACAGTTTTGTTGAAGATATTTACTGTGCCTCTTAGTTGATACTCTTCTCCCTCTTCTATTCCTATTATCCTTAGGTTCGGTCTTCTCATTGTGTCTTGGATTTCCTGGACATTTTGGGTTAGGAGTTTTTTTCTTTTGCATCTTCTCTGGCTGTTTTTTCTATGTTTGCAATGTTGTCTTCTGCCCCCAAGATTCTCTCTTCGATCTCTTGTAATCTATTGGAAATTCTTGCTTCTGTGACTCCTGATTTCTTTTTTTTGGTGTTCTGCCTCTAGGGTTATCTCTTTTAGTGTTTTCTTTATTGTGTCAATTTCTGTTTTAATTTCCCTCTTCCATTCCTTTATTTCTTTGGTTCTGTTTTCCTCTACTTCTTTGAGTTCTTTGAGTGTTTTTTTTTTTTCTTCTTTAAAAGCTTCTCAATCTTTTTGCTTTTCCTCCTGTTCTTGTTTAAGTATCTCTATCAGCATCTTGAGGTATAATTTCAGGTCTGTGTCTTATTTTTCTGGAGTGTTTGGAATTCCTATGTTTGCTGTTATGGGAGAGCTGGGTTCTGGGCTTGCCAGGTTGTCTTGGTTTCCTTGGGATAAACTCTTTCGCTTTCCTCTTGCCATTTTGTTGTCAGTGATATGTTCTTGCCTTTCCCTTGTATCTGGTCTGTGTCCTTGGATCTCCACTGGTCCATGTGGCAGATGGGCCTATCCCTGTTCTATGCCTCAGAGTCGCCAGGTGGGAGCAGAAGTTCCAAAGTTCTGTTCCTGGTCCCTGGATCAGGGAGGGCAGGGCGGGGGTGTTCGCTTTCTGTGTGCACTCCACAGAGATCTCTCTGCTCCCTGGCTGCCCAGAACCTACTCACCAGTCTTTAAAGCTTTAGGAGCTGCTGATCTGTGTGGCAGATGGGCTGTGCCCTGTTCTGCTCCCTGAAGTTGCCGCCGGGTGGAAACAGAAGTTCCAAAGTTCTGTTCCTGGTCCCTGGATCAGGCAGGGCTGGTGGTGCGTTTACCGTGTGCACTCTGCAGAGTTCTCTCTGCTTCCTGGCTGCCCAGATCTCCTACTCACCAGTCTTTAAAGCTTTAGGAGCTGCTGATCCGTGTGGCAGATGGGCCGCGCCCTGTTCTGCACCCTCTTGTGGAAAGAATCTTATAAAAAAATAGGATAACTTCAATTAAACTATATATTTTTATGTATAAAATAGATTTATTCTAGGCGAGTAAGTAACATTATGATTTCTCATGGTCTTTAAAGTTGTTTTAAGTTATTTTTTACATAATTTATCCCCACCCCACCCCGTTTCCTTCCTCCAATCCCCACCCATATACCCTTCTTCTCCCTCTTTCAAACTCATGTTTTCTTTTCTCATTAGTAGGTGTTGCATTCAGATAGGAATACCCATATATATTATTAAATAGAACCTTCTCTGTACAATGTTACTTGTATGTATATTTTCAGGGCTGATCTTTTGGAATTGGATAAAAACCAACTGATGTTTCAGACATCATTGTTATTTTACCCTCTCCTCTTTAATCCCTACTCCTCAATTAAATCTTCTCTCCATTTTACCCCACTGAAATCAATTTCACCTTACTATTCCCCTAGACCCATATATCTATCATCTTGCCATAAAATAAATTCCAAATGGATCAAAACCTCAATGTGAAAACCTAAACGCTGAAACTGCTAGAAGAAAACAGGCAGGACCCTACATGATATAGGTACAGGAAGGACTTTCTGAATATGACTTCATTTGCCCAGGAATTAAGCCCAACTATTGACAAGTGGGATCTCATAAAACTAAAATGCTTCTGCACAGCTTAAGAAACAATCAATCCTGTAAAAGAGAATATCAGAATGGGAGGGGATTTTTTTACCAAATATACATCTGAAAGATAATTAATATTTATAATATATAAAGAATTCAAAGAATTCAAGAAAAGGAAAATCCCAAGTTTTAAAAGTGCATGAGGCTATGAATCTGAACAGAGTTCCCAATGAAAAAAAAAATAAAAGTGACTAAGAAATACCTCAAAAAATGTTGGTTTTCTGTTTTAGAGTTTCTATTGTTCTGACAAAACTCATGACCGAAAGTAATTTGAAGATGAAAGGATTTGTTTAATCTTACAATTTTTAGTTCACTATCTAGGGAAATCAGGATGGGAACTCAATGCAAGAACCTAGAGTCAAGGTCTGATAAAGGGATCATGGATGAGTGCTACTTACTGGCTTGCTCCTTCTTGCTTTTTCAGTTTTTTTTTCTTATACATCCCAGGATCTGCCTACCCTGGAAGAGCACTACCTAAAATGGTCTGGACACTCTCTCATCAATAATTAATCAAGAAAGTGGCCCACAGGCTTGCCTATAGACCAATCATTGTTTTGGCTGGAAGAAACTAATTTGATTATCATTTTTATTTACTCCATGTTCTGATCACATCTTCCCCTCTCTCCTCTTTTCCCCGTCTCTCCCTCTCATTTTCCTGTAGGCTTAGGTTTTTCTGAACCTATTTTATTTAGGGTTTTTGAATACTTCAACCTCCCTCTAACTCCACTGAGAAAAGTTTTTGGAGAAAGAAAGTTAATAGGGAAAGAAATTTTGTACACCTGTTTAGAAGTAGTACTTTGAGGTGATTTCACTCTTTGTTGTCAAGATACCAGCGGTATAGTACAATAGCGAACACCAAACAAGAATCAGTAGTAGTAGTCCAGTCCAGTAGCAAACATAAAACACAAATCAGTAGCAGCTACTCAATCTAGCAGAAACCACAAGGATCTGCTGAATAGATAGGAGTCAGTGAAAGTGGCTAGAATCAGCCAAAATATGAAGAGAAATTCTTTAGAACATTTCTTTATGATGTGAAGACCAGCAAAGAGCAGCAGATTTTTGCAGTACAACAGCAACCTATCACTGTTTATGGGGTTCCAGTCCAAAAATTGCATGACCATTCAAGCTTCTGCTCTAACAAAACATCATATGTCCTCTCATGTGTATGCTTCAGCAAACACCCTCTTACCAGACAGCTTCCAGAAAAACATCACATGACACAACTGTTTCCAGAGAAACCAGAACAAAAACCCTTTTTTCTAATACTAACAATATATAAACAATAGAAATATTTATGAGAACCATAAAACTAAAAGTTTACAACAGCACATTTTAAATATATGGACAATATATCAAACTATAGTCAAACAAAACAACCTTAAAGTTTTGTCATTAAACAGTAGCAAAGTGGAATCAGAGCTTCCATGATAGCCATAACGCCAGCAAAACACCCATGAAGGGCTGCCTTTCCACCTGGTAGAAATCTGCCCCTGGTCCTACTGCAACCTCTCATGCCCTACAATCTGGGACACGTTTACACGCCAAGAGATAATTGTGGTACAGTTCCTTATGCACCTGGGCTTTGATCTGCAGACAGTGGATCAGCAGCAGGGGATGGAGTCCAGCAAGCTGCTAAGGATGCTGAGTAGTGGAAACTAGATGGCTGCTGGCAGAGGAGGTAGCACTGAAGGGCTGGTCCACTTGCTGTCCCAGGGTGACTCACCTCCATTTCTAGGCTCTTCTGCCTCTCCCAGGACCTTTCTGAGAATGGATGCCCACTGGCTGGCTAGAGGAGTGCTCTGCCCTCAGCCCAGGGACCCTTTCCACCCTGTGTCTATTTCCCTAACCCTTAGACAAGCTTGGGGATGGACCCAGAAGCAAAGCAAGCACTAGATTCCTGAGCCTATCAGCTCAGACAGTCCCTCCTAGCCCCCAACTGATTATGTTCTTTTGTGTTATTTTATAAAGTGACATTTTTATTACTTTAATTTTTAAAATGGAAATTAAGAAATATATGATGGAAGATATTGTCTTACAACATATTTTTTCTTCTTAATAATTAAACAAAAAAGATAACGGAAGCTCAAAAAAAGTAACCAAGCAAAACAACATTAACATTCTATCATTAAATAATAGTCAAACCTTCCACCCAGTCCTTTCTGCTAGGACTGACTACTAGCTAGTCTGTTTCTCAGAAGATAGTCTATCCTGGGACATCCCAGAGCTGCATTGACTGCATTTGATACCACATCCTGAGGTATCCCAGGAGATCTGCTGCACTCAGGGAATCTGACACCACAGCCAGAGACATACCAGGAGATACAGTATACACAGGACACCATAGCTTGAAGGCATCCCAGAAATTCCATAATACATAAAGTAACTGGGAAACCAACACCACAGTCTGAAGACTTCCCAAGGGCTCTGTGGCAAGCAGGGCAACTGAAACAAAAGACTGAAAGTCTTCCCGGAGTTCTGCTGTACACAGAGAAACAGAAACCACAGTCCATAACCACTCCCCCACCCCTCCAGAACAACTTCACACAGAACAACAGACTGACTGCTCCTCTGAACACCCAACAGTCTGAAATGCTCCAAGGAGATCTACTGTAGCCAGGGGAACAGATCAGTGGATTCTCTGCCCCTCTGAAGACCCTCCAGTTGGTAGATCCCACAGAAGGTCTTCTATATCCAGAGCCACAGGCCTACAAGGAGACCTAAAGCAACTTAGGGGAGAAAGAGGCAAACTCCAGACAGATTCACTAAGACTAGCAAACACAATGGATAACCAGATGACAGGAGGCAAGCACAAGAACATAAGCAACGGAAGACCATATGTGTAGATATAATCAGAACCCAGTTCGCCCATCATAGCAAGACCTGGATGCACAAACATGCCTGAAAATAAGGAAGGTGACCCAAAATCCTATCACATGAAGATAATAGAGACCTTAAAGAGGATATGAATAACTCACTGAAAGAAATCCAGGGGGAAAAAAGGTAAGCAGGTACAAACCCTTAAAAAGGAAACAAATAAATCCCTTAAAGAAATACAAGAAAGCAAAATCAAACAGGTGAAGGAATTGCACAAAGCAGTCCAAGAACAAAAAGTGGACGTAGAAATAATAAAAACACAAATAAAGTCACACCTGGAACCAGAAAACCTAGGAAAGAAGTAAGGAATTACAAATGAATCTATCATCAACAGAATAAAAGAGATAAAAGAGAGAATATCAAGTGTACAAGATACTTTAGAAGAGATGACACAACTCACAAAAAATTCAAAACATAAAAAACCTCCTAGCCCAAAACTTCCGGGCAATTCAGGACACAATGAATATAACAAATCTAAGAATAATTGGAATACAGAAGAACACTAGCTCAAAGGACCTGAAAACATCTTCAACAAGATCACAGACAAAACATTCTCCAACCTAAAGGAAGAGAGGACAATAATGGTAAAAGAAGCCTATAGAATACCAAACAAATGGAACCAGAAAAGAAAATCCTCTTGTCACATAATAATCAAAACAATAAACCCACAGAACAGAGAAAGAATATTAAAAGCTGCAAGGGAAAGGGGCCAAGTAGCATATCAAATAAGTAGAACTATCAAAATTATATCAGACTTCTCATCAGAGACTATCTCGGCCAGAAAAGCCTGGTCAAAGGTCATGCAGAGACACAAATGACAACCCAGGCTACTATACCCAGCAAATCTCTCATTCAACATAGATGAAGAAACCAAAACATTCCAGAACAAAACCAAATTCAAACAGTATCTATCTACCAATCCAGCCCTACAGAGGATCTTAGAAAAAAAAAAATTCGAACACAAGGAAGGTACCTACCATAAAGAAAAGACAAGATATTAAGTGACTCACAACAAAGCCAAAAGGAGAGAACCACAAGCACATAAAGCCAACAAAAAAAAAAAAAAAAAAAAAAAAAAACACAAATATAACAGGAAGCAACAGTCATCTGTCTTTAATATCTCTCAATATTAATGGACTCAACTCACCTATAAAACCATAAGCTAACAGAATGGTTACACAAACAAGATCCAGCATTTTGCTTCATGCAATTAACACACCTCAATAACAAAAGATAGCAATTATCTCTGAGTAAAAGGATGGAAAAAGTACTTCCAAGAAAATGGTCCCAAGAAAGAAACTGGAGTTGCTATCCTAATATCTAATAAAATAGACTTTCAACGAAAAGTTATCAGGCATGATGAGGAAGGATACTTTATATTCATCAAAGGGTAAATCCACCAAGAGAAAGTCTCAATTCTGAACATCTATGCCCCAAAATCATGGGCACCTACATTCATTAAAGAAACATTACTAAAGCTCAAAAAACACAATGAACCCCACACAATAATAGTGAGAGACTTCAACACCCCACTCTCACCAATGGAAAGGTCATTGAAACAGAAACTAAAGAGAGAGACAGTGAAACTAATAGAGGTTATGAATCAATTGAATTTAAAATGTATCTACAGAACATTTCATCCTAAAACAAAAGAATACACTTTCTTCTCAGCACCTCATGGTACCTTCTCCAAAATGGACCATATAATTTGTCACAAAACACCCTTCAACTGATACAAGAATATCAAAATAATCACATGCACCTTATCAGACTACCATGGCCTAAGGCTGGTCTTCAATAACAGCAAAAACAAGAGAAAGCCCACATACATGTGGAAAATGAACAACTCTCTATTCAATGAAAACTTGGTCAGTAAGGAAATAAGAAACAAATTAATGACTTCCTAGAATTTAATGAAAATGTTGACAATCATGCCCAAATTTATGGGACACAATGAAAGCAGTGCTAAGAGGAAAACTCATAGCACTAAGTGCCCTGGTAAAGACACCGGAGAGATCTTACACTAGCACCTTAACAGCACACCTGAGAGCTCTAGAACAAAAAGAGGCAATTACACCCAAGTGGAATAGAAGGCAGAAAATAGTCAAACTCAGAGCTGAAACCAAACAAATAGAAAGAATACAAAGAATCAATAAAACCAAAAGCTGCTTCTTTGACAGAATCAAAAAGATAGATAAACCCCTAGCCAAAGTAGCCAAAGGGCCCAGAGACAGCATCCAACTTAACAAAATCAAAAATAAAAAGGAAGACATAACAACAGAAACTGAGGAAATTCAAAAAATCATAAGATCCTACTACAAAAGCCTATACTCAACAAAACTGGAAAATCTATATGAAATAGATGGTTTTCTAGACACATACCAAAGTTAAATCAAGAGCACGTTAACTATCTAAACAGGCCAATATCCCATAAAAAAAACAAAACAAAACAAAACAGAAACAAAAACCCAAATGGATTTCAAATAAAACCTGATACCTATATTCCTCAAACTATTCCATAAAATAGAACCAGACGGAACATTGCCTAATTCACTCTATGGAGCTACAATTTCTCTGATACCTAAACTACACAAGAACCCAACCAAAAAAGAGAACTGCCGACCAATCTCTCTTTTTAATACCAATGCAAAATACTCAATGAAAATACTCAATAAAATTCTTGTTAGCCAAATCCAAGAAGACATTAAAACCATCATTCACCACGATCAAGTAGTCTTCATCCCAAGTATGCAAGGTTGGTTCAATATATGAAAATCCATTAAGGTAATCCACTACATAAATAAACTAAATGAAAAAAAAAAATCACATGATCATCTCCTTAGAAGCAGAAAAGGCATTTGACAAAAATAAAACACTCCTTCATGTTAAAAGTATTGGAGAGATCAGCAATTCAAGGCCCATAACCAAATATCATAAAACAAATTTACTGCAAACCAACAGCCAATATCAAATTAAACGGAGAGATACTTGAAGAATCCCATTAAAATCAGGGATAAGGCAAGGATGCTCTATTAGTCAGGGTTCCTGTTCCTGCATGAAACATCATGACCAAGAAGCAAGTTGGGGAGGAAAGGGATTAGTCACTTTACACTTCTACATGCTGTTTATCACCAAAGGAAATCAGGACTGGAATTCAAGCAGGTCAGGAAGCAGGGGCTGATGCAGAGGGCATGGAGGGATGTTACTTACTAACTTTCTTCCCCTGGCTTGCTCAGCCTTCTTTCTTATAGAACCCAGGTCTACCAGCCCAGGGATGACACCACCCACAATGGGCTGGGCCCTCCCCCCTTGATCACTAGAGAAAATAAATGCCTTACAGCTGGGTCTCACAGCTCCTTTCTCTGTGATAACTCCAGCTTGTGTCAAGTTGACACAAAACCAGCCAGTACAGATGCCCACTCTCCCTGTATCTATTCAATATAGTACTTGAAGTGCTAGCTCGAACAATAAGACAACAAAAAGAGATCAGGGGGATATAAATTGACAAAGAAGAAATAAAGGTATCACTATTTGCAGATGATATGATAGTATACACAGACAACCCTCAAAACTCAGCCAGAGAACTTTTCCACCTGATAAACAACTTCAGCAAAGTGGCTGGATATAAAATTAACTCAAATATATCAGTAGCCTTCCTTTTTCCAAACGATAAACGGGCTGAGGAAAAAATTTAGGGAAACAACTCCCTCCACAATAGACACAAATAATATAAAATATCTTGGAGTAACTCTAACCAAACAAGTGAAAGATCTGTACTACAATAACTTCAAGTCTCTCAAGAAAGAAACTGAAGAAGATCTCAGAAAATGGAGAGACCACCCGTGCTCATGTATTGGCAGAATTAACATAGTAAAAGTTGCTCCCCTACCAAAGGCATTCTACAGATTCAATGCAAATCCCATCAAGATCCCAACACAATTTTTCAGAGACATAGAAAAGGCAATTCTCTAATTCATCTGGAAAGGCAAAAACACCCAGAAGAGTGACAATAGTTCTTAACAATAAAAGAATGGGGGAATCACCACCCCTGACCTCAAACTCGACTACAGAGCAGTACTGATAAAAACTGCATGGTATTTTTACAGAGACAGACAGGTTGATCAATGGAATAGAACTAAAGAGCCAGAAATAAAACCACACACTTAAACATGCCTTATCTTTGACAAAGAAGTCAAAAATATACAATGGAAAAAAAAAGAAAGCATCTTCAATAAATGGTGCTGGTCTAACTGGCTGTCTGTATGAAGAAAAATAAAAATAGACCCATATCTGTCACCCCACACAAAGCTTAAGTCCAAGTGGATTAAGACCTCAACCAGATAAAACTAGATACACTGAATCTAATAGAAGAGAAAGTGGGAAAGAGCCTTGAACTCATTGGCACAGGAAGAAATGTCCTAAACAGAACTCTAATGGTTCAAGCTCTAAGATCAAGAATTGATAAATGGGACCTCATCGAACTAGAAAGCTTTTGTATGGCAAAGGACATGGTCAATAATACAAATTGGCAACCTACATATTTGGAAAAAAAAAAAAAAAACTTCAGTAACTTCAATCTGACAAGTGTTCTAATACGAAGCTAGCCACCAAAAATCCAAAGAACCCAATCAAAAAATTGGGTATAGACCTAAATTAAGAACTCACACAGAGGAATCTTGAATGGCTAAGAACCACCTAATGAATTGTTCCAAGTCCATAGTATTCAGTACAATTCAAATTAAAATGACTCTGAGATTTCACCTTATACCAATAAGAATGGCTAAGATCAAAACCTCAGATTACAACACATATTAGCATGGATATGCAGAAAGATGAACACCCCTCCATTGCTGATGGGGTTGCAAACTGGTACAACACTCTGAAAATCAATTTGGATGTTCCTCAGAAAATTGGAAATAGATGTACCTGAAGACCCATCTGTACCACTCTTCAGAATATACCCAAAATATGCCACACCATGCCACAATGGGCACATGTTCCACTATGTTCACAGCAGTCTTTTTATGAAAGCCAGAAGCTGGAAACATCCTAGGTGTCCCACAACAAAAGAATGGATACAGAAATATGTTTCAGTTACACAATGGAATAACCACTCAGTTATTAAGAATGAGGGCATCCTGAGTTTTGTAGACAAACCGATGGAACTAGAAACATGTTTTCCTGAGTGAGGTAACTCAGACCCAAAAAGACATGCATGGTATGTACTCAGTAATTAGTGGATATTATCCCAAAAAGTACAGAATACCTAAGATACAATCCACAGAATTCAAAAAGTTCAACAAGTGAAGATTTCTCAGCCCCAATTGTAAGGGAGCAGAAACCAACCACAAAGCGGGGAGGGGATTTTAGAAGAAAAGCAGATGGGAGAAGAGTGGAGAGAGGAACCTGATCTGGTATTGGGTAGAGGGAAAGGACTGAAGTCTTAATGGCCAGCAGACAGAATGGAAACAGGCAACTCCTGGAGGTAGGATGTTGGGAGGATCCTCCAGAATGTACCAGAGACCCCAGAGGTAAGAATCTCTCAGGACTGGAAGGAGGAACCCTAGATCAAATGTCCTACAGCGGGGAGAGGGAACTCATAGATCCCACCTCCAGCAGAAAGATGGAGCATCAACTGAGTGATAAGGTTTCTATCCCACAGTCAAACTCTGACCCATCATTGTTCCTTTCTGAAAGAACGTCATGGACAAAAATGAAGAAGAGCCAGAGGAAAAGGAGGTTTAGCAACAGGCCCAAATTGGGATCCAGCTTAAGGGAAGGCCCCAAAGCCCAATAGTATTCTTCATTCTCATCAAAGGAAAAAATCTACCAAGATGAACACTATATTCTGAACATCTATCTCCCCAATGCAAGGGTACCTACATTTGTAAAAGAAATATCATTAAAGGTTAAAGCACACATTGAACCTCAAACAGTAATGTTGGGAGACTTCAAAACCCTACTCTCAACAATGGACAGATCATGGAAACCAAAACCAAATAGAGACACAGTGAATCTAACAGAAGTTATGAACCAAAGAGATTTATCAGATATCTATAGAACATTTCAACCTAAAACAATATATATATATATATATATATATATATATATATATATATATATACATATCTTCTCAGAATGTCTTTGTACCATCTCCAAAATTGACCATATAATCAGACACAAAACATACCTCAACAAAATACAAGAAGATTGAAATAATCCCATGTATCCTATCAGGTCACTACTGACTAAAGCTGGCCTTCAGTGACACCAGAAACAAGAGAAATCCCCCATACATATAGAAGCTGAACAACTCTCTATTCGATGATAATTTAGTCGGTGAAGGAATGAATAAAGAAATTAAAGACTTTTTTAGAATTTAATGAAAATGAAGGGCTAACATACACAAACTTAGGGGACACAGTGAAAGCAATGCTAAGAGTAAAACTCATATTTCTGAGTGCCTCCAAAACAAAGCAGTAGAGAAAGCACACTAGCAGTTTGACAGCACACATGAAAGCTCTAGAACAAAAAGAAGCCAATACACCTCCACATAAAACCTGATACACTAAAACTAATAGAAGAGAACATGGGGAAGAGCCTCAAACACATAGGCACAAGTGAAATTTTCCTGAACAGGACACCAGTGGCTTATGCTCTAAGATCAGCTATAGACAAATGGGATCTCATTAAATTGAAGAGCTTCTGTAAGACAAAGGACACTGTCATCAAGACTACCTACATTTTTTGGAAAAGATCTTTACCAATCCTACATCAGATAAAGGGCTAATATCCAATATATACAAAGAATTCAAGAAGTTAATCTCCAAAGAACCAAATAAACTTATTGGAAATGGGGGGGCAGAGCTAAACAAGGAATTCTCAACTGAGTAATCTTGAATGGCTAAGAAGTACCTAAAGAAGTGTTCAACATCCCAAACAACCCTGAGTTTCCACTTCACACCAGTCAGAATGGTTAAGATCAAAAACTCAGGTGACATATGGTGAGAATGTAGAGAAAAAGAATCACTCCTCTATTACTGTTGGGATTGCAAGCTGGTACAACTACTCTGGAAATCAATCTGGCATATACCCAAAAGATGTTCCAACATGTAACAAGGACACATGAGCAACTATGTTCATAGCAGCCTTATTTATAATAGCCAGAAACTTGAAAGAACCCAGATGTCCTTCAACAGAGGAATACATACAGAAAACATGGTACATTTATACAATGGTGTACTACACAGCTATTAAAAGCAATGACTTCATGAAATTCACATGGAAATAAATGGATGGGACTAGAAAATATCATCCTGAGTGAGGTAACCCAATAACAAAACAACCCACATTGTATGCACTCACTGATAAGTGGATATTAGGATAAAAGCTTGGAATACCCACGATACAACTCACAGACCAAGAATAAGGAAGACCAAAGTGTGGACGCTTCAGTCCTTCTTAGAATGTGGAACAAAATTCTCACAGGCAGTAGATTGTGGGAGAGACTTGGAAAGGAGAGATAAAGGGAGGGGGAAACATGGGGTAGGATCATATGTGCAAGTAGTCGGGGGAAATTTCAACCCTTTTTCATTAATATTTTTTCCTGAAAATTTGAGGCTTCTAACACATTTCCTCTTAGTAACTGGTCAATTTTCTCATTTCCTTTAGCTAATGGATCTGGCAAACTTGTATGAGTCCAAATTGATATTTTTCTTACAATATGTGGGAGAATTCAATTAGTTCTTTTAATAAACTATATGTGTGTGTATGTTTGTGTGTGTCTGTGTGTGTGTGTGTATTTTGAGTGTTTGTTACCAATTTCTCCCAGGTAGTTACTACAAGCTCTATCCAAATATTTACTGATAATCCATAATGACATAATCTCAGCATTATTAAGAAGTACTACAGTTTTGGTCAGGTCTCTTCATGACAATTGATGTAGTCATAGTCTACATTTTATAATTAATTCAGAAATCTTTTTTCATTTGTCTTCAATTTTTTAATTTTATGTGCTAAGAAAATCAATTCCACATTATTATCTTCCCTTTGCTTAATGAGCCCAGTAAAAGAAAGAGTTGAAAGTAAAATGACCGAAATACAATCAAGTTTAGGATCAATTCAATCCAGATATGCATCTTATAGTCTTTGTTTTACAACAGTTAACTCTTCTGCTTCAGGTGTTAGATATCTTAGACTGTTAAAATTTGAATCTCCTTGTAATATCTGAAATGAATTAGTTAACTCATACTTAAACCAGTTGTAAATCTCAACCAGTTAATGTTACCCATTAATTTTTGAAAATTTTTAAGAGTTTACAATTGATCTTTATGGATCTGTACTTTTTGTGTTCAATTTTTTTTGTTGACTGATTTTAAAAGCCAAATAACTTATGTGAATCTTTTCTTTGTGTTTTTTTCTGTAGAAATCTGTAACCCCCAACATAGCAGTTCTTTGTTTCCTTAAACATTTTCTCTAAAGCATTTTCATGGCTTAGAATCAGCCAACAAAATGTCATGATAAATGAGAGATTGAGGAAATTGCCTGTGAATTATTTTTAATGGTTGTTACACAATATATTGACATAAAGTTGGACTATTTAACATTTCATGTAGAAGTACCTCCCAATGGTGCCTTTTCATTGGGCCACTGTTGTTCATAGTAGGTACTGAGAAAGCAAAACTTTCCCTGTCCTGCTCATGCAAGAGTATTGGGAAAATACAATCTTTCAAGTCTATTATTATTATATGTCATGGTTTTGGCAACAAAGAAGGTAAAGGAAGTCTAAGCTATAAAGGACCCATTGGTTTAATTAGTCTATTCACTGCTATTAAACTAGTTATCATCCTACATTTTTCTGTTTTCCTTTTTACAACAAACACAGAGGAATCCCATGGGCTGGTAGACTCTTATATGTTGAGCCTCCAGCTGATCTTGTACCAGTTCTACTGCTCTTGGCACACATGTCTGTTTTATAACCATTTTAGGGGCAAGGCTGTTGGTATGTCAACAGTGGCCTCTTCTATAAATCTGGAAACTGGATCGCTGTGTTTGGACAATGGGTATAGCTTATGATTGTTCTCAATTACCTATATCAATAACTTCCCCGGAAGCATCTACCATATCACCCCTAATTTTCTTATTTGTTGTCCCTGGAATTGCAAGAATATTAATTTGAGTACCCCACCTGGTCTAACACAGGGAATCTGTCTGACACTTTGTCTTATTTGTGATAATTTATCACTTCTTATAAAGTTTGTGTAAACCTTCTGAAGTGGCCAATCTGGATGATATAACTTTTGGGAAAGTATAGTAACATCAACTTCTGTATCTACCAAATCTTCTATTTCAACACCATTTATTTGTATCATTAATTTGGTTCTCTGATCATTAGCCATTGTTTGCCCAAACACACATTTTCCAATAGTCCCCAAAACCCTCGTTCTTTCTGTTGGAGTGGCCTTACCCTTGATATAAGGAACAACAGCTGAGAAATTCTATCCCCTGCATTAATTTGCATCTTGAGAAGTTAATAGAAATTAATTCACTTCTTCTAAAGACTGTCCCTGAAAGTAAAGGACTATAAACACCAGTAGTTAACCTGTAATATTTAACCTTTGGGGATAGTATAAGGCATATCTGTGGCCAGATCTGAAGCTGTACTTCCTTATATAGCATGTATAAGATCAGAAATATTTAGTTTTGATTTTCCTGCTCAGTTGGTATCTTCTGGCTGACCAAAGAAAAATGGCTCATATTTTGTGTTGCAGGGCCTTGAACTTACAGATTCCTCTGTTCATTTCCCAATGACAAGGGGTTACCTCATATGTCTCTCTTGGACCTACAATCCTTAGACCAATATTTGCTCTTTCCACAGTGACTACAATACCCTGGAAACCTTTGAGTTTCATTACAGCCTAAACCTGCTTGTTATCTTTTATGAGTACCATATTCTGCAGTCAATATACCCAATAGTTTTAACTCTGAATCTTCTAGCCTTACAATTTCTTTGGAAATGGCAACATTCAAAATTAAGGCATCAGGCATTTTGATACATGAGACTTGTAGCTATGATTTGCTCTATAATATTGACATGATGCTCCACTAAATTGGCACAAGTCAGCAAAAGCAGCCAAAATACCACAGAAAGTTCTTTGGTGAATTTCTCTCTATAAAGTAAAGACCAGCAAAGACCAGTAGAAATGTGAGACCAGCAAAGCACTGCATAGCCAGCAAAGACAAGAGAAATGTTGCACAGCTACAGAAGACCAGCAAAATATTGTACCATGTTGCAAATGCAAGAACGACCTCTCACTGTTTATGGGATTCTATCTGTACTCTTTACAAACATACCATGCCTTCTCAAGAATCTACTCCAGCAAACCATCACATTCTCTTTCACATCCTAACCCTAACCCTAACCCTAACCTCCCATAATCCAGTCCTCCCTTTCTCCTCATAATACTTTTCACATCATTTTGCAGTAGGACTAAGTGCATCTTCCCCTATTGAGGCTAGACAAGGTAGCACAGTTAACAGAAAATGATCTAAAGTCAGGCAGTCGAGTCAGATATAACCCTGTTCCTGTTGTTACGAGTCCCACATAAAGACTGAGCTGCACAAATGTTATATATGTGCCCATAAGATAGGTTTTCCCCATATATGCTCTCTGTTGGTGGTTCAGTCTCTGTGGACCTCTATTAGGACCAGATTAGTTGATTTACGGATCAATCTTATGGAGGATTTTTTCAATTGAGACTTCCTCTTCTCAAATCATTTTAGGTTACATCAAGTTGGCACAAAACTAACCAGCATTTAAGGAAATGTGAATTTAGAAAAAAAGTTTGAATTTTATCTTACTCCAGTCAGAATGACCAAAGTCAACAAAACAGCCTCCAACAAATGCTAGACAGAATATAGAGAAAAAGGGAGCCTCATCCACTCTTGGTGAAATTGCAAACCTATCCAGCCTCTCTGGAATCTCTGGTATTTTCTGGAGAATCATGAAAAAGCTAAAAGTATTTTACCTTAGGACCCTGCTGTACTACTCCTTGACATATGTCCAAAGGATTTTACATCCCATTCTACAAATACTTGCTCATCCATGTTCATTGCTGCTCTATTCACAATAGCTAGGAAATGGTAACAACCTAAATGTCCTATAACCAAAAATAATAACAATAATAGTAGCAATGTGATAAATATACACAGTAGAATATTAGTCAACTGTAAAGAAAATAAATTGATGAAATTATAGGTAAATGGGTGGTAATAGAAAGTATTATAATGAGTGAGGTAACCTAGACCTTACATGTTTTTTTCTTATCCATGGTTCTTAGCTCCTTCTCTTCAGATATGACTGTCTAGCCACAGAAAACAGGAAAGTAAAAAGAAAGACATGAGGTGAGAGGGCACTAAAATGATAAATAGCAGAATATAATCATTGTTAACTTTATTTCTTCTCATGAATTTCAAAATTATACTTTATTTTTCAGACTATCAGTAGTCATCATCCAGAACATTTTCTGTTAACATAATTCAATCAAACATGTTTCAATTATTTCAACATACCAGTAAACTGAACAACTTCTTCAAACCTTCATTATTATCTCAGCACATGTCCAACTGCATTCTATCTTAATAAACATCACTATCATTTTTAAATGATGGGATTATTTTATTGGGGACTATAGTTATAACTAGAAGATTTCTTGGCACAATGTCAAAATCAGCTGAGTCTGTGTGGCTGCATCATTGACAACAGACAGCAGAAGATGGAATGGGGAAAGAAACCATAGCTTGTCCCTAGAGCTTTGGATTTTTGTCTTAGCTGTAATATTTTCCAGTTGAATTTCACAGAAAAAAAAATCCTCAAACTTTTCTACATTTCAGTTTCCATGTCTGTGAAATAAAGAAAATTATACTAAACCCTTAGATAAATAGAAAACTGGACTGAAAAATCAATACATTAAATTACTATATTATATGTGAACCAGGTCTTTTTATTTATAACAGATCTTTCCTGTCCTTTACTCTGTACTTCTAAGTTCTTAGCCACCAAAAGTCAACCTCAGTGTGCTGCTATGTGGTTACCATCATGAAGATATGACTACTGCTTCTGAATTGTTTGTTTTGATGACCTCTAATGAATTTAATGTTACTTCCTACTTTCTGCAGAAGATATGTGGATCACTCACATTCTTGACCACCTCACCTTCATTACTCCCTGTGTCTATGATATTGGAGTAGCTTGGGGACACAATTTTACAGCATAAGAAACAGACTTGCCACTTAGAAAGAAGTTTCAGGTCACTTAGAAAATCAGAAACAAGGGCAGCAATGCAGTGATTGCAGTGGGGTAGCCTCAGGTCTCCTTTTCTGATTGATGCATTTTCCTAAAGTAATCAGATCTCTATGAGTTCCATTCTTGAAGATTCTTAGTCAGTTCCCGAGAGGCAGGTCTACAGAGATTCATCTGTAACTATCTACATCTACTATCTTGAAGTGATTTTGTTTTCTTGTGTTCTGCTATGTCTTGATACATGCTGTCTTCTATAACTCCACAGGCTCAGATAGTCCATTTTTGTCTTGATGGGAAGCATGGCATACATACAGACACGGTGCTATAGAAGGAGCTGAAAGTTCTACATCTGTATCTGTAGGCTACAGGAAAAGAGATACATAGATATTATTTCCCATGACTAGTCATAGCCACTTGAAACCTTGGAGAAACTTTTTAGATAAATAAAAAAATGAACAGATATAGGACAAATTTTAGTAATGCAAAAATATGATAACAAATTAATCTGGGGATGTTCAGGGTAATAATGGTCCAGAAATGATGCCAGTCATCGGGAGAGGAGCCTGACAGCAGCACACAACATTAAACAGAAGATTGGAGGAGTGGTATAACAGAAGTTACTAAGATGTCCCCATAGGACTGCAGAATACTTGCCAAACATATTAGGCCCTGGATTTTGTTTCTAACACTTGTAATAAACATTTTTAAATGATTTATTTCTATGAAGCAAAATTAGAGTATATTAAGGAAAGGTGGAGATTTTTTTGTTGTTGTTCATGGGTTTTTTATTCTATTTTGTTTAGAAAGGGTTCCAGGTAGCCAAGATTGGTCTCAAGCTCACTATGGAGCTGACAAGAATGCCCTCTCAAGTTCTAGGATTATAGACATATATCACCACACATTAATCATGCTGATACTGAGGATTGATCCCTGGGCTTTGTGCATTGTAGACATGTATTCTACCAATTGATCTACATCGCAAGACAATAACAAAAATGTTTGGTATTTGGGTTTGTGTGCCAATGCATACAAGGGTAGGTGAAAAGATATTCTGTGGGAATCAATTTTCTCCTTCCAGTTCATGGTTCCTAGAGTTCAAACTCAGGTCATCAGCCAGAGGCAAGTGCCTTTATCTGATAAGCCATCTTGCCAACCATACTTTAAAAATGCTAATATAACCATAAATTTTTAACAAATTAAGAACATTCTATGGTTTTCTATTATATGGCAACAAAAACTTATTTTCCTTGAATATGCCCTGTTTATTTATATCACCATATTTGGTTATGGTATGTCTGTTTCTAGAAGCCTTTCTCCATGCTTCAAATTCATTGCATTTCAATTTTTGTTCATTATTTTAGACTAAGCAATGCTGTTCCCTTTCTCACTCAAATATTTCTTTAATTTTCTTTTTTTATGGCCTTCACCACAACTTGTGTACAACTTTACTTTTTATTCAAATGCTATTGGTACTAGCTTTATGAGCATCATCAAAACAGAGACCACATCTTGTTTATGTCTATATTCCCATGTCTTCTCTGGCATGTATATTCCTTAATACATATTATACATCTTTGAAATGAATGTGTAGTAACATACTTAAGAGTAAAAATGTACAACTTTCTATGAAGGAAAAAGAACAATTAGGAAATGGGATTTCTTTCTTCATTAAAATTACCAAAGTAGGTTTAGTAATCACTTGTGTTATAGTATACTAGAAATTCAATATATTCTCTTTTATCCACTGAACAGAAGAATTTGCTTTATATTCTTTAGAATTCAAGTATTTCATTGTCTTAAGCATGAAGGAACAGGTGGCAGAACACTGTTAGTGGATGGATTCTATGCAGCACAACAAGTACTTCAAAAAGCGCCTGAAGAATTTGAACTCCTCAGCAAAGTACCATTGAAGCATGAATATATTGAAAATGTTGGACAATGTCAAAATCACATGATTGGGGTTGGGCCAATCTTAAATATCTACCCATGGAATAAAGAGCTGTATTTGATCAGGTGAGTACCAAACAGCTATTCTCCCATGTCACATATTTATTGTATATTAAGCTCTTGACAAGTATAACCAGCTATCTCCTCGAATCATCAACTGGCGGTATTATAGACTATATAGTGTATCATATTTAAAATCTAGCTCATAGGCTCCACTCACCTTAAGTTCACCTCACTATATAATTGCTATTGTTTTATTGAATTATATATCCACTGAATTGCCAAAATAAAAGACCAAAAGCTACCTTCAACTTCTTCATGTCCCTCACCCTGTACAACAAATCTAACCAGATTTACCTACTAATTTTCCTCAAAGTAGCCAGTACTTCCTACCAGCAATGCCACTTTCTGTGTGAGACCATTATCATTTCAACATAATACCATTGATTTCTCCCTTTACCCACCTTTTAGCCATTTTGTATGCTATAGCTAGAACAATCTTTTAAATTTGTATTATGCATGTGTGTGTTTATGTGTGAGGAAAATATAGCCACTGCACATGTGTGAAGGTTACAAGAACACTTCTCATTGGTTGGTTCTCTCAGCATTGGATGAAGAAATCAAAGTCAGGCCAGACATACCTTTAATCTCAGCCTTCCAGTGTAAAGTCAGGGTGATCTCAGAATTTGATGCCAGGCTAGTCTACAGAGTGACTTCTAGGACAGTCAGGAATGTTACATGGAGAAACTCTGTCTTGAAAAACAAGCAAAAAAAAAAAAAAACAACAACAACTTAAAAAAACCCTACATGCACTTAATATCTTCCTAACACTTCAAGTTATTCTTATAAGTGTTATTATTCTACATGCCCTGACCCCTTCTTACTGTTGTAGCTTCAACTCACACAATTCATATTTTCTACACAGATTCTTTCTGAGAAAACTGCATTGATTTAGGTTTAAGTTATTTTCCATATTGCAGCCAATATTTTTATAGTATTTTACTTCATTAAGCTAACTAATACAGTGCATTGTTCTTCCACAAAAACTTGTTAAGTATCTACAAAGACACAGGCATTGTTTGTGATTCTAGAGATAAAATTGTGACTATAGAATTTTCATTCTAATAAGATGAGCTATTTTTTTTAAAGCAAGTATATAGTATATCAAATGATAAGTACTAAGTAAACATAAGAGAAAAAGCTGCAAAAGGTAACTTGATATAGTACAGAAAAGGTCAAATCCTGACTACCAATCAATGATTTATGGCCTTGAACAAACCACTTAACCTATTAATCATAAGTTTCTGAGTTTCAGTAATAATACCTACCATACCCATTGTTAAAAATAAGCTACCATCTCTGTTCTTTATCCTCATAGGTAGAAGGAATTATGTCAATAGTAATTCACTTTTATTGGATAAATTCTTCCAAGGAACACTCCTTCAGTCATCTCTTGTATACCCACCACATAAAATAAGAAGTAGGTCCAACATTTTACTATAAACACCTTAACATATGGAAAATTTTTTTAAAAAGCATTTAATGTGGGAAAACCATACCCTGCAACCTACATTAAACCATTAAAATATTGTTATTCTTGTTTTATCATGGAACCCTCTATTTTTCTGTCCATATGTCATGGTTAGTTTTCATGTCAGCTTGACAAAAGCTAGAAGACATCTAAGAGGAACCTTGATTAAGAAAATGCATCCATAAGATTGGCCTGTGGGCAAGACTGAGGGCATTTTTTTAATTAGTGATGGATGGGGGAGGGCCCAGCCCATTGTAGGTGGTTCCATCTCTGGGCTGTTGGTCCTGAAAGCACGCTAAGCAAGCCATAAGGAGCAAGCCAGTAACTGGCACTCCTCCATGCCCTCTGCTTCAGCTCCTGCCCCTAAATTACTGCCCTGTTTGAGTTCCTGTTTTACCTTTCTTTGATGATGCGCTGTGATATAGAAGCTGGAGCTAAATGAACCCTTTCTTCTGTTGTTGTTTTGGCTGGTTTTGTTTTATTTTTACACTCAAGATTTTATTCCCCTCCCAGTCCACCCTCTTACTGTTCCTCATCCCATACCTCCTCCCACTCCCCCATTTCCACGAGAACGGCCCCACCCAACCCACCCCACCAGACCTCTAAAATCCCTGGGGCTTCCAGTCTCTTTTGGGTGTTAGGTGTATCTTCTCTGACTGAACCCAGACCCAAGAGTCCTCTGCTGTATATGTATTATGGCCTCATATCAACTGATGTATGCTGCCTGGTTGGTGGCTCAGTATCTTAGAGGTCTCAGGGGTCCAGGTCAGTTGAGACTGCTAGTCTTCTTAAAGGGTCACCCTCCTCCTCACCTTCCTACAGCTTTTCCCTAATTCAACCACAGGTATCAGCAGCTTCAATACATTGTTTGGGTGCAAATATCTGCTTTTGACTCTTTCAGCTGGTTGTTGGGTTTTTCAGAGAGCAGTCATGATGGATCCCTTTTAATGAGTGCTCCATAGCCTCAGTAATGGTGTCAGGCCTTGGAGCCACCCCCTTGAACTGGATCCCCTTTTGGTCCTTTCTCTGGACCTTCTTTTCTTCAGGCTCTTCTCCATTTCCACCTCTGCACATTTTTCAGACAGGAACAATTATGAGTCATAGTTTTGACTGTGGAATAGCAACCCCATTCCTCACTTAATGCCCTGTCTTTCTGCTGGAGGTGGGGTCTACAAGCTGACTTTCCCCATTGTAGGGCATTTTATCTAAGCCAACCCTTGAGTCCTATGGTCCCTCACCTCCCAGGTCTCTGGTACATTCTGGAGGGGGGATCCCCCCACCTCCTACCTCACCTATCTCCAGAGGTCAACCAGATGATGTTTCCATGCCCCATCCATCACCTTTCTCTCCTAGGTCCCTCATTCCCTCCGCCCTTGTGGTTGGTTTCTTCTCACTCTCAAGTGGAACTGAGGCTTCCTTACATGGGCCCTTCAGCTTGTTGATTTATTTGAATTCTGTAGACTGTATCTTGCATATTCTATACAATTTTTGGCTGATATATACATATTAGTAAGTACATACCATGTATATATTCTGGATCTTAGTCACATCATTCAGGGTGATATTTTCTAGTTCCATCCATTTGTCTGAAAACACAGGATGTGCTCAGTCTTAGTGGCTGAGTAGTATCCCACTGTGTAAATTAACCACATTTTCAGTATCAATTCTTCTGTAGTGGGACATCTAAGATGTTTCCAGCTTCTGGCTATCACAAATAAGGTGACTATGAACATAGTGAAACATGTGTCCTTGTAGCATGGTGTGGAATTTTTTGGGTATATTCTCAAGAGTAGTATTGATGGGTCTTCAAGTAGATCTATTTCCAGTCTTCTAAGGAACATCCAAATTGATTTCCAGAGTGGTTGTACCAGTTTGCAACCCCATTAGCAATGGGGGAGTGTTGCTCTTTCTCCACATTCTCAAAATTATGTGTTGTCACCAGAAGTTGTGATCTTAGCCATTCTGCTTAGTGTAAGGTGGAATCTGAGCGTTGTTTTGATTTGGATTTCTCAGGAAGGACTTGGAAAATTACTGTAAGTTCTTCTAAGCCATTCAAAATATCTCTGTGTGAATTCTCAGTTTAGTTCTATACCTCATTTTTTGATTGAGACCTTTGGGTTTTAGTGAATATCTTATTGAGTTCTTTATATATTTTGGACATTAGAACTCTGTCAGAAGTGGGATTAATGAAGGTTTTTCTCACAGTCTGTAGGTACCAATTTGTCTTATTGACTATGTTCTTGGCCTTAAAGAAGCTATCCATTTTCATTAGGTTCCATTTGTCAATTCATGATCTTAGAGCTTGAACCATTAGAGTTCTGTTTAGGACATTTCTTCCTGTGCCAATGAGTTCAAGGCTCTTTCCCACTTTCTCTTCTATTAGATTCAGTGTATCTAGTTTTATCTGGTTGAGGTCTTAATCCACTTGGACTTAAGCTTTGTGTGGGGTGACAGATATGGGTCTATTTTTATTTTTCTTCATACAGACAGCCAGTTAGACCAGCACCATTTATTGAAGATGCTTTCTTTTTTTTTCCATTGTATATTTTTGACTTCTTTGTCAAAGATAAGGCATGTTTAAGTGTGTGGTTTTATTTCTGGCTCTTTAGTTCTATTCCATTGATCAACCTGTCTGTCTCTGTAAAAATACCATGCAGTTTTTATCAGTACTGCTCTGTAGTCGAGTTTGAGGTCAGGGGTGGTGATTCCCCCATTCTTTTATTGTTAAGAACTATTGTCACTCTTCTGGGTGTTTTTGCCTTTCCAGATGAATTAGAGAATTGCCTTTTCTATGTCTCTGAAAAATTGTGTTGGGATCTTGATGGGATTTGCATTGAATCTGTAGAATGCCTTTGGTAGGGGAGCAACTTTTACTATGTTAATTCTGCCAATACATGAGCACGGGTGGTCTCTCCATTTTCTGAGATCTTCTTCAGTTTCTTTCTTGAGAGACTTGAAGTTATTGTAGTACAGATCTTTCACTTGTTTGGTTAGAGTTACTCCAAGATATTTTATATTATTTGTGTCTATTGTGGAGGGAGTTGTTTCCCTAAATTTTTTCCTCAGCCCGTTTATCGTTTGGAAAAAGGAAGGCTACTGATATATTTGAGTTAATTTTATATCCAGCCACTTTGCTGAAGTTGTTTATCAGGTGGAAAAGTTCTCTGGCTGAGTTTTGAGGGTTGTCTGTGTATACTATCATATCATCTGCAAATAGTGATACCTTTATTTCTTCTTTGTCAATTTATATCCCCCTGATCTCTTTTTGTTGTCTTATTGTTCGAGCTAGCACTTCAAGTACTATATTGAATAGATACAGGGAGAGTGGGCATCTGTACTGGCTGGTTTTGTGTCAACTTGACACAAGCTGGAGTTATCACAGAGAAAGGAGCTGTGAGACCCAGCTGTAAGGCATTTATTTTCTCTAGTGATCAAGGGGGGAGGGCCCAGCCCATTGTGGGTGGTGTCATCCCTGGGCTGGTAGACCTGGGTTCTATAAGAAAGAAGGCTGAGCAAGCCAGGGGAAGAAAGTTAGTAAGTAACATCCCTCCATGCCCTCTGCATCAGCCCCTGCTTCCTGACCTGCTTGAATTCCAGTCCTGATTTCCTTTGGTGATAAACAGCATGTAGAAGTGTAAAGTGACTAATCCCTTTCCTCCCCAACTTGCTTCTTGGTCATGATGTTTCATGCAGGAACAGGAACCCTGACTAATAGAGCATCCTTGCCTTATCCCTGATTTTAATGGGATTCTTCAAGTATCTCTCCGTTTAATTTGATATTGGCTGTTGGTTTGCAGTAAATTTGTTTTATGATATTTGGTTATGGGCCTTGAATTGCTGATCTCTCCAATACTTTTAACATGAAGGAGTGTTTTATTTTTGTCAAATGCCTTTTCTGCTTCTAAGGAGATGATCATGTGATTTTTTTTTTTTCATTTAGTTTATTTATGTAGTGGATTACCTTAATGGATTTTCATATATTGAACCAACCTTGCATACTTGGGATGAAGACTACTTGATCGTGGTGAATGATGGTTTTAATGTCTTCTTGGATTTGGCTAACAAGAATTTTATTGAGTATTTTCATTGAGTATTTTGCATTGGTATTAAAAAGAGAGATTGGTCGGCAGTTCTCTTTTTTGGTTGGGTTCTTGTGTAGTTTAGGTATCAGAGAAATTGTAGCTCCATAGAGTGAATTAGGCAATGTTCCGTCTGGTTCTATTTTATGGAATAGTTTGAGGAATATAGGTATCAGGTTTTATTTGAAATCCATTTGGGTTTTTGTTTCTGTTTTGTTTTGTTTTGTTTTTTTTATGGGATATTGGCCTGTTTAGATAGTTAACGTGCTCTTGATTTAACTTTGGTATGTGTCTAGAAAACCATCTATTTCATATAGATTTTCCAGTTTTGTTGAGTATAGGCTTTTGTAGTAGGATCTTATGATTTTTTGAATTTCCTCAGTTTCTGTTGTTATGTCTTCCTTTTTATTTTTGATTTTGTTAAGTTGGATGCTGTCTCTGGGCCCTTTGGCTACTTTGGCTAGGGGTTTATCTATCTTTTTGATTCTGTCAAAGAAGCAGCTTTTGGTTTTATTGATTCTTTGTATTCTTTCTATTTGTTTGGTTTCAGCTCTGAGTTTGACTATTTTCTGCCTTCTATTCCACTTGGGTGTAATTGCCTCTTTTTGTTCTAGAGCTCTCAGGTGTGCTGTTAAGGTGCTAGTGTAAGATCTCTCCGGTGTCTTTACCAGGGCACTTAGTGCTATGAGTTTTCCTCTTAGCACTGCTTTCATTGTGTCCCATAAATTTGGGCATGATTGTCAACATTTTCATTAAATTCCAGGATGTCTTTAATTTCTTTCTTTATTTCTTTAGTGACCATGTTATCATTGAGATAGCCCTATGAAACCTAGTGAGTAGAGGCAAATCTTCTAGGTTGGTTCCAGATTGATTTTTCTCTGTCATATGATTCTGGAAAGGTATGTTTTCAGTAATAAGGCCTTAATTCCAAGTTACTAAATATAAGGAAGAATAATTGTTAGCCTATGATATCTGAATGAGGAATTGTTCCCTTGTTACAGAGCAAACATATAATACTTTTTAAAATATATGAACTTGATATGTATGTATAGATATCATTCCAAGAGACTTTCTACTTTTTTATGATAGTTCCCTATATATGACATTTTTTAAAACATAGTGTTAGTTATTTCTCCCCATATTTGTTCATTTTTTCCCTCTGCTCATTCATCTCATTTCATTAACTCTTCGTTTTCTAATATTTTCCCCTCTTCAGACTATGTACATTCTATTATCTTTTTTTCCTTTTGCTTTCTTTTTCTTTTATTTATTTATTTATGTTTTATATTCTCTGTATGTACATTTTAAATGTTATCCCCTCTTCCCCAGCTCCCATCAGCCCTCCCCATGCTTCCAACCATCTCTCTCCAACTCAGTGCCTTGGCATTCCCCTACACTGTAGGGAAAAAAAAAAAAAAAAAAAAAAACAGCCTTCACTGGACCAAAGGCCTCTTCTCCCATTGATGCCAGACAGTGCTATCCTCTGATACATATACAGCTGGAGCCCCGGGTCTCTCCATGTATAAAAAGTGGTTGGTGTTTGAGTCCCTGGGAGCTCTGGAGTGTTCGTTTGGTTGATATTTTGTTCTCCCCATGAGGTTAAAAACCCTTTCAGCTCCTTCAGTCCTTTCTCTGGGTTGTTTTGATTTGCATTTTTCTGATGAATAGAGATGTTGAAGATTTATTTAGGTGCTTCTCAGCTATTCGTTATTCCCCAGTTGAGAATTCTTTGTTTAGATCTGTACCCCATATTTTAATAAGGCAATTTGATTCTCTGGAGTACAACTTCTTGAGTTCTTTGTATATATTGGATATTAGCCTTATATCAGATGTAGGGTTGGCAAATATCTTTTCCCATTGTGTTGGTTGCAGTTTTGTACTAATGGCACTGTTCTTTGCCTTACAAAAGCTTTGCAATTTAATGAGGTCTCATTTGTTGATTCTTGATCTTAGAGTATATATAAGCCATTGGTGTCCAGTTCAGGAAAATTTCCCCCTCTGCCTGTATGTTCTAAGTTCTTCCCCACCTTCTCTTCTATTAGTGTCAGTGTACCTGGTTTTATATGTAAGTCTTTGACTTGGATTTGAGCTTTGTACAAGGAGATAAGAAAGGATTGATTTGCATTCTTTTGCATGGTGACTGCCAGTTGAACTAGCACCATCTGTTGAAGAGGCTGTCCTTTTTCCACTGAAAGTTTTTAGCTCCTTTGTCAAAGATCAAGTGACTATAGGTGTGTCCATTTCTTGGACTTCAATTCTATTCCATTGATCTATCTGAATGTCTCTGAACCAATGCCATGTGGTTTTTATCAAAATTGATCCAAAACTACTGCTTGAGGTCACGGATGGTGATTTTCCTAGAAGTTCTTTTATTGTTGAGAATAGTTTTTGCTATCCTTTTTTTTTGTTATTCCAAATAAATTTGCAAATTGTTGTTTCTAACTCTATGAAAATTGAGTTGGAATTTTGTTGGGAATTGCTTTGAATCTGTAGATTGCTTTTGGCAAGATGGCCATATTTACTATGTTAATCCTGCCAATCCAAGATCATGGGAGATCTTTCCATCTTCTGAGGTCTTATTTAATTTCTTTCTTCAGAGACAGGAAGTTCCTCTCATAGAAATCTTTCACATGCTTAGTTAAGGTCACATCAAGGTATTTTATATTATTTGTGACTATTGTGAAGGGTATCAATTTCCTAATTGTTTTTTCTCAGCCTGTTTATCCTATGACTACAGGAAGGCTACAGAATTGTTTGAGTAATTTTATATCCAGCCACTTTGCTGAAGTTGTTTATAAGCTTTAGGAGTTCTTGTGTGAATTTTTTGGGGTCACTTAAGTACACTATCATATCATCTGTGAAGAGTAATATTTTGTTTTCTTTTTTTCCATTTTGTATCCTTTGACTTCCTTTTGCTGTCTAATTGCTCTGTTCAAGTTTCCAGTACTATGTTGAATAGGTAGGGGGAACATGGGCAGCCTTGTCTAGTGCCTGATTTCAGTGGGACTAATTCAAGTTTCTCGCCACTTGGTTTGATGTTGCCTCCAGGTTTTTTGTATATTGTTTTTACTATGTTTAGGTATGAGCCTTGAATTCCTGATCTTTACAAGAGTTTTAACATGAAGGGTTGTTGAATTTTATCAAATGCTTTCTCAGCATCTAATGAGATGAACTTTTGTTTTTTTTTTTTCCTTTGAGTTTATTTAAATAGTGGATTAAGTTGATGGATTTCCATATATTGAACCATCTGTGGATCCCTGGGATGAAGCCTACTTGATCATGGTGAATGATTGCTCTGATGTGTTCTTGGATTCAATTTGCAAGAATTTTATTGAGTATTTTTGCATCGATATTCACGGGAGAAATTGGTCTGAATTCTCTTTTTTGTGTATGGTCCTTGTGTGGTTTTGGTGTGGACATGATTTGGGCTTCAAAGAATGGGTTGGGTAATGTTCCTTCTGTTTCTATTTTGTGGAATTGTTTGGAGAGTATTGAGTCTTCTATGGAGGTCTGATACTATTCTGCACTAAACCCATATGGTACTGACCTTTTTTTCGGGGGTGGGGGGTTAGGCTTTTGATTACTGATTCTCTTTCTTTAGGAGTCATAGGAATATTAGGTGGTTTATATGATCCTGATTTAATTTTGGTACATAGCATCTGTATAGAAAAGTGTCCATTTGCTCTAGATTTTCCAGGTTTGTTGAATATAGGCTTTTGTAGTAGGATGTGATGATTACTTGAATTTCCTCAATTTCTGTTGTATGTCTCCTTTTTCATTTCCAGTTTTGTTAATTTGGATGCTCTCTATCAGCCCTCTAGTTATTCTAGCTAAGGGTTTGTCAATCTTGTTGATTTTCTAAAAGAAACAGCTCCTGGTTTTGTTAATTCTTTGTATAGTTCTTTTAGTTTTTACTTGGTTGATTTTAGTTCTGACTTTGATTATTTCCTGCCTTCTACTCCTTTTGGGTGTATCTGCTTCTTTCTGTTCTAGAGCTTTCAGGTGTGCGGTGAGGCTGATAGTGTATGTTCTCCTTGTTTCTTTCTGGAGGCACTCAGAAGTATGGGTTTTTGTCTTAGCACAGCTTTCATTGTATCACATTAGAATAGGTTTGTCATGCCTTCATTTTCATTAAATTCTAAAAAGTCTTTAATTCTTTTCTTTATTTCTTCCTTGACTAAGTTATCGTTGAGTGGTGCATTGTTCAGCTTCCATGTGTATGTGGGATTTCTGTTGTTTTGTTGTTGTTGTTATTGAAGAACAGCCCTAGTCCATGATGATCTGATAGGATGCATGGGACTATTTCAATCTTCTTATATCTGTTGAGGCCTCTTTTTCGACCGACTATTGGTCAGTTTTGGAGAAGGTGCTGTGAGGTGCTGAAAAGAAGGTGAATTCTTTTGTTTTAGGATGAAATATTCTATGGAAATGTTCTTTCAAATCCATTTGGTTCATAAGTTCTGTTAGTTTCGCTGTCTCTGTTCAGTTTCTGCTTCCATGATCTATCCATTGAAGAGAGTGGGGTGTTGAAGTCTCCCACTATTATTGTGTGCAGTGCAATACATACTTTGATCTTTAGTAGAGTTTCTTTTATGATAGTGGGTGCCCTTGTGTTTGGAGCATAGATGTTTAGGACTGAGAGTTCATCTTCATAGATGTTTTTTCTTTGATGAGTAAAAAGTGTCCTTCCTTTTATTTTTTGATAACTTTTGGTTGAAAATCTATTTTATTTGATATTTGAATGGTTACTCTAGCTTGTTTCTTTGGGCCATTTGCTTGTAAAGATTTTTTCCCCAGCCTTTTACTCTGAGGTAGTATATGTCTTTGTCACTGAGATGAGTTTCCTATATTATGCAAAATGCTGGATTCTGTTTACATATCCAATCTGATAGTCTATGTATTTTTATTGGGGATTGATTCCATTGATGTTAAGAGATATGAAGGAATAGTGATTGTTGTTTTCTGTTATTTATATTGTTAGAGTTAGAATTGTTTGTGTGCTTTTCTTCTTTTGGGTTTGTTGCAAGAAAATTATTTTCTTGCTTTTCCAAGGGTGTATTTTCCTTCCTTGTTTAGGTGTTTTCCATTTATTATCCTTTCTAGGACTGGATTCATGGAGAGATATTGTATAAATTTTGGTTTGTCCTGAAATATCTTGGTTTTTCCATCTGTAGTAATTGAGAGTTTTGCTGGATATAGTAACCTGGGATGGCATTTGTGTTTTCTTGTGGTTGTATGACATTTGTCCTGTATCTTTTAGCTTTCATAGTCTCTGTTGAGAAGTCTGGTGTAATTCTGGTTGGTCTGCCTTTATATGTTATTTGTCCTTTTTCTCTTCTTTTAGTATTCTTTCTTTGTTTTGAACATTTGGTGTTTTGACTATTATGTGTCAGGAGGAATTTCTTTTTTGGTCCAATCTATTTGGAGTTCTTTAGGCTTCTTCTATGTTCATGGTCATCTCTTTCTTTAGGTTAGGGAAGTTTTCTTCTATAATTTTGTTGAAGATATTTACTGGGCCTTTAAGTTGGGAGTCTTTGCTCTCTTCTACACTTATCCTTAGGTTTGGTCTTCTTATTTTGTCCTGGATTTCCTGGATGTTTTGGTTTAGAACCTTTTTGATTTTTGCATATTCTGAGTGTTATTTCAATGTTTTCTATGGTATCTTCTACCCCTGAACTTCTCTCTTCCATCTCTTGTATTCTCTTGGTGATGCTTGCATCTATGACTCCTGATTTCTTTCTTAGATTTTCTATCTCCAGAATTGTCTCCTTTTATGATTTCTTTATTGTTTCTATTTCTGTTTTTAATTCCTTCACCATTTGGTTGTGTTTTCCTGTTGCTCTTTAAGTGATTTTTGTGTTTCCTCTTTAAGGGCTTCTACTTGTTTAGGTGTCCTCTCCTGTAATTCTTTAAGAGAATTACTCATGCACTTCTCAGGACCTCCATTATTATCATGAAGTATGATTTTAATTCCAAATCTTGTTTTTATGGTTTGTTGGGATATCCACTACTTGCTGTGGTTGGAGAACTGGGTTCTGATGGTGCCAGGTTATCTTGATTTCTGTCTCTTAGGTTCTTTCTCTTGCCTCTTCGCATTTTATTATCTGTGATACATGTTGATCTTGTTGTCTCTTACTGGAGTTTGTCTCTCCTGTGGGTCTGTGGGCCTGTGTGCTTAGGAAGGAGATTGCTCCTGAGTGTTCAGCTTTCTGTGGGCAATCTGTGAGCTCTGATAGCAGTAGGCCAGCTCTAGCTCTGGATATAGATGGAGGCCTGAACATTCTGCTTTCAGTCAACATAGTGATACCTATACCGAGAGAGTTACTATATGTCTCTCCCTTGATAATCTGGAGAGGAAGTGAGGTCTCACCTGTATGCTCAGAGTGCTCCTGAGGCTCCTGGGTGCTCAGCTCTCTGCAGACAGGCCATGAGCCCTGATGGAGGTGGGTCAATTCTGGCTCTGGGCACAGATGTAAGCCAGGACAGTCTGTTCCCAAGCAGCACTAAAATACTTTCACCCCGAGTGTTCCCAGTGTTCTCTCCCCAGATAGTCCATGGAAAGAAAGTGGCAACTCACCTGTGGGCTCTTGAGGGAGGGTGCTCTAGAGTGTCCTTTGAATGCTCAGCAATCTGAGAGCAGGACTTGAGTTCTGATGGTACGGGGCCGGTTCTTGAGATTCTGTCTCTTGTATTTAGTTGGTAATATGTACATACACCTGTAATTCCTGACCTCTTTCCTGTGTTTTTAATTTTCATGTTTCTCTCCATTTGTGTTTTCTGTATTGTTTCTTCTTCAACTTTTTATGTCTTGGATGGATGTGTGCAATTCCTTCACCTGTTTACCTGTGTTTTCTTTTTTTTTTCACTAAGTTGTTTATATCCTCCTTAAAGGACTTTATTATCTTCACGTGATAGAATTTTAGGTCAGCTTCCTGATTTCCAGGTGTATTGGTGCATTCAGGGCTTGCTATGGTGGGAGAACTAGATACTGATGATGGCCACATATATTGGCTTCTGTTGCTTGTGGTCTTGCATTTGCCACTCACCATCTGGTTATCACAGGTATTTACTGGTCTGGACGACTCTCTCGGGAGTCTGCCTCTTTTGTCCCTGGGTTGCTACAGGTCTCCTGGTAGGCCTGCAGCTCTGGTTGTAGAAGATCTCCTATATGACCTTCCAACTGAAGGGTCTTCAAAGGGGCAGAAAAGCTTCTGATTTGTTGCCCTGACTGCAGTAGATCTCCTGTGAAGCCTTCAGACTGTTGGTTCTTCAGAGGAGTAGTCAAGCTGTTGTTCTGTGTGAAGCTGTTCTCTAAGGGGGACCTATAGACTGTGGTTTCTGTTTCCCTGTTTGCAGCCAAACTCTAAAGAGGATTTCAGTCTTTTGGGTCAGCTACCCTGTATGCCAGAGCCCCAGGGACATCTTCAGACTGTGGTATTGGTTGCA